>NW_026781869.1:600000-1015133 GCF_031769215.1 Ylistrum balloti | reverse complement strand
CCAAACCCTTGGAGGAAAACCCCCTGGGAAACCCTGCACTGGGAAATCTGGATTGGGACGGAAGTCCCAGAGCCAGAAGCCTGTGAGGGTGGGAAAACAGACCCCGCGCTGACACCAGGATTAGTGAACTCAAGTGTCACTAATCCCCGTAGCCACAGACAATCCTGACAAAAAGTCTGTGGCCCCTGAACCTATACCCGAAGGCACAGTTCTGGAGTCAAAGCGGCCCCCACCAACGACGCCACCTGGCGTGCCGAGGTCCCTGAAGGAATCAGAGACCTCGACCGGAAGTCCCTTTCCGACGGTAACACCGCCGCCTATCGAGAGCTACCGGCCAATTCGACCCTTGACTGCGCCGAGTCAGGGTCGGGCTGCCCCCCCCCTACTCCAGGACGCACCTGGACAGGGGGAGCCACCCCCTGCTGAAGGGCGGAGCTCGGTGGAACGAGAGCACCCCCAGCAGGAACGCTCTGGTTCAGAACTTCAGGAGGGAGGTCTTAAAAAGCTTACTTCCCTTACCGGAAGAAGAGGACGAATCCCTCTTCCGGCGGAAAGTTAGCTGGAAAGGCATGGAAGCCTAAGCAGCAGACTCCATGTGCAAACAAAGTTCACATAGTGAGGTCTGGCTGTAATGTCGGCAAATGGGACAGGTATCATGGGGTTCCCATTATCTATAGAAATAGGAACATCCATGCGCTGACCCCCGACGTAAACCCGGCACCTTTATCCAGCATCGAAACAATAAAAAATTGTAACAATGAAAACAAGGATAAAAAGTTTTCTAACAATCAAAAAACTACGAACGAGATCATAAAACCTACCGTACGCAGCAAGATTGTACTGCAAAAAAAGAAAACGGTCGTACAAAACGGCCGACAAAGCAGCAAGAAAACAATTTCAACTTCACGAAAATCCGAGTGACGAGACAAGTAGTCACTCACTCGAACACGCGGAGTAAAAACACGGCCGGAAACGAAGTTCTCGAACAATCAAAAAACTACGAACGAGAGCACAAAGCCTACCGTACGCAGCAAGATTGCACTGCATAAATAAAACGGCCGTACAACACGGCCGACAAAGCAGCAAGAAAACAAATTCCAACTTAACGCAAATCCGAGCAACGAGACAAGTAGTCACGCACTCGAATACGTGGAGGAAAAAACGGCCGGAAATACGGTCAAAATAAACAAATGACAATACTTAATTTCACAATATAAGTTGGGAGATGGGTTTATAGACTACTAATAGAGTAACAATATACTCAAACGACAATGGCAGTACGAAGAGAAGGAGTAAGAAAAGCACTTAGCTCAGACACCTCCGCACTCGTCGGCAGCCATAAAGGTAAGAGGAAGGGAGATCACTCTGCGTTCCTGTCGTGATGGCTCATGGATCGTAGGGAGGGCGGGATTGTTTTTCTTTTGAATCTTTTGTTGTTGGGATACAAAGATGGGTGTAGGTACTGTATTTGCATACTAAAGTTATGGTAATTATTACTGAAATGAAATTAACATTCACAGAGGTGACAACAACACAGCTTCAAATATAGAGTAGAGGTGTATGTCTTTGGATTTAGTTGTTTGACTGCTGAAATGTGTTATTTGATATAATTAAAACTTTCGTTGGAACTTGAAAAAGTTAAGTATATTTTAAACATTTTCTGAGGAATTTGTGGTATACCCACCGCCTAACATTTCACTTCTGCTGTTTGGGTTGTTTGTTTCTAGAATGGGTGGATCACTTAAACTCAAACTTCAAGGATTCAGATTTCTCAGTGTTTAACTGACATGAAATAGTTAATTTTTAATTTTTTAGTGTAGAACATATTTTCATAAAAATATAAAGCTTTTTATGAATAACTGCTTCATACTTGGTCTCAAATATATATACCAGCGAAAAAAGAAACTGTGCATAGGTATAATATGCTATACCTTCGGTGGTATATAAGATATCACCAAAACATTTCAAATGGGGTATTATCCGCAGCGTCTTGGATAAAGATCAGTTTCACAGACATTCTCTAAACAAAGTTTAGCTCACTGATACCATGTATGTTCTATTTCTGAATCGATGCATGATTGACAACAACGCGTCATTGATGCAACAAATGTACTGAAAAATGACTATTCTCATTAATGCATGTGACAGGTAAGGTAACGGCCGATTTTGGGACAACGTAAACAATGCTGCATCTCATCCTCCACATGTTCTATAGGCGACATATCCACTGACAATGCAGGGCGTTACATGTGGACATCCTGACAGGGACTAGTCTCTGGTAGTCCCAAACTGGTGGTACCCTCTCCACAAGGCTACTTCAGTGTTACAGTGTATTGTCTGACAACGTCAGTATGAAGTACAGTGTACACTGGCATTGATCATGACAATGGCGTGGCATCTGTCAATTTCATTCAACCTTGGTGTTTCAAAATTATAATGGCTTTGTGTGTTACAGGTATTGACACTATGCTTTTACACATGTTTAGGTGACAGAAAATAACACAAAAATGAAGTCGTGGGCTAGACAAACTACCTGTGGAACTCGTACACTGACCAGTGTTAATGACACAGAGGTATACACAACTCACCTGTGTAAAGTTTCAATCTTCAATCAATAAAACTGAGCAATACTTGAACAGTTTATAAATGTACAGTTTCTTTTTTCTGCTGATATATAGAAAGAGAGGGTCAGAATAAGCTTATTGATCATAACTAAGTATTTCATCGGAAAATATGTATGTAAGGCTTTGTTTACACAGTTTGTAGATTTTCTTATTGAAATCGGTGAACTGTTCTTGGCTGTAAAATGGTTTGTTTAAACAAATGTGCTAAAGTCTTCTAAGAGACATTTATCAATGATATATAATAATGTAGTATTATGAATTAGATCTATTTTACCAAAGTATAGGAAATATTACTAATTTGCATAATTATGCATATATAATGTATTTCCTACTGTGATGGATCATTAGCTATTACACTGTTATGGTAACAATGTGATCATACAAGCTGATATGAGGATAATGGTGTATATTGTTTGGAAATAATATAATGCAACATAATATGGACACTGGAAATTATGAGTTATCTTGAAGATGATTTAGTAAACCTTCCGCTCCGGGGGATAATAGATTGGATTCATGTTAGTTTGTATTTTATAAACTTTGATAGATTTCCGATCTCAAATTGTTTACGTATCTATATATACATTGTAATACACACACACACAAGGCTAGTGATATCAAAGGTACAGTATTTAGAAAAGTTTTGCAGCATTCGATGTCTCATATACTGAGAATTCCCGCCATAAGAATCTGAAAGAATTGGCGCATTGTGTTTTTTTTCAGATTCTTGATGTACAACATCTTGTTGCCAATAAAAATCCTTGTATATTGGCAATATTTTACCATTCAATAAATAGACCATACTGAATATGATACTCAGACAAGCTACATGTACATAGTGATGATATTCAGACTAGATCTGTGTAACCAAGCTACATGTATATAATGATGATATTCAGACTAGATCTGTGTAACCAAGCTACATGTATATAATGACGATATTCAGACTGGATCTGTGTAACCAAGCTACATGTTTATCATGACGATATTCAGACTGGATCTGTGTAACCAAGCTACATGTATGTAATGACGATATTCCGACTGGATCTATGTATCCAAGCTACATGTATGTAATGACGATATTCCGACTGGATCTATGTAACCAAGCTACATGTATATAATGACGACTTTATAGACTGTTTGACAGAACTCATTATAACACTTTTTCTATATATCAGAATACTATAACATGATTGAGTTTGTATATCCTAATTCTTCACATAATACTGCTCATGACTATTAGGATTTAATACCTTAATATTTTCTTCAGCTTTGTTATGTTATTTGTTGTCGTCTGACCATTTTACTAATTGATTAAGATGTTGTAGGAATTAACTCAATTAATATGTACAGTTTAAGACAAAGATGTTTCATGTTGACAATGTTGCAGGATAAAACCTCCTAAAAGCTTCGGAAGCTGTGTTACATGAGGTGATGGGGCATGTGATTATCTCCCCTCTCTCTACACCCTGTCCTACAGTTTTTGTACTTACTCCTGATTGAAGTGTTTTCCCCTCATTTTCCATTTTTACTACCAGTGTTTGGAGTGCCGCAATTTAATATCATAACTTGTCTAGAAATAAAAATATCTCTACTGTGAACATTCTTAATTATTGGAGCATATAGTATATTTACATAAATAATGATTTATCACTACAGCAGTCTTACTCACCATGTATATGTTTATAACCTGTGCTTAGTATCGCTGATAAAATACATGAAAAGTCGTTTCCTGTTGAACGGAAATATTTCCTACATTTACCTGAAAAATGGAAGATACGGACATGCCAACAGAATCTTGATTCAAAATCTAAATTAAAGAAAGAGGGTAAAATTTAACAAAAGAAAGAGTTAAACGATGACGCTTGAAATGAGTACAAGGGAAAAATATCATATATTCTGGAAAAGGAAACATCTTGTGCTTCATCAATGATAAAACAACTCTGTTGTATTTAAAGGAAATCACTATTTATTAGTGTTTTCAAACGAATCGAAGAACTGTGTACGAAAGTAAGCGTCAACCTTGCAAAACTAAATGAATGATAGAATATTGATAAAAACTTGACATGTTATAATGAGTTTTCTGTTTAAAAAAATCTAATTTATGTAAATTGAAAGCAAATTTATATAAAACATGGAAATACTGCTTCGATGTATTTCATCAGTAAACTTGTATCTCTAGCTTATCAAGGAAATGAACTCTGTTGATGAAATACGTCTTACAAACATTGGCCAGGTGAATTTAAAACTGAAATTTCAGCTTTAAATTTGACTTATAAATGTGTACAGCTATGACTAAAACACCGTTTTGTTTTACCTTTCATTCAAGTATAACATCTTTTCTTGCACATTTACCACATTTCGATACAGCACGAATATCGGACACATTTAAAGATGTATAATGATGTTTTTCTGGACTTAAGGATTATAGAAACACAAATGTACGTTTTAGTTTGTATTTCCTGCAGGTTTTACCAATGTTGTTACTGTTTATTGCCTTTCCGTAATCTTGCTGTGTTAAATATAACAAACACAAAAAATCTTTGCATTATACTTCCTCTCCAAATATAATGTTTTATTGAAGGTACTAACAAGAATGGTTCTAATGCTGTTAGCAACAACTAAAATATATCTTCATTTATAACTACTTATTTATAAAGTTATAGTAACAGATGTATTTATGTGCCATAAAACTCATTCCTAATCTGTATTGATATAATTCTACATAACTGTAGAAAGGTAATGGGTTATCAAATAATGGTTTAGATCTTGCTGTGACTTAAATGGAGGTTTGACAGTAAATCCATACTTCTTTTTTAACATTTCTAACAAATATTTCACGGTAATAGTAGTAATAATGACACTAGTAGTGGTATTATTACTGTTAGTAAAATGTAGCTTTTATCATTTTGTAACAAATACTTGAAATACAACATAAGAATACAGGACAAAATATAATGTTATTATTTTTTCATTGTCAATGTCTTCATTCTACAGGTGCCCTACAAGGGATTCAGTCGGAGTGCCGGTGGTCAATTCATAGGCACTGACGCAATGAGAAGGATGACACAGTCAGAAAAAGGCAAAAGACGTTGGACTAGCCCGCCACCTGGTGTCGTCATACATAACTACAGTTATGTATAGATAACTTTTAGATATTAAATATTTCTGGAAATTAATCTACAGAGACAAATGGTTTCACTAGATTTTAGGTTTAAGACATTTTAAGATTATTATGTCACACTGATTATGCGTTTTATCACAACATTTAAAAGCAATTTGATTAAATCAGACTTGTTATCATTGGTATCTGATTTTCTAAGATAACAATAGACTATAATATATAGGTTTAGTTTTCTTTACATATTTATTTGTAATGGTGTAGATGTCCTGTTTAGCCATTTTGTTTTGTTAATATTGGGGTTGTATGATATTCATCATTTCTGAAACTGGACCATATTGTACATTGATTACAGCTGGAAATGATTGTACACTAGTTAACAATATTTGATGGCGATTTCAATCATGTTACAGAAAATATTATTGTGTTCTGTTTTATTGTTAAACAAATATGACCGTGTGGCCAATACAGTTATCTTGGTGTTATTGTTCATTTCATGTATTAAGATAGCTATTCTATTATTTTATTATTTAAACAAAATAGTTTATCTTTGTTACGGTTGTATTCCACATAATGTTTATGTTTGTTAGATCCTATTTAGTTTTTGCTCAATTTTACATCATCTTGCACATTCTACCTTTGCATATCTATTGGCCCTTCACTAATTGTATCAATCACATATTATTTAAGGTGGGGTTTAGTTTAATCACCTCAACCTATTATAATCGCCTTGAAATCAAGTATAACGATAAAGAATACTGACATTTTCCAGCTAAAATTTGTTAATTTTACCTTTGTCCATTAATTTTTAATGTTAAAAAAATAAAAGAATAATTTAAAATTCTTCTGATACAAGGACGAAGAAATTATTTATTTCTTTCTTTGAAAAGTCACAACCTTGCTAGGTATTTAAACAATTTGGAAAAAGTTTCTAACATTAAGTTATAATGGAATTAAAATTTTGAATTATTGTATACCAGTTAAGTTGACTACCTGTTCAATTTTTACTGTTTTTGTTACAACAACAGCACCCATAGTTATAAAAACATACTTATAACATTTAGATACTTTTCTTGCTGTTAAGACGAGAGAGTAAGTTACTTTCTAGTCATCAGTTTTAATCAGATAACAGAATTTTACTAGAGATCTACTAAGACCCATCTTTAAGAAAATATGCTGCTATACATATATATATATGTATGTACCCAGATCGGTGCCAAACTGTTATTATATTGTTCATTTGGTATTATGTTGTTTTACAAAACCAATTAGAAATAACTGAATTTGCATAGAATTTATTTTGTTTAAATTCGTAATGTTTTTGTGTTTGTCTGGAGCACTATCACAAGACAGTGATAATGAAGGTTAGATGTTTCACAATTAATCTATATGACAGTATTTTGATCATATTCAGATCATAGTTTCAGTATTTACATTGCTGTGATAATTATAACACGAAATTTGAATTTTGTGAGAAGGATGTCTCCAAACACAACTGCTGAGTAAATATTTTGTGTGGTCAATACTGCTGAATGAAATGTTTTCATTGTCAATTTTATATTTCGTCAACTGTTTTAATACTTTTAAAAATTAATATCTTCTTCATTTTTTTCAAAATGTCATATTTGGATTAAAATCAGTTATCAAGAAAGAAAGAAACCTGTTTCTTTCTTCATGATCAAACTGACCCATACATGTTTGAAATTGTCCAATAATTATAGTAAAACAATTGATATCAAATCAGTATGAAGCAGATATTTTGAAATTAGATTATCCCCCATAGATTCGATGGCCGCTTACAAACCCTATTAGAGTGTAGAATCTATATATCGTGACTCTCATTTCTAGTATTCTATTTTCAGGAATCTCAATTTTCACACTAGTTACATGCCGGAATAGTATTTTTAGCAAAGAAAGAATTGTCTTTCTTTAATACCATTTAAATTACATGTTTTTGAATTTAATATGTAACTCGTATAACAATGAACATGTTGATGGAAAACTATCGGTTCAAGGCATTTTGTGACCAAAAAATCGTAACATGTTTCATTGTTTATAGGTAGTGCCTTTAAGTAGTTTTCTTTAGCAAAAAGCAGATACAAAACAAACGTTTGCAGTATTATTTGTATGTTTAGCGTTTTTGACGTTTTCATGCAAAATAATATTATAAACAAAATGTTGTCCTCCGTCTTCATTTGAAAACTAGGCGAGTGAATTGGAGACCTGTGCTCCGAGCACAAATTTTGTTTATGATATAACATGTGCCTTCTCTTGGCGTAAACTTCAGGTGACAAAACACCTGATATACTATGTATTTATACTTCATACAAACAAGTCAGTGATCAAATATACACAGCTTTTCATTTTTTCCCCAAACCATTGAGTACGTGGTCCTACTGATGTTATTTTATGATCTTTTGTCTGTTGATACTGTAAATAACTGAAGCAGGTTACACAAATTTTAGTTGAGCTTTAATAAATACTTGTTAATTACTTAAAATTAATTCATGGTATACTGGTATACTGTCAGCACTTCAATTGAGAACATGGCTACTTGGTGTACTGACAGCACTTCAATTGAGTTCATGGTTACTTAGTGTACTGACAGCGCTTCAATTGAGTTCATGGCAGCTTGGTGTACTGACAGCACTTCAATTGAGTTCATGCTACTTGGTGTACTGACAGCACTTTAATTGAGTTCATGGCTGCTTGGTGTACTGACAGCACTTCAATTGAGTTCATGGCTGCTTGGTGTACTGACAGCACTTCAATTGAGTTCATGGCTACTTGGTGTACTGACAGCACTTCAATTGAGTTCATGGCTGCTTGGTGTACTGACAGCACTTCAATTGAGTTCATGGCTGCTTGGTGTACTGACAGCACTTCAATGGAGTTCATGGCTGCTTGGTGTACTGACAGCACTTCAAATGAGTTCATGGCTACTTGGTGTACTGACAGCACTTCAATTGAGTTCATGGCTACTTGGTGTACTGACAGCACTTCAATTGAGTTCATGGCTGCTTGGTGTACTGACAGCACTTCAATTGAGTTCATGCTACTTGGTGTACTGACAGCACTTCAATTGAGTTCATGGCTGCTTGGTGTACTGACAGCTCTTCAATTGAGTTCATGGCTGCTTGGTGTACTTACAGCACTTCAATTGAGTTCATGGCTGCTTGGTGTACTGACAGCACTTCAATTGAGTTCATGGTTACTTAGTGTACTGACAGCGCTTCAATTGAGTTCATGGCAGCTTGGTGTACTGACAGCACTTCAATTGAGTTCATGCTACTTGGTGTACTGACAGCACTTCAATTGAGTTCATGGCTGCTTGGTGTACTGACAGCTCTTCAATTGAGTTCATGGCTGCTTGGTGTACTGACAGCACTTCAATTGAGTTCATGGCTGCTTGGTGTACTGACAGCACTTCAATTGAGTTCATGGCTGCTTGGTGTACTGACAGCACTTCAATTGAGTTCATGGCTGCTTGGTGTACTGACAGCACTTCAATTGAGTTCATGGCTGCTTGGTGTACTGACAGCACTTCAATGGAGTTCATGGCTGCTTGGTGTACTGACAGCACTTCAAATGAGTTCATGGCTACTTGGTGTACTGACAGCACTTCAATTGAGTTCATGGCTGTTTGGTGTACTGACATCACTTCAATGGAGTTCATGGCTGTTTGGTATACTGACAGCACTTCAATTGAGTTCATGGCTGTTTGGTGTACTGACAGCACTTCAATGGAGTTCATGGCTGCTTGGTGTACTGACAACACTTCAATTGAGTTCATGGCTGTTTGGTGTACTGACAGCACTTCAATTGAGTTCATGGCTACTTGGTGTACTGACAGCACTTCAATTGAGTTCATGACTGTTTGGTATACTGACAGCACTTCAATTGAGTTCATGACTGTTTGGTATACTGACAACACTTCAATTGAGTTCATGGCTGCTTGGTGTACTGACAGCACTTCAATTGAGTTCATGGCTACTTGGTGTGCTGACAGCACTTCAAATGAGTTCATGGCTGCTTGGTGTACTGACAGCACTTCAATTGAGTTCATGGCTACTGGGTGTACTGACAGCACTTCAATTGAGTTCATGACTGCTTGGTATACTGACAGCACTTCAATTGAGTTCATGACTGCTTGGTGTACTGTCAGCACTTCAATTGAGTTCATGGCTACTTGGTGTACTGACAGCACTTCAATTGAGTTCATGACTGCTTGGTATACTGACAGCACTTCAATTGAGTTCATGGCTGTTTGGTATACTGACAGCACTTCAATTGAGTTCATGGCTGTTTGGTATACTGACAGCACTTCAATTGAGTTCATGGCTGTTTGGTATACTGACAGCACTTCAATTGAGTTCATGACTGTTTGGTATACTGACAGCACTTCAATTGAGTTCATGGCTGTTTGGTGTACTGACAGCACTTCAATTGAGTTCATGGCTACTTGGTGTACTGACAGCATTTTAATTGAGTTCATGACTGTTTGGTATACTGACAGCACTTCAATTGAGTTCATGACTGTTTGGTGTACTGTCAACACTTCAATTGGCTGCTTGGTGTAGTTCATGAGTTCATGCTACTTGGTGTGCTGACAGCACTTCAATTGAGTTCATGACTGCTTGAGTTCATGGCTACTGGGTGTACTGACAGCACTTCAATTGAGTTCATGGCTACTTGGTGTACTGACATCACTTCAATTGAGTTCATGACTGTTTGGTGTACTGACATCACTTCAATTGAGTTCATGACTGCTTGGTGTACTGACATCACTTCAATTGAGTTCATGGCTACTTGGTGTACTGACAGCACTTCAGTTGAGTTCATGGCTACTTGGTGTACTGACAGCACTTCAATTGAGTTCATGGCTGCTTGGTATACTGACAGCACTTCAATTGAGTTCATGGCTGTTTGGTATACTGACAGCACTTCAATTGAGTTCATGGCTGTTTGGTATACTGACAGCATTTCAATTGAGTTCATGGCTACTTGGTGTACTGACAGCACTTCAATTGAGTTCATGGTTACACTTGAGGTATTTTGCATTCCTCTGTGTCATGACTCTGATAGAAACCTTAAGATAAATAATTAGTGAATTTGTGATAATTGATAACAGATAAAGCTTCAGCTATACAATACCATGTTTCAATTAAATTCAATTGAAAAATTTGTCGTAATCGATTTTAACTTATTTCAAACAGATCGTCGGACTTTCAAACTCGCATTAGTAATAGTAACATAAATCAAGGGAGAGATAAATGTAGGAAGAAGTGTTTGTGTTTATAAATATATAAATCATGATTCTATTCCGTTAAGTAAATGAAAGTTTTTATTTTTATATCATATTTATCTACATATTATTAAAACGCCTTGTTTGTTATTTCATGAAACATACCATTTGCATTGACAAAATGTAGCGATATATTCTGCATACGCGCTTTGTTTTTCACATGTACGGTTTGTAGTTGGATTTAATAGTAGTGATGTATCATACAAACATATGTTTGCTGTTATCACACATTTTGGTAAGCAATAACTTATACTGTTTTGTAATAATGACCAAAATGACTGTCAGTTTCACGTGATTCTGTTCGGACCATAAACTGATTAACATACATACTTCATCAAAAAGAGCTTAGATGCATTATATCTTTTGGTCTCGTTTAAGTTTTGACTTGTATAATTGAATTTTTTTTTATGATATTGTTTTCTTTAAAATGAAAATCCTCTGAAAAATGAAATACATATTTCTACTCATTGTCTTATCTCAAGTTATATACCTTTTCAATATTGTAAGATTTTGGGATCTTACGAATGACCTTATCCTGTTATTGCTTGGGTCATTTCTCCATAAAGGACGTCACGGTGTTTTTCGGTTTTATCTGCTTAAAAATAAAATCGATTTCAATCGTCACATTTTGTTTCCTTTTTTATTATTGAGAATTACTTACTATCTGATGTCTTGATAAGTACAAGCCTAAATCTTTACATAGTGTAAACACATATATAAACGTATCACACGGTATATATAGAAACTTATCACACGGTATATATAGAAACTTATCACACGGTATACATAGAAACTTATCACACGGTATATATAGAAACTTATCACACGGTATACATAGAAACTTATCACACGGTATATATAGAAACCTATCACACGGTATATATAGAAACTTATCACACGGTATATATAGAAACTTATCACACGGTATATATAGAAACTTATCACACGGTATATATATATATAGAAACTTATCACATATATATAGAAACTTATCACACGGTATATATAGAAACTTATCACATGGTATATATAGAAACTTATCACACGGTGTATATAGAAACTTATCACACGGTATATATAGAGAAACTTATCACACGGTATATATATAAACTTATCACACGGTATATATAGAGAAACTTATCACACGGTATATGTAGAAACTTATCATACGATGTATATAGAAACTTATCACACGGTATATATAGAAACTTATCACACGGTATATATAGAAATTTATCACACGGTATATATAGAAACTTATCACACGGTATCTGTAGAAACTTATCACACGGTATATATAGAAACTTATCACACGGTATATATAGAAACTTATCACACGGTATATATAGAAACTTATCACACGGTATATGTAGAAACTTATCACACGGTATATGTAGAAACCTATCACACGGTATCTGTAGAAACTTATCACACGGTATATATAGAAACTTATCACACGGTATATATAGAAACTTATCACACGGTATATATAGAAACTTATCACACGGTATATATAGAAACTTATCACACGGTATATATAGAAACTTATCACACGGTATATATAGAAACTTATCACACGGTATATATAGAAACTTATCACACGGTATATATAGAAACTTATCACACGGTATATGTACAAACTTATCACGGTATATATAGAAACTTATCACACGGTATATATAGAAACTTATCACACGATATATATAGAAACTTATCACACGGTATATATAGAAACTTATCACACGGTATATATAGAAACTTATCACACGGTATATATAGAAACTTATCACACGGTATATATAGAAACTTATCACACGGTATATATAGAAACTTATCACACGGTATATATAGAAACTTATCACACGGTATATATAGAAACTTATCACACGGTATATATAGAAACTTATCACACGGTATCTGTAGAAACTTATCACACGGTATATATAGAAACTTATCACACGGTATATATAGAAACCTATCACATGATATATATAGAAACTAGAATAAACAAAACGAACCAATGTCTTCAATCACCTTATAATCAAACCCGTCTTAAACAAGGTGATATGTATTATTAAATTACAGCAATGTTTAGGAACTGCTATCTAATCAGACTGACGTGCTGCACCCTTTTGTATTGTATATTGTAGTAGACAACATCAATGAGGCTGTCAGTGCAATCGGGATTTTCTTTGCTCTCTGATCACGGACAATCACAAAATGATTACAAAATCATAACCCACACTCGAAACGATTTAACGAGGGCAATATATTGACAAAAGAAAGATGTACACGGAGGTTCTTGAAAAAACGTAATGAGAATAAAGTTATATACTGTGAGAGTGAACAAGGTTAGCAATCAGATGTGTTAACAAACCCTAAAGAGCCATTGCCTGGACTTCCACACTTAAATGTAGCTCTCCCTCATATTTTATTTAATCTAAGGTCGTATACCATCTAAGGACAGGATCATTTTAATGCGACCCCACAAAACAGCAAAATACTCAAATTGATCCAGAAAAATACGCTCACCAATTGGGTCCGAAATTATATTTTCTATCTTGAAATAAATCTTGTGGACAATATTAGTTTTACTATTGGTTCAAATTCACTAGACGTGTTAATAAAGAGAATATTCATTATAACAAATCATTGTAAAGACTGATACATCGTTGTTTTCTTTATCCTCACCAGTCATTTGTCACCGTGAAATGGATTTTCATTACCTAAAATTTGGTTTCTCGAGTTTCTGGAATTGTATCTGTTTTCATTAATATGTCACAATTGTTATTAATACACAGCCATTGAATACAGAGGACTGCAAAGTGAGGAAATTAGTTTTTTTTTCGCGATGGCATTATATCAATATTTATCCTTTCATAAAAATTAAGGGTCTTTTTAGTAAAAAAAATCATTTCCTTGTGTAATTGAATCCAAAGCTGTTTTTATTGTTTCTATACGTAAAAAGGTTGGACTATAAAGATACTGAGCGGCGCTAAGTTTGCCTGTGATATAGAACTGCTCCTGATAAGTAAAGCGTGAAGCATGGCAATATTACCGCACAATATCTGGTATATTGTAGTAATCATTACATGTACAAAATCATTTGACTACGATTCAGATATGTGTTTCCAACAACAGTTTTTCCGTCAGTGCAACTGCTCATGTGTTGACCAATGCGAACATCCGAATATCTGTTGCAAGGCTAATGATGTTAACATGGACTCAACCCGAGAATTCCAGCAGTATTTTAGCTGTGTCCCACACATGTTTTCACCATTTTTGATCGTTACGAAATGTCCAGATGATTGGCCTATCCAAACAATACGCAGTCTTTGTGAGGAACCTACGTCATCAACACCAGAAGAAATTAACCCTGTAAATATCGAGTTTTTCGGGTCCGAAATAACATTCAGAAACAAGTACTGCGCAATATGTCATTCACAGATGACGTATACATATTCTGCGTTTTACGTCATACCTCAAACGTGTCCAGTAATTGTCACTTTATTTTTACCACACTTGAGAAACTCATTCGGCATGGAATTATTGTGGAATGACGTCGCTCTTTGTGACAAATACCTTCCTGATAGTACAAGCAATGTCGCGAATCACTGTAGCTGTCACCATCCGCTGGGCGATTTCGCTAATCAGGAAGTGCGTGTTCATATGATATATGATAGTAATGACGATGTAAACCCACTTTTTACACCCAACTGTTCAAATGATTTGGTAAGTATATTGTCTCTTATGTAATTATAATAAGATTTTTATTTTATTGACTTTTCTTATATATTTGAGTTTTCATTATATAGTTTAGTTTTCTGTTTATAGTGTTAAAAGCTCCTCCATCTTTAAGTCCGATGTGATTAATTTTCAATTTGTCATAAAGAGGAGGTGGAATGAGTAGGTATGTATCCTTTAGGTGTGTAATTTCATAGACTCCCTCTCCTTAGGAAAATAAATCTTTCCTACAAATTATAGAGGTACTCGCCGAGTGATTATCTAAGTGATATATAGAAACTTATCACACGGTATATATAGAAACTACCACACGATGTATATAGAAACTTATCACATGGTATATATAGAAACTTATCACATGGTATATATAGAAACCTATCACACGATGTATATAGAAACTTATCACACGGTATATATGGAAACTTATCACACGGTATATATAGAAACTTATCACACGGTATATATAGAAACTTATCACACGGTATACATAGAAACTTATCACACGGTATATATAGAAACTTATCACACGGTATACTTATCACACGGTATATACTTATCACACGGTATATATAGAAACCTATCACACGGTGTATATAGAAACTTATCACACGGTATATATAGAAACTTATCACACGGTATATATAGAAACTTATCACACGGTATATATAGAAACTTATCACACGGTATATATAGAAACTTATCACACGGTATATATAGTATATATAGAAACTTATCACACGGTATATATAGATATACACGGTATATATATATAGAAACTTATCACACGGTATATATAGAAACTTATCACACGGTATATATAGAAACTTATCACACGGTATATATAGAAACTTATATATACACGAATATATAGAAACTTATCACACGGTATATATAGAAACTTATCACACGGTAAACTTATCACACGGTATATATAGAAACTTATCACACGGTATATATAGAAACTTATCACACGGTATATATAGAAACTTAGCACACGGTATATATAGACACTTATCACACGGTATATATAGAAACTTATCACACGGTATATATAGATAATATAGAAACTTATCACACGGTATATATAGAAACTTATCACACGGTATATATAGAAACTTATCACACGGTATATATAGAAACTTATCAACGGTATATATAGAAATTATCACACGGTATATATAGAAACTTATCACACGGTATATATAGAAACTTATCACACGGTATATATAGAAATTTATCACACGGTATATATAGAAACTATCATATCACACGGTATATATAGAAACTTATCACACGGTATATATAGAAACTTATCACACGGTTTATATAGAAACTTATCACACGGTATATATAGAAACTTATCACACGGTATATATAGAAACTTATCACACGGTATACATAGAAACTTATCACACGGTATATATAGAAACCTATCACACGGTATATATAGAAACTTATCACACGATGTATATAGAAACTTATCACACGGTATATATAGAAACTTATCACACGGTGTATATAGAAACTTATCACACGGTATATATAGAAACTTATCACACGGTATATATAGAAACTTATCACACGGAAACTTATCACACGATATATATAGAAACTTATCACACGGTATATATAGAAACTTATCACACGGTATATATAGAAACTTATCACACGGTATATATAGAAACTTATCACACGGTATATATAGAAACTTATCACACGGTATATATAGAAACTTATCACACGGTATATATAGAAACTTATCACACGGTATATATAGAAACTTATCACACGGTTTATATTGAAACTTATCACACGGTATATATAGAAACTTATCACACGGTATATATAGAAACTTATCACACGGTATATATAGAAACTTATCACACGGTATATATAGAAACTTATCACACGGTATATATAGAAACTTATCACACGGTATATATAGAAACTTATCACACGGTATATATAGAAACTTATCACACGGTATATATAGAAACTTATCACACGGTATATATAGATATACTTATCACACGGTATATATAGAAACTTATCACACGGTATATGTAGAAACTTATCACACGGTATATGTAGAAACCTATCACACGGTATCTGTAGAAACTTATCACACGGTATATATAGAAACTTATCACACGGTATATATATATATAGAAACTTATCACACGGTATACATAGAAACTTATCACACGGTATATATAGAAACTTATCACACGGTATATATAGAAACTTATCACACGGTATATATAGAAACTTATCACACGGTATATATAGAAACTTATCACACGGTATATATAGAAACTTATCACACGGTGTATATAGAAACTTATCACACGGTATATATAGAAACTTATCACACGGTATATATAGAAACACACGGTATATATAGAAACCTATCACACGATGTATATAGAAACTTATCACACGGTATATATAGAAACTTATCACACGGTATACATAGAAACTTATCACACGGTATATATAGAAACCTATCACATGGTATATATAGAAACTTATCACACGGTATATATAGAAACCTATCACACGGTATATATAGAAACTTATCACATGGTAACTATAGAAACTTATCACGAAAGCATGGTTTCTTATCATATCCCGAGAATTTGATACATTAGCCCGTGTTTAGAAATCGTTGAAGCAAAATTAATGTAGCGGTGTATTTTCCCCCAAAATATTATGCGGTTTTTAAAAAGGATTGTTTACACAATCAATATAAAGATACTTTTTTCATTTATTACAGACAATAGCGCCAAACAAAAATCCTCGAATACAACACTCGAGAGAGTATTTCCTTGTGTTTTCTGCTTTCGTGAAGCCTTCGTTCAATTAGCATTCGAGCTGGTGCAGTTGGACTGATAAAATCACTTCAATCGGTAGCATTTGTTTAAAATGGTATTTGTTGAGTAAATGTCAATTAACTAAATATCACACTATATATAAAAGACATGTATGTTGTGTTTCTCTAATCGCTCCTTTTCCTGTATTTTAGATGATGCATAAACGAGTCAAAGAATGTGATTCTAATATCAAAACAGTGAACGACACATGCCACCAGGTAATAGCAGTCAACAGATGTCTTGATGTCTTCACGTTTGTTTCGACATTCGATGTGTATGCTAATGGATATTTGCAAAACTTGAACGAAATTCTGAATAAAGTAGTTAATGCTCTATTGAAAATGTACGAAACATTACATGAGCGAGGATTAGGATATTTGGTGTTTGGACTTCTGAAATATCAAACCTATCGTGGAAACAAAGAGTCTGGTGACAATTGTACGGCTGTCTATTCGAATGTCATCTTCGCTCGGCCTGATGACAAAGAAATGCTGAAACTCGAAGAAGTGTTTCATTCCTGTGCATGTAACATCGAGTTTCTCTCAACCAGAGAACAAACAGCTAACGAAGAAATATGTGAAATCGACAAGTCACATGATTACACAGCTCGTTTATTTGATTTGGAAACTGCTGCGGACTTGTGTGGTGCGGAGAGCAACGTAGGTATAGCTGATGTGTTTCCGTTTGTAAATAAAACCGGGTGTGACAGTCGCATACATGCATCTCACATGATCGTCATGACATGTCCTAACAGATGGATGGACGAGCGAATCCGTCAATTGTGTGAAAACCCAATACAAAACTCACTTGACGAACTGATACCGGTTACTGCTTCAGTAAATAGTACTGTTTTGTCTGTGACTTTCAGGAACAAATTCTGTGCCATTTGTCATGACCATCTACACTATAAAACAGTTCCTATCATCGTGAGTGCCGAAGATTGTAATATAGATAAATTCTTTAACAGTATTTCACTTACTAACATCTCCATCACGGACACTATCAGGTCATTCATTCTAGAAAAACAATGTGATATATATGTATTTACAGGCGATACTGATCTATTCACATTCTGTCCATGTCCGCCGACTGACCAGGACGTGTTGTCTGAAATATTTCTAGACGAGTCGGCCAACTCATCACCCAATCTGGAATGTCCAAAAATTAAGGTATTTATAATTAATAGTCACTTTTATGCTTAAAGAACAAAGGTATAGACATTTGTCTTGGCTGGTAAAAGAATTCAAATAAGATTATACCTACGTAATTTCAGGTATTAGGAGAGTTATGGTCGTCATTTTTTCCCTTATCACTTTATCATTTCATTGAAGATTAAATCTTTACTGCTTTCGTTGTAACATTTCTTTGTCACAACCCTAGTTGTTATTTTGTTATCGTTTGCATTGTATTTTACTATTGTTCCTATCGTTACAATTCCGCTATTACTTTAATTTCAATGTTTCACATTCTCTGTTGGGTTCTGTACTTTAATTTCAATGTTTCACATCCTCTGTTGGGTTCTGTACTTTGATTTCAATGTTTCACATCCTCTATTGGGTGCTGTACTTTGATTTCAATGTTTCACATCCTCTATTGGGTTCTGTACGTTAATTTCAATGTTTCACATCCTCTGATGGGTTCTGTACTTTAATTTCAATGTTTCACATCCTCTGATGGGTTCTGTACTTTAATTTCAATGTTTCACATCCTCTGATGGGTTCTGTACTTTAATTTCAATGTTTCACATCCTCTGTTGGGTTCTGTACTTTAATTTCAATGTTACACATCCTCTGTTGGGTTTGATTTCAATGTTTCACATCCTCTGTTGGGTTCTGTACTTTAATTACAATGTTTCACATCCTCTGCTGGGTTCTGTACTTTAATTCCAATGTTTTACATCCTCTGTTGGGTTCTGTATCCCCGTCATGACGTAATGAAGCCATTTAAATAGTGCCTAGTAAACTAAGTACTGTAATATTCGTATTTGAAAGTTCTCATAAATGTAAACACCGCCGTTATGTGATTGTGTGTGTTTCGTGGATCCAAACATGCTTTTAATTCCCTAATAATCATTGCTAGATAGCATTGCAGCTTCAGTAAATGTAGTGGGAGGCTACTCACAACTAACCGACTCTCTATCTGCCTTTGACATAGCACTTCGCAATTTGGAGTATTTATTTAATTTTACTTTCGTATTTTTATTGTTCTTGTAAAATACAATGACAATATATATGCCAAGACATACATAATGCTTTTAAATATTGGCTCATAACCTCTTGAGAAAGACCATATTCAAATCAATATGAGTAAATGAAAATTAATGATTAATTGAACGTATATAATGTTTTACAGAAAAATGGGATGCCGAAATGGAGGGATTGTGGTTATGGTTATGTGAAGGTCAATGGAGAATGCAGAAGACTATTCCAGCCAAACGTATGTTTGGTAAACTACAGATTTATCTACCAGATATTGACTCTTAATGGTATCAAGGAAGACATGATCAAAGAAGTCACGAACCAGTTTTATCTCAGTGTAGATCACCCTGAACTTGTCTACACTTCCAGCGATTATGTTATTGTCCCAGGACTGACGAAGCAAAAGAAAAAGTGTGTGGAAATATACATTGATGTGTTGTTTTATCAACCACTAAACGACGACCAACAGAAAGCCATTGACGAATTCGCTCAGTTTCCTTGTCCAGCGATAGGGAAGTGTACTGTAACTTTTCTACCTGTGGGTCATATCCTTCTAAACCGATTTTGTGATGCAAGCCCATCACTATCACACAATCATAACACAAATTCTTCCTCTCGTGTAAACAGCACCTTTTTCATTATCATTTTCACACTTCTTTTACTTGTCCAAAATTTCAATTTCAAACCTTTTTATTAGGAATAGGGTGTTTTTGTCTCGAGTAGATAACATCCTTGCGAAATCTATCGATACTGTACATTATTATAAGGTAATAGATGATATTAGAATAGACGTTATTAAACACGGTCACCTTCATCAGACAACTGGCCAGTGTTGAGCATGCAAGTACTGGCGAACGAAGTGTACGAGATGGTAAGGTATCGATTAACTTTTTCGGCTTTACTACAATCCTGTGTACACTAAGGCCTAGGTCACTGTGACGAAATGGCAGAAATGTTATCAATGTACTGTAGATAATTCGGTTACGTTTTATTTGACTTTATTTGTAGAAAATGTTCCGAAATAATGATAGGTGTTGCCTTTTTCTGGCTAAAAAGGGTTAAACTAACGTGTAAGTTGTCGTGTCAACATGTAATATACACCCTAAACATCACTGACGATTCCCACAAACGTGAAACAGCCGTGTAATTTAGTTTCCTTGTTTTATAGTTATGGTTATCGTCAAATCAGTGGTAAAACGCACAACCATGTATATGTATGTCAAATCTGTGGTAAAACGCACCACCATGCAAATGTATGTCAGATCAATGGTAAAACGCACCACCATGTACAGGTATGTCAGATCAATGATAAAACGCACAACCATGTATATGTATGTCAAATCAGTGGTAAAACGCACCACTATGCAGGGTTCGAAATTAACTATATACAACTAGCAAAATTCCAAAAATAGTGATAATTTTTATATTGGAAAATAATGAACTAGCAAAATTTTGCATTGAAATGATGTGTTTGTAATCACTATTTTTGACAGATACATCTGCCATAAAATGTCTTTCTCTTGTCTGCCTTTATATATATGTAAATAGGTTACAAACGCTAAAGTGACATATGTATGTATCAGTGGTAAAACGCACCACCATGTATTTCCCTGTCATAGTGTAAACCGAATAAAAAGTTGTCTCAGTGGTAAAACTCACCACCATGTATATGTATGTCATCATGTGCAAACGCCACATATAGTATGATAACAAACTTTTTCAAAAGGAAAGCATCTGACAGTGTATATGTATGTCAAGACAGTGGTAAAACCACAGCCTGTATATGTATGTCAATCAGTGGAAAAACGTTTCTCCTGATGCTGCTGATATAAAATCAATGGCAAAACAACGTGCATATATGGCCACGTTAAAAACGGTACGGAAATGTATGAAAAATGGTAAAACGAATTGATATTTATGTCAAATCAGTGGTACAACAAATCATCTAGTATATGTTGTTAATACAGTATGGCGCAATGACTGCACCAAGATAGTATATGATAATAATTTATTAAAATGTTCGTTAATGTATATTTTTTAAATAATACAAATTTGGGTACAGTTACATTTATATGTATGATCATATGACAGTCAGATTAGATGTAGCTATGTATGAAAAAAAAGAAAACTGATAAATTCAAAGTTATATAGATTTAAAACGTTGGTACAAGCAATCAGCCATTCTTATCCAATGTCTGTCAGATAACTTTTCCAAACGCATCACCATGTAAAAACTCAATATAACAGTAAATAAAAACGCACCATTCACCAAAAAATTGTATATGTATGTCAGATCAGTGGTAAAACGCACCACCATGTATATGTATGTCAGATCAATGGTAAAACGCACCACCATGTATATGTATGTCAGATCGGTGGTTATACGTATATCCGATAATTTACAAGTGTGATAAGTATGGTTCTAGATGTTAATTGCCTTTGTTGTGAAAATTTTGCAATTTGACGAAAACAAATAATGACAGTACTAAGTTGTTTCGTTAACAATAGAATATAATTACATAGTATATAATATGATGGTAGATCAATTTGTCTATATATATATATAAGTATGATATGTATTACCATTATGTTATGCTAGGATGTTTGTATATACGATTAAAGTGGCGGTGTGAATGATTTGTGTCGAGTATAACAGCTCACCAACAATATTTGTAATGTGATGTTTATGTCCTTGTCAATAAAACACGCAGTATATTACATACTGTGAAGTCATTGATTTTCGTGGGAGATTTATTTCCTGTGATATCATGGGTCCTCTCAATCAATCACTCCACATGTCAACGAACTGTTAAAAAGTAAATATAAGCAGATTCCTTGAAATCAAATGTCCACAAAAAAGTAACTTTTGAGAAATCACGAGATTTGTGGTATAGGGCCTAGGAAAATATATTATTTCATTGTATGACAATAGATGTTAGGTTCAACAAAATTTGTTTAAGATGAATTAGCGGAGAGTAAACATAATACACAATTATCAGAGTACCATAAAAGTAATATAACAAAGCCTACAACGAAATATAGAATAACTAGTCACTGTAACCAAGGTAACAACAAAATATAGAATAACTAGTCACTGTAACCAAGGTAACAACAAAATATAGAATAACTAGTCACTGTAACCAAGGCAACAACAAAATATAGAATAACTAGTCACTGTAACCAAGGCAACAACAAAATATAGAATAACTAGCTATTGTAACCAAGGCAACTACAAAATATAGGATAACTAGTTACTGTAATCAAGGCAACTACAAAATATAGGATAACTATTTACTGTAACCAAGGCAACAACAAAATATAGAATAACGAACTATTGTAACCGAGACAACAACAAAATATAGGATAACTAGCTATTGTATCCAAGGCAACAACAAAATATAGAATAACGAACTATTGTAACCGAGACAACAACAAAATATAGAATAACTAGTTACTGTAACCAAGGCAACAAAAAATATAGGATAACTAGTCACTGTAACAAAGGCAAAAACAAAATACAGAATAACCAGTCATTGTTACCAAGGCAACAACAAAATATAGAATAACCAGTCATTGTAACCAAGGCAACAACAAAATATAGAATAACCAGTCATTGTAACTGAGACAACAACAAAATATAGGATAACTAGCTATTGTAACCAAGGCAACTACAAAATATGGTATAAAGAGCTATTATTGTATTTCAGAAAAGGTAGTTGTTGCAGTGTCAACGGCCGTGCGATGCGAAAGTTCAATGTAGTTTTATTATGAACAATCAAAACATCTAACATGAGACTTCAACTTTTACTGCTGGCTTTGGTTCAACATCTAAAACAACATAGGCTGTCATTGTTTGGGGAGACTTGTCCTATAGGTATGCTGTATTCCTGGAGGTAATTGTGTTTAATAATCGAAATGATATGATAGAATTATAGATAGAACGGCATTAGTTCTATCGTGTCGGAATGACTAACACCCAATCCTATTTCGCAACTATAGAATACATAAAAAAAATGTGTTTCTACTGTAAGTCTGGCTGAGTATGATTTAAATAATAACTACAGTTACAACAGCTTCCACTTATAGCAGTGCCTTAATTCTAATAATTTACCAAGTTAATTGATAATAAGGTGGTGTAATATATAATATAAGAGGTTGCGCCGGCGAAACATCTCCACAGTGCTAACGCTGCTCTATTTCTAGGTCACGTGATTCATTGGAAGGACAGGTAACCGCAATTTCCCTACCTATGCGAACAAACTAATGTAACCCTGGCGGCACAAAGACAATACAATAACTTAATGTTGTAACCAGGTCAGCACTAAATAAGAAGGGAAATAAATGATAAGTGAAGTGAAAATTAACATAGTGGGACATTGGTGACCACGGTAGCACGAAAAGACATGGAAAAATAACTTGGGTAACCATGGTAACACCAAATTATGAATTAAAAACTTTAATCCAGATTTGAGTAGTATACATTTTAATGAGCCAATGGGGATATGCAAATAAAACAAAAAAGACAGAACATCCCAAAAACAGTTTATTATGAGGCTTAGCGGAAGTATTATATAATAGAGAAATTTAATTTGAAAAATATATGTAATATTTCGATATAACCACTCTTCTAAGTACTATCAAATCTGGGTTACAGTCTTATTGTGATACTGTTTATTCAAAAAGTGGAATTAACAGTATTTAGATTTTATAAAACTCCAAAGAGCTCTTGGCCAATGTAAAACACTCTGTTCTAAAACACATTTCTTTTCAAAGAATATTGGATGTTTCTATTATGTACACCAAATAACCAATTCTAAATCACTCTCTTTTTATGAGAGATTTCTTTAACATACGGCTGTGAACTATGCTGAAGCGAATTTCGTGAAAAATATGTCCAATTCAAAAAAGGAATACATGGAGGACGGAATCGAAATCATGAAAATAATTAAGATTATGATTGAAGACATCTTCGTTGGTGGTAAGGTCTTGCAACAGACTATTGACATACTAACTGTACACCTCCTCCCTATTGGCTGACTTGTTCTTTGTTTTCATACGAGACTGAGTTTATCGAAGAGCTTAAAATGCAACAAGAAAGTCAAACACGAATTTTGACATTTTAAAAAAAATATGTTTCCAGCATTTATATTGAGCTCTCTAGTCTGTATTTTTTTTCTAAAAAACACACTCTCTCAGTCGGCCTGTTAATTCTCTCTCTCTCTCTCTCTCTCTCTCTCTCTCTCTCTCTCTCTCTCTCTCTCTCTCTCTCTCTCTCTCTCTCTCTCTCTCTCTCTCTCTCTCTCTCTCTCTCTCTCTCTCTCTCTCTCTCTCTCTCTCTCTCTCTCTCTCTCTCTCTCTCTCTCTCTCTCTCTCAAAGAGCGTTCTAGTCTTTTTGATATGCTTGAAAATAACAAGACATGTATAACAGAAATGAAAATGAAAGATACTATATAAATAATCAGCTGGGATGGTATAGCGATTATAACACACAGTACACTTTGTAAATATGTAGTTATCGTATACTTTCAAGAAGAAAAAGTCTTCGTGTGATTAATAAATTTGTATATACAAACGTGTTTTTACTGCATGACGTATACTGTACTTTGTCAACAGGGATGCTAGTAAACCTATATAGAGACGTCCTTCAATTTTTCCCTGCCATCTCTGTCTGCAAGTGTTCAATAATGTAAAATATTTACAACTAAGACAAATTATCAATTTTTAAGGATTAAGCATGCACTTTTGTGTTCTTATTTATCAGTGCCTATGTGTATGCACTCTTTCCTTCAGAACAGAACAAATAAATTTGTCGCATACGTTCTTGAGCCGAATCGTAGGCACCGGTGCCTGTGGCCGAACTTCTATCGCAAAGCTCAGGGACTTGATACGAATATTATCTACTATGTAGGGAAATTAGCTCAAGTGGTAGAGCGCTCGCTAAGTATGTGAGAGGTACCGGGATCGATACCAATGCGGCTATCGGGAGATCGAAGTGCTATCTATTTTTAGATTGACAGCTTTATTGTTATGCTCTTCTGCGTGGAGGTATATTTCTTCGTTTGATTTTCCTGGGTTTTTTTTTTACTTCTGCTATAGGATTTTTATTACATTACAACGAAGCATATCAGCTTTGCATATTTAAGCACAAAATGCAGTCATTATCAATTTTAACCTGCCGATTTCTTGTAATGTCATTGGACAAATGATATATACATGTGTTGATTGTTTTCTATACATTCTCAGTAATTCATACACAACTAAATATCATTATTATGCATGTAAGATATGATTATGTTCATATATTATGTTTAGCATGATCGAACATTTTATATATTGAAATGAAAATTTCTGTAAAAATTCGATATTAAGAGCAATTCAGTAAGATACAATATTACAATTTTTACACAGTGTATTATTGACCTAATATGGTATAGATATGGTACATCATATTTGTAGTTCGAGTTCAATATAGAATCATTAAAAGGAATTATTTTTTCAACCCAATACAGTGAAACAAATAAAAAAAATAACGCAAATTTATATTCATGAAATTCCAGTTATAAACTTGAAATTACATACTTATTTGTGAGCATAAACCCTCCTTCATGTTCAAGATCAGGCATGCCCATCTTATATGAAAACAAAGTTTAAAAGATCATAATTCAAGTATTTTTTGACATGTGAAATTTCAGTAATTAACTCAATCTTTATTAGTCAGCATTGCATTCAAAATGATACATGAATTTCAAACGTGTTTAATATTGACATGAAATATGGATACAAAATATGTCCAGAGCAAAATAAAACTATATTAAGCACTGTTTATATATAACCAGTACCTGAGGTACACATAAATGTGTCTTCTTATATAACAAACTTAAATGTGTGCTTGAGGTACGGGAGAAGGGGAAGTGAGATCATATGATTCACAATTTGGGTTAATCTAATGCCATTGAATTTTCCATCAAAATAGTTTTTGTGCTTTTGAAGGAGATATCAAAATTGTGAGGGACTTACTATCAAGGCACGAACGGATGGTGAAAACCATATAAGGTCATCCAGAGCTCACTTGGAAGATAGTATTTGTAGATTTGGTACAACCATGAACGATAAAGAAAATGATATTAAAACAAAAATTGTTGACTTCATATTGTAATAATTCATTCTGATTAACAAATTAGCATTACCAGATACTTAATCTTTAAAATTTCATTCGAGCGAAGCCAAATGTCAACTCGTACATCACATTGTCAAAATTACTTAAACTTTTCCCAACCAGTTTCGTTAAGAAAAAATCAATTATATTAGCTGTCTATGGTGTTATAGGCGAGAAAACAATTGAAGATAACGTAACAAATATTGCGTTTATCAGGGTCAGCTAGATGGATGAGAGAGAAAAAAAAAATAGACCACTCAAGTTTTCTCAAATACTACACCCACCTGAGGTTGTGCACTTGGAGATTACAATCCTGTCGAATTTCTGTCAAAATTTTTTTGTGCCGTTTTAAAAGATTCAAACTGCAACTATACGCGAAAATATGATAAACATGATTATATCAATTTGTTTATAGTTGTTTTTCCGTTTCTGGACAGCAAAATCCTTGCATCCACAATTATGGTGTTTACATGTCCCAGTTAGATTGATATTTCTTTATTTGATGTTGGTTATTCTTTACAGATAAGATGTGTGTAATAAAATGTTGTAAATATATATAACCTTTATATATATATATATGTTAGGTTTAAACGTCATATGCACAGCAAGACTACATATTGAAACAAACAAACAAAAAAACACGATAACACCAAACTATACATGCCAGCCATGACTTTCTGTAGAAACGCTTACAAACAATGTACACACACAATATCAGTGGACATCAGACAAGCAGGAAAGAAAACTATGGCAGAGGCAAGGAAATAGATGCATGGAGATGAAGACACATCCGTTCAAACAGGTGAAATGTGACTATACAAACAGGTGAAATGTGACAATACAACTTATTTTTATTATTATTATTTTCCAGAATATGAGAAAATCCCCACCGAAAGGCCTATAGGCCTGAACAGTCACCTCATCCATATATAGCCATGGTAGTTTTAATGACCCAACATGGGGTTACAATGATAAAAATGCATAGTTCAAAGCTGATTATGTTGTAGTGTATGACACTATCAACACGGAGGGAAGGGAGATAACTCGTGAATAGCTGTTTTATTATGTTTTAGTGCAATGAGAATAGCATTTAATACAGGAAGTCCACTATCAGAATTTATTGTAAACCATGATAAATAGTCAAACATTTATGGGGAAAATTCATATTCATATCAGTATATTCCGGCATACAGAGTGAAATGAGCCTATTTTGTATTGAGTGATAAAACCATTAGTGATCGACAAAAATAGCATGTTCACAAAATATGTTACTGACATAACTGTTAATGTTAACGGCTTCACACCATTAAATTCTGTCTAAGTATGCAGTATACAGGTATAAACAAGAATAAAAGTTCTGATTGTGTATTGGAATACTTTTGTATGATTAATCATATTGAATCACTCCTTATAAAGAGTTGCTGGTACATTTATGGTTTCTCTAACTTGGTTTTCAGTTTAGCTTCTTTGTGGTTTATTTTCCAAGAAATGAAGTCATAACAACACAACTATTCCCGGCCTTACCAAACAAACACTGAAACTGTTGTTATATCTTTTAACTGTCCGAATACAAACTAATTGTACCGTACCTGACGAAATGCATGCCATTTTATCTCGCCTAAAAATCTACATTCATAAGCGGCAAGTTATGAACATAGTTTTGGGAATTTAATATCATATTTTTATTATAGTTTTATACACTGTTTGTTGTCTGTTATAAAGACATATTTATGCAATGAGTCAACTGTAAGATTAGGTATTCACTCAGTATAGAATGGCGGGAAAGTTGTGTCGTCTGCTAGTATACAGATGTGATCTGGAATATCGGTAATTAGGTTAGTTTAAACATATATTAGTTGAAAAAAAATGGGTTGGACACAAGTTTTCAACTTGGGAACGTCCGTAAACAATTATATTAGAGTAAAAAAACATCATGACAGCATTTCATGATATAAGTAAATCTATGTTATATAAGTATATATATAAAGAAAACAAAAAGCTGTATACACATGGAGGATTACATCTTCTCTTTATCAGTAGTTCAGAGGATTTACTTGATATGACATAAATATATAAATTATGTTCACATGTAAATACGTATAAATGGATACATGTATATTCATAATTAAGTTTTTAGAATCAATTTCTGTATATTAATTTCAACATTTTATTAAACAATATTAATGATTTGATACTAAAGCAACTTTATGCAAGTCGATTCGTATCTTTAATTTGGTCTGGACAAACGTAAATTATCATTATCAGCCTGATTCAAATCAGCAGACCCGTTCAACAGTACATCTAGATCAACGTCTATGTTGTTTCTAGATAGTTTTCTATTTAGTAAGAACAGTCACATGCTGGTGATAAGATTAAATTACATTTAAAAAGATATCTATTCAAAGCCGAACAAACGTGACAGAGTCTAGTATGAATCAGGTCTAATTTTCTGTCGCCTACAGAGAGTTTAGGCACAAGTTTGTTTTGTCTTCAAAAACTATTTTTAAATTCTGGCACTGTTTCTAAAGTTATAGTTGACATATATTACGAATTCTATATTCTCAGAGTATTTGGTATAAAAAATGTTGATACAAAACTTGTCGACACTTTGGAAATACATAATCTTGACCAATTCTTAAATTATCTGCACTAATGTCATTTACTCTGTTGCATACGGTGTCGTTAAGGAACTAGATTATGGTGCTTTTTCACAAATATAACATTTTTTCTGCTTCCGTCTGTCTTCAGGTTTTTCCCAGCCAGTGTCATAATGTAAATACTGTTTAGTAGCGAATAAAGGCAAACCTGTGACTATTCTGGCAGATTCAAGTTTGTTTGTTTTTGTTTTTGTTTAGAATCTGTAAAATGTTATAACCATCCCACATTTCACTTGCATATTCCAAAATACATCTGATAAATATAATATATGGTTTAGAGTTACCCTTAAAGTTACCCCAAGATGATTGTGTGTGACATTATTTGTCAACATCGTATTATTAAAATTCAACAGAAAATCAAGTCTTTCTACCGAACTAGTAAAACAACTAGGTCCGTTTTATTGGGATTAAAACTTAATTCCATTCCTTCGACCAGTGATCAATCACTGCTAAATCATGGTTCTTATAATATTCGATTTCTGCACTATTATTTGAAGAATTTCTCGGTACACCTAACAAGCACAGCGACAAAGGATAACCAATACTGTGTGATAAGTCAACTAGAACGTGTACAGGTAAACTTACAACATAGACGGTGAGGTGAACAGACCACTATTTTACCTGAGTTCCTCCCGTTTTAAAAAGTTAACAATGAAGTGTGCTATTTTACGACACGAGCTCCGCAAAAACATGCGATGAAGAACGTGCTAGTTTATGACCGGGGTCAAAATCTGTGTACACGGCGGCACATGAACATTATTGACGTATAGTCAGCGAACCATCTAGACATCACATGATGATTCGTTCTGGATAAGATTGGGTCGGCTTTTAAAAAGAGCGATACTCAAAGAAAGCACAGGAAGACAAGTCTGTTCTCCGATACAGACGTAACATGGACGGGGTGCTATCATTGCTCGTGTCATGTGTATGGGCGTTTCTTTTGTTGGTTTGCTGTGGGGAGGCCAAACCACCGAATATAGTGTTCATGGTCGCTGATGATTACGGTAAGATTTAGTTTAAGTAGAAGATATGTAATCTCTGTTCATGTATCTTAATAAAGATAGGGTATGACGATGTGTCCTCTCTCTCTCTCTCTCTCTCTCTCTCTCTCTCTCTCTCTCTCTCTCTCTCTCTCTCTCTCTCTCTCTCTCTCTCTCTCTCTCTCTCTCTCTCTCTCTCTCCAATCAATGGGTCTTTTTTGTATCATTTCAAAACGATATTATCCCTAATTAAACCGGATAATTTGTAGATATATGTAAATGTTTCATACTGTAATAAGTTTGAACTGGTCGATGACTCCTTAAACTTTAAATCGTCTTGTTTACAAATATAATCTTACAAAAGATATGGATATGTAAAAGCTAACTACGATATCAAACACCTTTATGAAATATTAATTATAAATGCATTGTATGTACTTAGTTAGAAGAACAATTTTTAGAACGAGTGACCTTCAGAGTCTATAATTTCATTCTTGCAATCAAAATGGTTTATAACTTTATCAGGACAGTATATTTCCAATATATGGAAACGATAGTTTTGTACATGTAATATCATGATAGTTCGTTGTTGTCAGTTACACATTTATTACAGGTTGGAATGATGTGGGCTTCCGCAACCCCGATATGATCACACCCAACATCGACAAGCTAGCATACGAGGGAGTTATACTGAATCAATCCTATGTACAGCCAGTATGCACACCGTGAGTATCACTTCACATATTTTAGGGACTATGTGAGAGAGTTGTTATCGAGATTTAAGGGGTCTAGAAATCAACTGATATTTTTTGTAAGTTCAATAAAAATAAAGATACCATGTAACATTATTAAATATGTAGACCGTTGGTGGTTTAACTAATATTGAATCAGTCCTATGTACAGCCATTATGCACACGTGAGTATGGTGTTTATTATTATGATATAGAGATAAAGGAAACCTCCGTAAAACGGTCAATATATAAAGGTATACTGTATCCTTATCTGTTAAACCTCCGTAAAACGGTCAATATATACAGGTATACTGTATCTTTATCTGTTAAACATCCGTAAAACAGTAAATATATACATGTATACTGTATCCTTATCTGTTAAACCTCCGTAAAACGGTAAATATATACAGGTATACTGTATTTGTATCTGTTCAACATCCGTAAAACGGTAAATATATACAGGTATACTGTATTTGTATCTATTCAACATCCGTAAAACTGTAAATATATACAGGTATACTGTATCTTTATCTGTTAAACCTCCGTAAAACTGTAAATATATACAGGTATACAGTATTTGTATCTGTGAAAACAGTAATGTTTCAACAATGCATTGTTGATTTCTAATATGGTTTCATTAATCTAGGGGGGGATCGATTTTAATTTCTGATGTTGTTTAATAAGCATCATCATTGTCATTTTCGGTGAAATATTCCTAGAAGACACCTGTTAGTGTACGCGCGTGAATCTTTCACGATATTACTGCTTATTTGAGCAGAAAATACGTTCACACTTACAATCTTATAGGAAATTCTAAATCACTTCTACCATTGATAAGGTTGGAATTCATCATATTTCTTACTTTGTCAGTAATTAATTCCAAATATAAACAAATTGATACGTAAAACATGTGCAACAAACAAAACTGATGTTAAAAACATTTGGTGCAAATGACTTTACATTTGATTCGAAACAAAATTATACGTGTCTGGTGAAATATTCCAACATGTTATAAATGGCCTATTTATTAAACTGTAAAATCATTCACGATAACATGAACATATACTAGAACTATTGTGTAGGCGTAATTTGTGTCATTATAATGCTACAATGTAAATCATTCATAAATCCTGTTGTCTCTAACGTATAGGTCTAGGAACGCTTTCATGACGGGAGTGTATCCTTTCAAAGCTGGACTGCAGGTAATGTACACACTGTGTAGGATATTAGTAACACGGTGATAATATGTGATGTGGTTTCGTTTTTGCTTACATTTCTGTCTTTATATGATGAAGCAGAAGACGCTTACCTTTCACACCTACCACGGCCTTTATGTTAAACATATATTTCACTTATGGCTTAGCAAGAGTAAGCTGTTTTCATTGTAATTTAGTTTTAAATCGATTTTACAAACTTGCCGGTAATTGTGTGTCTTTATTCTAAAAGCATAGATTTGGACAAACACCAAATTGGTTAAGGCTCACATGTGCGTTAAAAATAGTAAAAATTACATCAACAAATTAAGCATTTGATATGATTGATATGATTCTTTACATTGAGACATCTTGTATAAAGTGGCTTAGTTTTTCTCATTGAGAAATATTCTATTTCTTTGTCCGATACCTTGCTCTCATTGGACATTACTTACTTGGATTGACCAAGATTTACAAGGCGGGTGTCGTCCAGAACACCTGGTCTTATTCTTTCATTTTTGCAGGAATCTTCATGTAAATCTTTCTTTCTTCAGTATTTGCTCGATGTTTATAGACAATCCACATAAGACCACTAACGCAGTGAAGATCATAACATCAGCTTCCTTAGAAACATTCCCGAGTATGGTCGAGTCCGACTTCCAAGATCCTGAAGTAATTTGTGCAGTTGAATTGACATTTAGGGTTGACCACAATCAATCATATACACTCATTTACACCAATTCAAAGCATATAAACAGGATATTTCTAGCGACCACGAGTGTGGCGACAAGTTAGCAGAATTCCAATCCAAAGGCAAAAAAATGATTCAGCTTCTCCATAGGGAAATATTTATACGGAATCCTCTTACAAGGCGTTAATAAGACCAGGGTTTCCGGAAGGAGAAGCGTGTTCATCTCTATCGGCGAACCTAGCCATTTAATTCTTGTCGGTTTAAGTAGAAAATGGTTGATTTTTTTGCGTTCTCGGATGATAAAATGGAAACAACAACAGAACCAACAGACACAATAAAGAATTTCAAACACATCTGAATTTGTTTAACAAAAAAAAAAAACAAAAACAAAAACAAAAAAAAAAAACAAAAAAAAAAATGAAAAAGCAATCATGAATTTATTACATGTTAGGTAAAATATCCTGGTTCTCTCTTAAATATGGCACAAGCTCCTTCTATCAGTAATTCTCTTTTTATTCCATAGCATGGTGCGTTATTACCTGGAGAAGCTGTATGTTCACCATTCAATAAACCGTTTCTCCCAGAATATTTGAAGAAACTGGGTTATGAAACTCATGCTATTGGAAAGTAAGTATGATTCGAAAATATTGCTTCTACGTGTCTACCGTATTTCTGAGATTGATATAATCGTCTTAATGACCAGAATCATATACTGATATGTTGAAACCTATATATTTTTTTTCAATTTCTGTCATCAGATGTTCAAAGCTTTGTGTGAATTTTTCAGTGGTAATTTAGATTGTTGATCCTGCAAATATACTTTGAAACCTAAATGAACATTCAAAAATATAAATTTTACCTGCTAACGAAATTTTAAAAAAAGTTTGAAGTCTTGTTTAATTTACATTTGAAATGCTCAATAACCACTGGCTAACTTTAACCGACTTTTAGGCAACTGGACGTAGACACGTCCTCGATAGTGTTTTAACGCATTCGAAAATACGATCACAGACCGGTATTCATCGAAATCGATATTGGAAATTATTACAATATTGTATATATGTAAAACTTCATCTCTTTAGAAACATCCAAGTACTCTCAGCTTCTGTTGAAATCCTGGTTTTGTTTGTTATATTCAATTACTATAGATTATTTAAATTTTGTTTATATTGCCATAGTTCTGTATTTATTCTGTAAATGTTACTTCATTAACATTAGCTTTACGTATTTTTGTATATATTCATCATAACGAGCCTGTCTGCAGTTGTGTGTCTTTCATACAATCTTAGAGATTTTAGGCAGTATACTCTACGGATGCCATTTAGACTCCATAGTTTGTTTATTCGAATGGTGCCACGACACGGTTCAGAATAATCATATTTACCTGACTTTTGTGTGAAATTATTAGATATATATTGCAATTACAAAATTGATTGATTTATGACGTCACGGCGCTTCCCCATTTACAATGTAATATTTGACATTTGTTTTGATAATTTTTTTCCTAGTTAGCATTCTTGGTTTCAAAATGTAGGCCGTTAACATTACTGACACGTCATAGAATTACGAAACACCTGTATGATGCTGTTTACTCATTGTTCAACTCTCCTGTTTGTATGTCTGATATATCATTTCATTTAAGTGTTTCTTTGATATTTGGTGGTTTTCTTAATGCAGCGCATTGGTACAACATATTAGTATATATATATTTGGTTGTTAATTTGAATATATCTAGGCGATATATAATCATTGTTGTCTTGGATAGCTTATTGTACTTTGCAATGTACCTTTGTTAATTTTTAACGCTTTCAAATTTCTTTTTGTTTCAGGTGGCATCTTGGATTCTGTAACTGGAATTGTACCCCAACCTACAGAGGATTTGACTCATTCTATGGGTTTTACCAGGGCCAAGAACATTACTATAACCGTACTGTAGGTTGGTAAATTTTACAAAAGACCTATCTGTTCAAAATATAGTTCGCTGTTATCATCAGTTCAAAATTTATAGATAACTAAGATGTATGTAGAGCTATCGTTTTGCAAGCATCTTGCTTAAAATTATGTACTTCGTTTATATTCGTATCTAGGGTGTAACTATCGTTTTCACTGTTTACGGTTCCATATATTTTGACATGATATCGTATCTAACAGTGACGTGTTAAAGGAAGGGAATTGTATAATGGATTTTGGATTATCATTTGGTTATACTATTACAGTATCGACGGCCAAAAAAGCACAAATGATTAGCACTTTTCAATACTTTAAAATAAGAGACTGTAGATGCAAAATTATTAATTAAAATGCATTACACAGCAGGACCGCATTTACAGGACTTGTCACGAATCTGATAGACTGAATTTTTGAAAACTTAGTAGGTGACTGAGGTGAATCGTTATTGGCCAAACACATATTAAAACCAGATAGAGGGAATAGAGAGAGAAATTTCATAATGTTCAATATTGAACGATTTCAGAAGAATGTCAATTCAATAGCATATGCATATGGGTATGAGACCCAGAAGACTGCGGTATTACATTGTGCACTTGAAATAATTTAGAACTGCTATGCAACTCAAATTGCACTGATATTTTTAAAACAGCCGGCGGTAAGGATTTCAGAGACGATAAACAAGCCGTTATGCCCGATGTCACGAAATATTCAACCGTAAGTAAATAAACATGTTAAAATACATATAATTTTATTAAAAGGCACAATGCAACTGCAACGCACAGAGGTAAAAGATTATATTTTTCCTCTCGTACCAGTTTTGGTTATCCATACTTCCCCTAATATTTTCTTATTTCTTGAATTACTTTTTTAAAATTTAGATTAATTGCTAGTATCAATTTAAGAGTAATGCATAATCGACTCGCGTTGTATATACGTTGCTTTCAATATGGAAGAAAACAACAAGAAAATACCAGCATGGCAACATAATTATAATCCAAACTCAAATTCCATAAAACTAGGACAAAATATGAACTAAACAAAGATTTACACGGAGACTCCTGAAAAGGCACAAAGAAAATAAGACCAGGTGTTCTGGAAGAGAAAGCGTATTCTGCTTGATCGTTGACACCTGTAATGTTAACTTTGGTCAATCCGAGTAAGAAATGTCACGTTCTCAAAGGAAAACAATGTATGCAACAGTGGAACAAACAGGCAAACTAACGAGCGTCAAACACGTCCAGCTTAGAAAGCAATAGGATATTTCTCAGTGAGATCAGTATGGCGACCATAAAACTTCCCCATAATTATCTCTCTTACTGCGTATGCAGTTGTAGTAAAAATTGATTTCTTTTTGTTTAGATGTGTTGCAATGAAGGATATTAACATAAAGAGAATAGAAAACAGAATTAATGTTTATAATGTTTTTGAACAATCATAACGAAATAAATCACAATGATAAAAAAATCGTTACGTTTTCAAGGGTTATTGAGCAATCGTTTCTAATAATTCATAGCTTGTCTTTAATTGTTCGGAGTGTTATATTTAATATTTGTATGGTTATATTTTTCAGTACATCTATGCTGATCGTGCCAAAAAGTTGATATCCCAACACGACAAGACAAAGCCGTTCTACTTGTATTTCCCGTTTCAGTCTGTCCACGAACCGATAGAGGTGACGTTCTGTATTTACATAAATTCATTAATCATTGCTTGCCATGAAATATTATCAATAATTATCGACATTACATAGAGACTTACATGTATTACAACATTGTTAAACCCTGAGGAAACAGCGGGATAGGGAATCGAGAAATGGGTGGCGGGGATGGGGTGGCGGGGATGGAGTGGCGGTGAGGGGATGTGGTGACATTTTCTGTTATCATAAATAATACCTAGAAAATACTCAAAATCCATACCTACAGCAAAGCATAAAAAAGGAAAGATTAACACGAGGACTCCTGAAAAAGTACAAGAAGAATAAAACTAGGTGTAAGTAATGTCACGTTCTCTAATAAGAACATGGTTTAAAACAACGGAACCGACAGGAAAACACCTTCAGCTCATATCACACAAAGAAATAGAATATTTCAAAACGGGATCACTATGGAGACCATAAAACTTCTCTAAACTATTTATCAACTTTCATCTTTTGAACTCCTGTGTTACGCATTTGTTCGTCAGTTGACGATAATCACAATAAAGGGAACAGGCCCTCGAATATCGCAACAACTGCGACATGTAAACGCGAAAGGATGAGGATGCAAGATATTGCTATCAGGAGATGAAAAATTCACTAAAGGGAAATTGAAATCAATACGCCCATGTTGGTTTCATTGTAGGAAAAGATTTATTTTAGAACTGAACTTGTTTTAGAAGAGACATAGATTTGTATCGTGAAAGACATCAATAATGTGATTAAAATATTCTTGTTTCAGGTTCCTGTGAGTTACGAGAATATGTATAGTAAAATCAAAAGTGAGGGAAGGAGAAAATACTGTGGTAAGTAATGTAAACTAAAACTTTGTGATGGAAAAAAGGAGGCAGCCTACACTTAGGTTACTTACTTTGTCAAAATGTGTATATACTTTGTCTTAGTTTTGGCATATCTATCTTCCCTTTATTGAAATTTTCAGCAGGGAAGTTATTTTAAGGAATATTCAGTATTTATCAGAAATGCATAATCCTATGATTTCTCATATGGTTTGTCTTTGTAACAGTTATATAAATATATATCAAATAACATTTTGGGTGTTTTTAGAAACTGTAATGTTGTCATACTTTGGTTTATCCAGATCAATCGAATGTCGTTATTTTCAAAACAATTTATGAGAAACGTTAATTACTCTTTATTTCAGGTCATTTAAAAAGGCTTTACCTGTATTTTACGTTTTCGAACGAGGTTGAAACGAGTTCTCATTAACTGCCTCATCATCATTTGCTATGACAACAGGCTCAGTTTCATAGGAATACTACACTTTACTCAGTAAAATAGCTGTACAAAACAGGTAGTTACAGAAAAGGATGGGTATAAGTCTAACTTAACGAACTTTTCTGTCAAGGTATGGTGACGGCTATGGACGACCTGGTTGGGAATGTGACGGCCGCCCTGAAGGAGAACGGAATGTATGATGACACACTCTTCGTCTTCACTGCCGACGTAAGTGAAATTATAAATCCTGATTTCGATGGTGCGGTATTTAAATTAGGCAATATACAACATTGCAGTCAGGGTTTCTCAAGTCAGGAACTTAATTGTAATAGTAAACTTCGTTGTACGGCCAACGCAATACTGTGAGATAGTTACACCAAACTTTTCATAGAGATATGTATATCGTCACTTCTAGAATTCCCCTATTTACTAAACCTTGTTTTTTCTTTGTCTTTCTACGACACACTTTAGAATGGAGGATGGCCAATATTCCATGGTAACAACTACCCTCTACGAGGTGGAAAAGTCACCGTGTATGAGGGAGGCACTCGGGCAACAGCATTCATTAATGGTAAAATGCTAGAGAAAACAGGATACACTTACAATGGGTGAGAGATTACCTTACATATTGTAATAGGATTAAAAAGATCAGAAATTTTCCGAACGTGAACTCGTTTTAAAGTTTTAAAGAGCATTAAAGCTGTTCTCTGATACAGTTCAGTATTTTTTGGTCTATATTCTTTCTGCTTAAATTTACTTTATTATACGTCATTTAACCTCTGTATACAATATTCTGTCATTCAAAATAATTTTATTGATGTGTTTCCGAAGATCAATCAGTTGTTCGGTGATTTTGTTCATAATTTCAATGATGATATTCAGATTATCTATCATAAACAAGAAACACAGAAAACTTTATCATAGTAAAGTGTAACAGAGATAATAGCTCTGAATTATCTATTAGGATGAGGCCCACATAATGCGTAACATTTATCAACAAACGTTCACAATATGGAAAACCGTTCTTAATCAATACTAACACAAAATGATAACTCTCTTAGATTTATTCAGAAATATCCGCAATAGTTGATAAACTTGAACAAGATAATAATGTATATGTTATATGAGTTATCGTATGTCATCTTTATGAAAATATCTCTACATAGATCAATTGTATAGCAATATGTATAAAACTTGCTTTAATGATGTATAGAGTCAAAGAGATCCATTCATATTTGTTCCAAACGGTGAAGATCTCCTGAAAAGTTCTAGCGTGAGAAAAAAGCAAATATTACTTTAAATAATCTTGTGGTCAACTTACCTTAGCGAAATACACCTGCATATTTCGGCGATAAATAATGATATCGTAAATTACACAGCCACCATGTTATCAAAGAAGTAATATTTATTGCATCAGTTTTGTTACTTACACACATGTATAACACTCTGCCAAACCAAAACGGCTAAAATTGTCTGTTATTTTGTCATGACTTTGTTACGTCAAATGAATTGTGACGTCACTTTGTGCAGAAATATGAAGTGAAAATATCGTCCTTTGGATTAATGACAGTCTTGTAATATGATTTCTTTTCATGAAAACTTACAGACGTACATCTTGTAGTAAGGTTTGTGATAAACAGAATCCAGCATTCGTACAATTCAATCTACTTTATTATGAAATTGGTTTTGATTTTTTAATTCATTTAACCTCGACAGAGGCTCGTTAAAACAATTTCTAATTCTTATATGAAATGTAATATCCTCAATATCTGTTTGAAAATTTTCTGTTTATTTTTTTTCTAAAAAGCATGATGCACGCCGTTGATTGGATGCCAACCATATTGTCTGCTGCAGGTGGTAAAGTTGGTAGGTATAAACATTACCATAGGTATATCATTATCTAATCGCTTGTCGTTTCTTTAATTGGAGAATGTTTTGTTTATAGATTTAATGTTTTCATGAAGTTCTACCTTTTTCTTTCTTTTCTGTTGTTTGTGTGCTCATGTGTGTATAGGGGATGTGAGTGTAATTTAAACTAGTTGATTCTCATAAATTTCAGAATATAACTTTAAGAATTTCGTGTTTCGTATGGTTTTGTACTTCCTTCACCATTTCAATGAAATTGGTCCGCCAGTGGAGGTATGTGTCATATTGATGATAAATTATGACATGCTAGACGTCAAAAATAAAGTTATACAATCGTGTTGCCACAGAATCGGAAGTCGACGGCATTGACCAATGGGATAATTTGAGGACTGGTGCCGATTCCAGTAGAACCGAGTTCATCTATAATTTGGACGATAAGAATCCCCCTTTGCAAGGTCATGCGGCTATCAGGTAATCAGTGCAAGCAACAAAACACAAACGTAAATGAATAATTAATTGATTATGTATTGATTGCCATTTTCTTTTGGATAGAAGTATGAGTTATTTAAAGACGGTACTTCACAATTATATTTCGTGAATTGTAAAAACTCCAGAGAATATTGTTATATCTGGGGTTTTATCAATCGTCTTTGTTTCGCTGATGTTTGTTACCATTGTGTATTAATTGAACTATGTTACCTTATGTGTGTGTATTTCAATCATATGTGTCGTTGCATACGGAATAAAATCAAACTGACTCATCATTTTCAAAAATAAATCAATAACGAAATAAATCGATAAACGAGTAAATGTAAAATAAAGACTTGATGAAATGACGTAGATTAATGTAAAATACAGACTTGATGAAAGGACGTAGATTAACTCGAATTAATAATTTTATATGAATTCTATCGTTTCTTGAATTATTTTATATGAGTTGTACAATTTTTGAACTGTGGCAAATGGTTCCTTATTCTATTTATGTCCGGATGTTCTACATCATTGAATATATTCGCCTGAATACATCTTGCTTTCGCATTACTGAACAAAAATCTTCGTTTTGACATTTTCAAAACTTCAAAAAAAATTCAATCACCGTTAATGCTCATTCGGTACACATTTTGATGAACTAAATATTTTCGATAACTGAGTTGGTTTGTATCACGGTCTTTCTCAAACAGAGTTGGTGATTACAAACTGATCGAAGGCTTCCCAGGACTTTATCCAGGATGGTATAAACCGGAGGAAGTGGCGGTGGAAGTAAGCTCTAACCCGAAGGAATGTGGATTTAACACGACAGATAAAGAGCAAAATGATAAGCCTGATAAAGTTAAATGGCTGGGGAGAGAGCTGTACAATCTGAAGGGTACGTAAAAACGGTTGGTCATATACTAATTTCATGAGCTGAGTGCAAGTATGTATATAAAATATGAATTAAACAGTAACACATAAACTGAACTGTATGATAAAAGTTCATCTTACATGTAGTGGTTTCAGATATCATTCATTAATGCAAATTGGCAAAAAGAGAAATACGAAAATGAAGTTGTAAGAAAAAAAATCGACAGTTAAATTTCAAAAGGTGTGCACTTATCACTTAATTCGATCCATGTTTTGTATTCGATTATTCTATAAGGACATACATTTATAGGTATTATATAGAGGATATTTAATCATGTCTTCTGTTCTGCGCACTCGTGAAAGATACTAAAATAGTAGACACATTTACGAAATATATGTGTAATTACCGGAGCCACTGTAAGATATTCTATTCATTACATTTTCACAAAATAGCGAAAATATTTAGATCAGATGTAAAAGGAGAGAGCTGACTAGGCTTTTAGGGTATAACATACTGATTATATCGCGACAAAATATGGTCCGTTTTTACAAAATCGTTCAAAATATGTTAACACAAAAATAAATATCGATATTAATTTATTTGTATATTTACATAGAAAATATTCCTTATTCATGTCAATAAAAGACAAAATATGCCGTAAAACTTTTAGAGAGTTTAACCTGTGACAGGTTACTACGCAGCTGAAAATATGGCTGCAATCTAGAGCTGTCACTGCTGATGACACGAAGACTCTTGAAATGTGTAACATGTTAGCTCCATTCATGGGGATTGGGTTTAATGTCTGATTAGGTCATTTATGTTGCATTGGGTGCCAGAATGTTGTCGATTATAAATATTACTAAAATTTGATATGAACTGCAGTCTTTTTTTCTCAAATTTTGTAAAAAGGTTTACCTTTTAAGAAAAGAATTCTTGAGCATACACTTGTACCAAAATTAATAATGAACATGAACAACCAACTTGATATAGATATGTAGGGTTTTTACGACGTTATTGGTGTATTGTTTATATTGTTGTTTTAGATGACCCATATGAACGTCACGACCTGTCATTGTCACACAAGGACATTGCGGATACACTGAGCGCAAAAATGGCAGAATATCATAAACAGATGATTCCCGCCAATGCTCCAGGAAATTCTCCTGCTTCTAATCCTCAGAATTACAACGGATATTGGACACCTGGCTGGTGTTGAAGAAATTCAGTATTACACAGGATCAATGATCATTTTTGTTGTCCAATAAGTTAACCTACACGAGATATAGAATATTTTGATTTAAATATATTCTATATAATTCACAATTTCAGCTGTAGACTTTTTAAAATAAGATTTTTTTCGAGAGGTTTCTTTTTGCCGCTATTCCTTGAAATATACCTTGGAAATTTCAGTTATCGAAATCAAACAATTTTTACAAACTAAAACAAGTTTTTTATTGCGATATGCACGCCAAAGAGCAAACGCCATGACAAAATAAGACAAAAAAAATCATGACACAAAAAGGATGTCTTAGATAAAGACTCCCACATCGACAACTTAAAAGACAAGCAAAACCTTAGACAAAGATAAAACATTGTAAAACATCAACATGATTATACGCCATATAAGATAATTTTATCTCGAATACAATATCTAACATCAGGAACAACAGAAATTCAAGTATCGGAAACGTGGGCACATACCATGTCAAACTGAAGTTAAGTAATGAATACAAGAATTTATGGTATGAAAAAGCGAAATGTTTACCATCTAGATCAAAGACAAACTGACCACAAAAGACCTTAAACGGTGATTCGTGTTATACAAGTGTTTATCTTTCATATATCTAGACAAACACTTTACAGTCACTTGAATTATATATCACTACATGATTTGTGCAACTCATCTTTTTCCATTTGGTTTGAAATTTCTATTAAATGTCTAAATTGTATTTTTGAAATTCTTTCTTTGTTTTCTTTGTTTGATCTCTTTTTTGTTTTTATCGTTTTATGCTTCATTTAAATATCCCGATGAAAAGACAAGGTACCACAAAGTCGAGATCACACATCCACAACAGGGACAAAACGTTTAATATACATAGATACTTCTACTACCCAGTCGTTACCTGATACATAGATACTTCTACTACCCAGCCGTTACCTGATACATAATACTTCTACTACCCAGTCGTTACCTGATACATACATAGATACTTCTACTACCCAGTCGTTACCTGATACATAATACTTCTACTACCCAGCCATTACCTGATACATAGATACTTCTACTACCCAGTCGTTACCTGATACATAGATACTTCTACTACCCAGCCGTTACCTGATACATAATACTTCTACTACCCAGTCGTTACCTGATACATAGATACTTCTACTACCCAGCCGTTACCTGATACATAATACTTCTACTACCCAGCCATTACCTGATACATAGATACTTCTACTACCCAGTCGTTACCTGATACATAGATACTTCTACTACCCAGCCATTACCTGATACATAGATACTTCTACTACCCAGCCGTTACCTGATACATAATACTTCTACTACCCAGCCATTACCTGATACATACATAGATACTTCTACTACCCAGTCGTTACCTGATGCATAATACTTCTACTACCCAGCCGTTACCTGATACATACATAATACTTCTACTACCCAGTCGTTACCTCATGCATAGATACTTCTACTACCCAGCCATTACCTGATGTGCTGTCACGGATCGCGCAGCCTTAATATAACGAGTGTCGATTAGTTACTCCCCTTGGTTTGCTCTTCAGTTATATAAAAACGTTGCTAGTACGTTGTGCTATGAAGCACATTTCCATGCATCGAATGCATACATTCCGTTCAATGTGGTTTGTGGCCCCATACACTGTAAGTTTTGTAATATAATCGGTTAAGCGTTATGCCTGTTTACTGAGTAAATAATGTTTTATGTGTTTTGTACATCTCAGTTTGCTAAATAACGCATTTTGTGTCAGTCATACTTGAGCTGATGTATTTCATTGTTTGTTTACAGTTTCACTTAATTCGTCAGTATGAATAAAGAGATTTGTCGCTGAACACCTGATACATTATACATACATTACCCAGCCATTACCTGATACATAATACTTCTACTACCCAGCCGTTACCTGATACATATATAGATACTTCTACTACCCAGCCGTTACCTGATACATACATAGATACTTCTACTACCCAGTCGTTACCTGATACATAGATACTTCTACTACCCAGCCGTTACCTGATACATAGATACTTCTACTACCCAGCCGTTACCTGATACATACATAATACTTCTACTACCCAGCCGTTACCTGATACATAGATACTTCTACTACCCAGCCGTTACCTGATACATAATACTTCTACTACCCAGCCGTTACCTGATACATAGATACTTCTACTACCCAGCCGTTACCTGATACATAATACTTCTACTACCCAGTCGTTACCTGATGTGCTGTCACGGATACGCAGCCTTAATATAACGAGTGTCGATTACTTACCCCCCTTGGTTTGCTCTTCAGTTATATAAAAACGTTGCTAGTACCCTATGAAGCACATTTCCATGCATAATGCATACATTCCGTTCAATGTGGTTTGTGGCCCCATACACTGTAAGTTTTGTAACATAATCGGTTAAGCGTTATGCCTGTTTACTGAGTAAATAATGTTTTATGTGTTTTGTACATCTCAGTTTGCAAAATAACGCATTTTGTGTCAGTCATACTCGAGCTGATGTATTTCATTGTTTGTTTACAGTTTCACTTAATTCGTCAGTATGAATAAAGAGATTTGTCGCTGAACACCTGATACATACATAATACTTCTACTACCCAGCCGTTACCTGATACATAGATGCTTCTACTACCAAGTTGTTACCTGATACATAGATACTTCTACTACCCAGTTGTTGCCTGATACATAGATACTTCTACTACCCAGCCGTTACCTGATACATAATACTTCTGCTACCCAGCCGTTACCTGATACATATATAGATACTTCTACTTCCCAGCCGTTACCTGATACATAGATACTTCTATTACCTAGCCGTTACCTGCTGCATAATAATTCTACTACCCAACCGTTACCCGATACATAGAGATTTCTACTACCCAGCTGTTACCTGATACATACATAGATACTTCGTTCGCCTTGATGTTTCAACTTTCAAATGAAACATGTCATTCATAATCATATTCCTACTTTCCAAAAGAAGAGGTATTCAATAAATATAAGGCAAAGTATGTACATAAGAAATATTTACATGGAGGCCCACGACAAAGTGTAAGGAGGATGAGACCAGGTGTTCCCGAAGAGTAAACTGATTTTGCTTCATCCACATATAAGTAATGGTAATGTCACGTTCCTAATGAGAACACGATAAACAGCAATCATCGAGACGTCCGACTCAAAAAACATTTTCTACTGAAATAATTATGATGGCCACAAAATTTCCAATTATCACCTTAAACTGCATTTCTGTGTCGAGAGTTTGTCCGTCAACTGCCGAGAAAAATGAGATATCGGGAAGGAGCCCACGAATATTCACAATTGGGAAATTAAATTCATCACGCTTAGGATGCAGCTTAGTCGAAATCTTTCTCTATTGGTTTTGTTGTAAGAAAAGATCGAGGTCCGCGCCTTGTGTGTTGTTGATTTCCTATTCGGTCGGGTATGTACGACAGGCATTGACAATAAATAACTTTATGCTAAATTATATTCTCGTATGAAAACAAAAACAAGTCACACAAGAGAGGGACGTCGTTTAGCATACCAGGTGTATTGTAACCACATATTAGTGTCGCCGTTGGCCTTTCTTCTAAAAAACCCCTTCATAACAATAGAAAGAAGGCGTTCCTTAAGTTTTGAATGGGATAAAGAAAATCAATAGCACTAATCGAAGAAATGCTTTTAGAAGAAGGTGTTGAAGATCGGTCGAAATCTCTTTTCTGCAATTTTGAAATGTAATCTCCTTGTAAATTGGAATTAAAAAACAAGAAGAAATTATCAATATACCAACATATTCATATCAATTTGTAAAAGTAGGCAAAATATATGAACAAAAGAAAGATTTTCACGGAGATTCCTGAAAAAAGTACAAGGAGGATAAGACCAGGTGGTCCGGAATAATTAGCGCCTTATGCTTCGTCGACGACAGCCGCCATGTAAATCTTTGTCAATCCGAATCGTATGATTTTAAAAGTGAATTGATCGATATATAGCCAAAAACTGATCACTTTATATGTATAAAGAATAAAACACAGATTAGTTTAATAGGTCAATCATTTTTCCCTTCAATTGTAATTACTACTAGCTGCTCAAAAGTGATATATACATGTATATTTTACCAAATGTTATAGCAAACGTTAACTCGTTTAATTCGAATGCTTGTATTACTCGATATCTTTTCGCACCCCCGACGACTTCGCATTACCAAAGTTAATGTGACTATAGTTGTAGTGCTTCTAATAATGTTTTTTGACAGATTGCATAATGCATAGGTGGGGTTCCCTTCGTTATCAAGGTCCCTTCGTGAAATCTCTCGTGACTTAACACTTTGAATATTGCTTAAATAACCAGTTACTAAGTGCCCGCTTTGACCATGGCTATAAGGGAATATAGAAAGATATTTTGTCATCGTTAAGTGTTGTTACAACAGAATCTGACTACAATAACATAATACAGATATTAAGTACATCGTCCTTTTCACAAAAGGGATAAAACATATCTCCATTAACTTATGATGCACTTTCACTGACTCATTGTCCAGATTTCTTTTGAGTGTTTGCATATTTTGATAATTTGATAAGTTAGGTCATTTCATGGAAAAGTGTATGAGCAAATATAGAAATGAAATCAGATAAAAGATGCAATTCACAGTATTTAACAATTAAATAAACGTACGCAACGGTAACATATGCTTGAAAAGGCGTGACACAGTTATTGGAAATATAGGTCATATCGATTACTTTCTTTTCCTATCTCCGAAGGTGTTCGAATTGTTCATACCAAAAGTTGATTTAATGTTGATATATCTTCTATCATGGCATTTCAGTTAGGTTGTTGACGTCATATGTTTACGATATATTTGTTTGCTGACGAAAGAACGCAGCATATTGTAAGATGTTTATTAGACTTCTACTAAAGAACTGTTTATGATATATCTTCAAGGCACTCAACTTTCGTAGTTTTTCAAACTTATTTTCAAATAAAATTTTGGCCTTGATTTTGCGGATGAAATGTACCCCCAAATGAGAGCCACGCAAAATGATAAATACATGTATATTTATATGTCAAAGTTTAAATAATATAATGATCAGTTGACATGACTATAATTTCAAGGACCAAGAATGCTAAACAAAACCTAAATCCCTCACGGATTTTCGTTATTCTATATCACATAGTCTCCTGGTACTTCACTGTTCTCCTTCGAAGAATAAATAACAAGCATGTCATATCCTTTGATTTATAAGTGAAGTATATTGAAAAATGTAAATATCACAACTGTTATATATCTTATTTCGAGAATGAAAAACTAGCTATGTCATTGGATTTCGGTAACTCATACGTCAACAAATTTAATAGTTAGCACCATCCCAGGGTCCAAAACCAAAAGCCATTGTAGTGGTACTCAGCGATCTTTTTACTTAGTTGATCCGTTATGTCTTTGTGTGATAGCGAGAGGTCTTTGTGGTCATACGGATCATCTACACAGATAACAAAAAATAAATATATCACAACATCTAGACTTTCTTCGAAAGTGAGGGGGAAACGCGTTTCATCAATGTATATATATAGTATAAGTTTAAATAAAAGCAAATATATATATATATATGTGTGTACGATCAACAAACCATTGTTTTAAGTGAAGCAGAGTTGTCTCTGCAGTCACCTCGTTACTGTGTTTGATTGACCAAAAGGAACAGATGATTTTTTTTAGAATACTTGCATAGTAAATTAACTTCTGTATGAGAGAAATAGTGTAACGTAAGGGTTGTCCATTCTCGATAAATTTCCCTCTGTGGCTTTACGAGAAAGAGTAGGCGTGATAACGCCGGTCCATGGGGTTAGGGATAGTGTTAGGCGATACAATTTTAAGGCAATCATAATTATTCTAATTTAAACCAAATCTATATAGGTCCCTAAACTTCTAGAGATCAGATAAGGCATTTTAAGGCCCCGGAGTCGTCTCCTAAAACTGCCGACGATGATCATACACACACTGCTACAGACGGTTCAACCCCTTTTGAGGGGGATGCAGGTCACCCCCTCACGTATCATGTTCATCGTTGAGACGGAAAACCTGTAACCAACCAACCAACCAACTAATCAGAACTGCATTTCCTGTATCAAGTCACAAACAAAACCAAAATGCAAAACCAAAACGTTTTCATTGGACAATTGTATGTGCTAATGTGTCCTAATGTGAGGAGTAGTTTCGTATCCTTCGTTTACCTAATGGCAGCGTGGCCACATACAGGCGGATTCATGTCGTCAAGATTATAGATAAATTCTGTTCTTTTTGATTGAGCACCAGTCTTCAGGCTCTCCCACTGGTCAATGCCATCCAGATCTGTGTCATCTGTAAATCTTGAAATTGATTCATACTTAAATTGTACCATTATTAGTATTTGAAAGCTTTGCTAAAAACTGTTCTGTTTTCTAAAATGAATCATACGACTTTCACTTTTGCCGTTTTGTACACGAGATTGCAAGTGTTTATGTAGTATTCCAAAGAATAATTGCATAATCGACCTTCCATTTACTTTACATTATATTCGAACTATGTTTACAAAATTATAAAATCTCTTGAATAACATCCTTTGGTAATGACAGTAAGTTAATACGAGGTTTTCCTCCTGCCACAGACAGTATAGTTGGCATCCAATCAACGGCATGCATCATACTGGAAGATTTGAAAATATCAGTACGTAAACATTCGAGCTTTGTTTTTAGACTGAATCTTGTGGAATGTCACACCGTTTGTTTTTTAACAACAGAGAAGGGTTGTGATTTCAGCTGGATTTAATACACGCACTGTCTAATGTCTATATTATATTTTAACTGTATACTTTAGGAATACAGCTATATGTCACTATTGAAATAGTATTCATATTTTTTACGGCGACCATTGAAGTAGACTACATGTTACCCGACATATCTGTATTACAATTTCCTTATACCAATGAAATAGACTTTATGTTTCGCGTCATATGATCATTACAAATTCTGTAGGTCATTAGAAAAGTCTATAAATTACCCATCGTATGTATAGCCTGTGTTCTCTAGTCCAGCACCGCTAATAAAGGCTGTTTCACGGGTAGTGCCTTCATATACGGTAGTCGGTAGATAGGCCTTCCGCCATTCTGATCAAACATTTGAAATAGTATATGCAATAAGTAAAAGCCTCAAAATTGATGAGTAAATTAACATTAATTGAATCGACGAAGACTTCCGTCAGCTAAGATTGGCTTACGTAAGCAATATTGATCGACTTACACTGTATGAGTGTAACTTTTATTTATGTCTGCGAAAACAGATTTTGTAACTCACGTGTCAGAATTATTTCACTTGCGTCGGCAGTGAAGATGAAGAGTGTGTCATCATACATTCCGTTCTCCTTCAGGGCGGCCGTCACATTCCCCACCAGGTCGTCCATAGCCGTCACCATACATATTAAACAAACGCGAGGTTATGATTCCTTCGTTAAAAGATACACAAAGACGACCTCTCCTTCTTGGTAAAGCTATTATTTCTGTCACTCATCGTATGGGATTGGGAAAACAAATTGTCAGAAACGAAATTTTGTGGATATCACTCATCTTACAAAAAAATCTCAATTTAACATATTGATTTCCGTATTGTTAAAATTCGTATTACACTGTTTCGGACATCAAAACACTTCCATGCAGTATCCAATATCAGCGCCTGTATTTTAATAACATAACAGACAAAAAAATGGAAACAAATACATTCTACAAATAATCTTAATATTTAAACCACTCTTTTCTGAAGAATATACGGTTTTATTATAAAAATCCTATCATACATAACACAGTATTTCCTTCCTTCATTCTGAATACTGCTATACATGTTTTCATAGCTAACAGGTACCTTTGATTTATAAATAATATCGTGAAAATTAGAAAAAAAAGAAAAGAAAAATCGATTTTGCGTTAACACACTTCGTTATATGTTTGTTATTTGACCAATTTACTATCCTCTACACATAATCGTTTAGTTCTTTGATTTGGTGTCGTAATAATGGGATTGTCATATGCAATTCTAAACACTTCATAATTGTCATTTCATCATTTTCGTATATTTTCACTATGAATTTCAGCTTTGGTCAGCTGACAAATATTCCTTTTAATTTACATTGAATTGGTAATTATGTTAAACCTAGTATGTTTTGAGAGATTTGTTGGTGTAACTCTATCAAAAAAATAGACACTATAAGGCTTTTGCTGGTACAGTGATAGCTCCGTCCATCAATTAACTTTTTATCGCTTATAATAATGAAATTCAATTTTTGATAGGTAAGCATGTCTTTTGTGCAGAAATAAAATGTTTAATGTCCGGCATGATCCAGCGAGATTCACTAAAACAATGTGTATGTTTTCCATCCAGATGTTTTTTTCATTTACAAATTAACATACTTTTGGGTTAGCTCCTCTTATGTGATAAAAGGAAAATGCATTTATAAAGTCAGGGTTTAAAAATTGTACAAGGATTTAATTACCTTTATTTAGATCAATGTCCTGCCATACTTACGATTGAATATTTCGTAACATCTGGGACAACAGCTTCTTTGTTATCACGGAAATCAAAATCGCCCGCTTATAGAAAATAGAGTGAAGAAACGAATTGATTTCATAATAAGAATAGGTAACTTTTCAACACAGGATTGATCCGGCTTTAATCAGTTCTTAATTTTTCTCTAGCAAATAAATCATTCATGAACATTGCTAAAATCAAATTGTACGTATGTATTGCACTGACATTGGTCTCTTTAACATTGAGCAACTACACTGTATGAGCTATAATTGAACAGGCTTAATGATCTTCTATCGTCACACAAGTGAATAACGCCTTAAATACAAATTTCGAGATAGATACAGTCGAGTCAAATAATGAATTAAACTACTTCATACAGCCGTTTCGTCCTTCCTTCTCAATGATGCTGAGGGCCTTATTATTGAAACCTTGGAGCTGACTGAGGAAAATCCAAATCGTTAAAGTTATAATTACCCACAGATCTGTTGTAGTAATCTTCCTGCCCGTAATAATAGCCATAGAACGAGTCAAATCCACGGTAGGTTGCCACCTTGAAATAACAATGCGAAAATAGCTAATGGAAGTATTTCACTTCATCTTATATCTTTATATGAATGAGTTAATCCTAGACGATTAAGGCATCAGTTCATTTTCTGTCCACCTCAAGTATTCCTTCTAACTTACTCATCCATCATCCGTCCTTTATCAACCTGAACACTTGTAATCATACACAAAATAACTTTACCTTGAATATTCTACCGTTTTTTGTTGTACTGCCATCACCATTTATATCTATTGAATTTGTTTAGTGTCTTATTTTATATTTACGTTATTAATACATACTTATCATTTACATTTCTTTCATCAGTCGTTCTTATTTCAGCGTTCATATTTACCTTTTCCTTCGTGCTGACTTAATCATTTATCTTTACTTTATCTTGTCACCCTGATTTCAATACTTACTTAATTTTACTCTTGATTCATACAACTCACACATTTAATCGTTGCCTGTACTTATTTTCCATCGCGTGAGTTGCATATCCTAACTTCTTGAGATATTGAGGCAGGAATGTGCGGTTTGTTTGAGCACATGTCGCGTGTAGCGGCAGAATAACGAGATGCTGTAATAGGTACATATATGATGAAGTAAGAATTAAGATCAGAAAGGAATATAACACGCTAACTGCAATATATCTAGGTAAGTACCATATATAGGTAGTTCGTTGGCAAATGATATTCATTAATCTATAGTTATACAGTAACCTGGTAAATGCAGTATATGTGTGTTACTATAGTTAATTGGTTGTACACTGCAAAAGAAAAAAAGTTTTAATGAATTATACAATAACAGGGCAACCATAGTGTAGCTGTGTTAATGTCCTACACAGACAACGATGTACACGTAATATATCTAGTTTTTTTTTAAATTAACAAGGAATACTTTTAATATCATGGTTATCATTATACATAAATTGTACAAAATATACATAAGTGAACAGCATAAATATTCAGTAAAGTAAAGCCAACTAATGAAAACAACATACTATACATGTTTCGTCGTTCTAGGACCTGTCAGGGATCATAAGAACCAAAATTGTTGACACCCTGCAGGCGATATAGGAAATTCCAACTGAGTCGACAAGAATGTCCGAACTACTTTATATAGCTGTTTCCCCCTTCTAGGACTCGTCATAGATATCGAGTGTTTAATTCTGCTGTCATTGTAATATACCCTGGGTTCGATATGAGTGTTCTACAAGGTATCCATTGCTTATGACGGTAATAATTGTACATATATAGTCACAGTAAAGTTAATTATGATACGTCTTGGATTTGGTTGCTAAGGATGACAAAACGTATCTAGATAAAACATTTAGACAGAAATCGAATCAAATAAAATAACTCCGGAGTTTTGTTATGCATCTCCGGGGAGAAAACTATGATTGTACTGCAAGTTCTTTGCCAAATTATATGACTACTTATAAGTATATATTATGACTAATGGGAAAAGCGCCCGGCGATTTCTTCTCTTCAGAAATAACATGGCTTGATAATTAGCACACTTCATTGTTAACATTTTAAGCGGGAAGAACTAAAATATAATACTATCTAATTATGTTGGCGGGCCAGTATCGCTTTTATTACATTTTATATCATTATAATGAACCTGCAAAAAATTACGGACTTGCTGCTTGGGAATTAAGAACACGGATTGATGTTGTAACAACCAAGCAAATCGATTACTTAAATGAATTGACTTATTGACTGCTATTTATAAATGTAAGTCATAAATCTTGATAAGAAATAAAATGTATGAGTTCTATGAGTTCGAGATTTGCCCTGTACTATGTATTTATATTTGAGTTTCAAGACTTGGTTAAAATAACATCTTATTATGTTTAAATTTTAAATATTCATTTTTTTGTTGAACGACCCCAACTTTATGATGAAATCTTATGGTACAACATGTGCGTTGTGATCGGTTGGATACGTCAGTATTAGCTGGCACCGATCAGCAATTTCTTGACAGTGTGTTATATTTTCATTTTTTTTTTTTTTTGTGTTTAAAGGTCTATTTGTATGTGTGTTTAAATATCAGCAATGTCCCAATAACATGGACAAGCATACGGTTTGGCTCCGCTCTATAAAAGCGTCAATCCTTTCCGGATTAACGTTGACGCTTTTCACCCGCGACTTAGATTTCACTCTCTGCTTCCGGTTGCTACTTCCCGGTTGTTGATCGATACCCCGAGTGCCAAGCAAGAACTGCATTTTCTATTGAAAAAGGTTTGATTTCACTGTATGGTTGCTCGGGTTAATGGTCAAGTTTAGTTATTTAGTGCTGCTTGATGATGATGTTGATGATGATGATGACGATTGAGCACTTGATGATGATGGTGATGATGATGATGATGATGATGATGATGATGATGGTGATGATTTTCATCAAGGATAAGACCTATGACAAGATGATGATCTTCATGATGATGATTTGTATACCGAGTATGATGATGATTGATATAGCAAATCATACAAGTGTGCAATTGTGAGAGAGAGTGTGTCTATATGTTGCGTGTATGACTTGTCATTTATTTGTTTTTGTTTTAATTTGGCAAAAATGAATGAAAAATAAAAGAATTACAAAAAAACAAAACAAATGTTTCCCCAGATGTTACACTCATGTGACATTGAAAATTTTTTGACCCATTTGTATCACCATTCCCCACACTTATATAATAAGTTAATTTCCGCATTTTTGGTAGTCCTGTGTATGTTATGATACGACTTATGATCTCGTGCACACTCGTCAATTAATCATTGCGTTATCAACTTGTATCTTGTCATTAATCCTAAACTAAATAATGTTATAATTAAATAGTTAAATCATTTGAAGAGAATTTATATGGAAAAGGATAAGACATGTTACAAATGTATAAAATTTTTAAATATTAATGTAAGACAAAAATATTTCAGATGTTGGATACACATAGTCACACAACACAACAGCACAAGTCCGTCAGGTTTTCTTTCTTTATTGATGAAGTGAAATAATCAAAACACAGTGACCCTGTAATAAACACTAAGAGTGAGGCTTAGTTATGGATACATACTGTGTTTAATGTACTTGATATCGTGTGAAAATTGAAATACATGTACACTCTATATATAATAATATATTACTGACGTAATTGAGTTGTGATAATATGTTCAGATAATAAATATTTTACACTAATCAAGATGAAAACAAATCAAAATCTTCAATTACAGCACATACTGAAGGAATGACCTCCCCCTAGAACTGGGCCAGGTCCGCAGATCAAGTGTATACAAATGATCATATTAAATGGAAGATTAGGTGTGAATTACACCCCATTTCTGGGTAAATATGGTGTGTTTACAATCAGGTAGATAAAATCAGTATTTGGAATTTTAAATAATCTGAAATCAAAATGTATAATTGCTGCAATTTGCAAAATTATCGGAAAATTTCACAGTTGAGTGTGGCGTACATGTTTTCGCTTCCAAGTGTCATATTTTGATAACATTTAAGTAGATTTATGTAGAAAATATGAGACTTATTAGAGTTTTTGTTCTCGAGAAATTGATGATCCTGGTATGGATATCCAGGCCAGGTCCTGAGACGGAATACACAAAGTCACCTCACCGGTGAGCTAATCAAAATCCACGAATTGTTTCATTCTACAAATATTTGTTCTTTCTACAGCAAAATGTCATTGACATGACTGAAAAAATATTAAGATTAAAGCTAGGGCAAAAAACTATCTGTCAGCGTACATCCGAGAGGTCAGTGTATCGACAGAGCCAACAATCAGAAACATCCCTCAGTGTCTAAATAGTTGAAATCTTGACAAACCTATATGTTGATACATACTAGACGCCTCACTAGAGTGATTCAAACATGGCAATTTCTTCTTTATTATCCATATTAAATGCCATGCAAATCCATGGTTTTATTTCTCAGATTCAAGTTTTCAACTGATTCATATACAAATAGGCATGGTTGTTCTATATTTTATTACTGAATACTTAGTGAAGTCATTTTCAATTAATCACTTCAACTGTGATTAAAAATTCAATTTATATTATTTTTTTTTATTTTCTTCCATATTTTATTTTCTTACTGGAACAGAACAAGTATAAACAACATCTTATTAGCATATTTTGTATCATGTTATATTCCTACACCTAAATTTCAAAGTTAAGATGGAGAAATTTTCAAAATTTACAAGTACAAGATCTGTTTTTGTGGTTAGCCCAAATAATGGCTTCTAGGAAAATATGGACTTTTGTCATTTATGGACCCCAGGGATTTAAAGTGGAAAAAAGAAATATGCACACAGACATGCTTTTATTTGTTGTACTGAAAACTTAGACTTGTCAAGTGATCTGGACTGTTCCCATCTCTGTCACAATAGTTTATATGTAAATGTAAAGCACATAAGTTAAGAACCTCATCTTATTGATAAAAATAGGCAGTACTATTTAGATTTAAATGTATGTTATGGTCATGTAGGGTTCAATGACTGCATGTTGGATTTGAAAATTTAATCGAAGTTTTAATTGATTTGAGGGTATTAGTTGTTGTTTACTAATGTATACAACATTGTCCACCATGTGGAGGTTCCCTCTTTAGGATGTCATAAATATTTTTGTTGTTGTTTTTGTTGTTCGTGTTACATACTTATTTTTGATTTTTTTTTTCGGATTGTCAACATGTCTCAAATAAATTTGTTTTCACCTCTTCTCAATACAGGTGATCCTGAGGCAGGTTGTCTCCCCTACATTGATTGACGGTAGGATCTAGCTGAACTATCCTGTAGTCGGATTTTCGAGTCGATCGGGATTTCTTTGCATGCTGATTGTGTGGTTCTGCTAACAATGAGAGACTTCTTTTCTTGACAGCAGGTTTGTACTGGTGCTGGCATTGATTAACATCCTCTTAACTGAGTTGGTCAAGTTTATGTTTGACCGCCCTACTCAGACTACCATCAAAGTGATCAACCTTCTGTTGGATGGTTTAGGATTAGAATGGTGTTGTCCAACCTCTCTTCTGCATTTCTTCCCATGCACACATGCATAAACACACACACAACCATAAATTGACATCAACATACAGAAATGAAGAAATGAAATAGAACTTTATTAGGGATAAGAAATTTAAAGAGAAAGAAATTGAAGAAAATGAAGAAATAGTAAAGTGGATTGTTGGGTGAGATGGTAAAATAGGTTAGAGTAATTTAATCTTTTAATGTTTTTCTTTCTTTATATCTGATTACTCGGTATGGTCAAGGACTGTTATGTATATAATTATAAAAAATTATAGAAAAAAAAGAAAAAAAGAAAAACTAGTAATGCGATGGGTAATAGATCAAAGTGTGTAGATCAAAACTGTATTAATTTTTCCCATTTTTTCCATTCATTCTCAAATTTACGTTTTACTTTATCATCCTTACCATTAGCTATATATTTTTGTATCATATAATTATCTTTGATTGTATTAATTAGTGCATGCAAGTTTAGTGAATGGTGTAAGCATCTCATTTTATAAATATACTGTTTAATAATTATTATAATCTCATTGTCTACTCTGTTACTCGGAAGGAAGTTTTGATGTAGGAGACCAAGAATGAAAGTTTGCTTGTTTACTGAAAAAGGGATAAATAGAGCTTCTAACAAAATATCAAGACTCTGTAATAGTCTTTGTACTTCCTGACATTCCCACAGCAGATGAATGATTGTTTCGCGCTCAGAGTTACACAACACACAAAGAGGGGAGATAACTAATCTAATTTTAAAAAGAAGGGAATTTGTTGCTAATGCATGGTGGATTACCCTATACTGGAACCACTGGAACTTTGTATTTTTTGTTACATGGAATGGCATTAAATAGTACTTATCCCAAGTTTGTTTATCTATATTATCAAATATACTATTCCATTTTTTGGTACCCGATGGTAACACATTACATTTGATTAGAGTATTATAAAACCTCAAATTCATTTGAAATTGATGTTGCTTGTTAAAAGGATACAGTAGCATCTAACACTGCAGGTAAACAAGTCATGATAGTCTCCATGTCTGTGGAGTGAATTTTCATTAATTCCTTGAAAATCAGACTGCTCCGGGCTTTCAGGTCCCCAAAAAATATCTTCTGAGCATGAGACCTTATTAGTCTAGTATGACCTGGAAACATTGACTCACTGAACTTAGCTCTGTTACATTTCGGAAACTGTACCTTGCCTAAGTGCATTGGGTCAGCCAGTCTCTCCACTTTCCACATTGGATGTAAGGTTCTCATGGCTTCCCCTAGGCCTTGGGCTCAAGTCCCATCTCCATCTGTTGTGGCATATTTAATAAGGGCACCTTGTCTGACCAGTTCATCCCCAATGTCCTTTCCTGTAGCATATTCAGACAAGCTATCATACACGTCAGTGTTGGCTGTGCTGTCAGGATGACTACTAGGATGGACAGGTGACATCATATCCTTTCCCTCTCAGCCATGCACCTGTTCAACAAAGTTTGTTGTTGAGGGCATGTCATCCACTTCTTAGGGGTAGATGTCTCAGTACTCAGGCTTATTCCCTGTGAAGCGTTCTTCCCCGGGTTCTTAGCTCTTACAAAGGATGTGCTGTTGTACCATACATCCACAGCTAGACCGATAGTGTTGGGGAATCATCCCCTCTCAGGGTATTGGCCTCCAACACCAGTCTAGTTTTCTCTGACATTTCCTTTTTGTTGAGATTTGTAATGTCCTTGGACACTTGACTGTCTGTCTCTGCTTTCCACTCTTGGCTTATCCTGGTATATTAAGGTGTCCAAGAAGTAACCTTGCTCCTTTGGTGCTGACAGCCAGGCCACACAAAGGTGAAGGAAGGTATGTGTTCACCAGAGCTGGCTTTGGTCTTGGCTTATCCTTGTGAGCCTCTATATATGGCTTGTACAGTGAAGACTTGTACTGGCATTTATTATATCATGGAGGTGTATCTCCAGAAAATGCCGAGCATGATGGGTTGAAACTTTTACATTTTGCTTCTCAGATGTTGATCTTGGCCAGGTAAGATGGAAATTGGTAGATGAAACTTCGGGACATAAATATGATTTTTAATGTTACAATGAAACGTAAAGTAAAATTAATTTTGGTCTCGGTCCAAGTGCACAGCTCTCTGACATCAATCATAGCTCTTCAATGACTGGGAATGATAAACAGAATTGTCTCCCTTCCCATATGTTTTACCAGTAATAATTGTATGGTCCAGTAAACCGTTATCTATATTCATTTGTATAAATATTTGTTTTTGTATCTGTCTGACCTTTCACATGTTTTGGGCATCTTTTTTTTATTCTATCTGTCATTCAGACTGTCTTTGTCTCTCAGTCTGTTTTTTTCCCTAACTCTGTTGGTCTGTGTCTGTCTTGATGTCTCTCTGCCAGTATACATCTCTATCTTCTGTATCTCTCTCCCTCTTACACTTTCTCTCTCACACACACCTACACTCTTAATGTCTTACTTCCCATCTTGCTCTTTCTCTTTCTGTCCATCATCCTCTCTCCAACACATACACTCTAAGCATTACTGACGACTCCTAGAAAGTTGAAATAGCTGTACGATGCAGTTTAATTCATGGTTTGGCTCTACTGTATCTTACTCTATGTTATTAAGATGATATTCACTTGTGTGTCTATTGTAAAATCTGGGATCCGATGCCTGGACGTCTGACACTCAACCGTTAAAGAGAAGTTCTCAAGCCAGTTTGATATGGTATACATGAGTTCCATCTATGGGATATGAATATATTTAGCCATTGCAGAAGCCATGCTCTCAATATTGTTGATTAAACTGCAGGAATGTCAATGATATATATACTTTCAAAAAATAAAAAAAAATATAAAATTTGTCCAAATTTCTCATTTCAAATGCATATTATTTACCATTGAACCATATGTTTCCTGTAGTGACACACAACTATTTTATTTTCTTTGTTTCAATCAACTGCAAAATTTGTATATCCTCTTCATTTCTTTAGATATGATAAGTGTTGAAAGTATTTCTTTGGTATGGATCAATTTTCTTTTCCTAACTACGACTAAAACTGTCTGCATTACGTCAATAAAAATGTTATGAGTGACCACATTTTGATATCAAATACATGCTTATTTCTATTTAAAATGTATAATGATAGTGATATGGATGTATTTTGAACCTTACTACCTACTTATGACACATGGACCTTAGCGCTTTCTTAAACAGGACACTTTAGTCAAGTGATATCAAGTGTAACGTAGCATGTATATGCTTTATAGACTTACGAGAGGAATATAAACACATTATAGACATACAAGTGTTCTGTGTGTAAGGTAGAGTGCTGGATGCTTGCCCTTCACAAACCAAGATACTGGCTATCGTTATACCAAATGTTGTTAACGAAGGTTTCGTTTTGTGAGGAGGTTAGTGATTACTTCAGGTGAAAAACGATACTTTCGTTTTTAATATTTTTTCTATTTGATTTTTTTTCTTTATCATTTTATAGGTTATATTGCACATATGAATAGGATTTCTTAAGTATCTGTTTGATAAGGTACATGTATAAACAAAAGTAGCACAGCTGATCAAATGGTCATGATATTTCATGTTAAAAGCAATACCATCGTTTAAAGTGTTGTTTTTTTCTTTTTACAGAAATAATTCTTAAATATCACCATGATGAAGCCAGAAGAGTGTGAAAAGATGTCTTTGCTCTTGTCCACATACCTGGATAGAAATTTAACAGGAACACAAGAGGAGGTTCATATCCGCAGAAGAGCACAATTCTTAAACGAACTTTTAACAAATCCTGCCTTTCGTCGCTTTACACAATTTCTAGGTGGTAGTATTGGAGAAGGACTTTGTATACAAGGTTCAGATAAAGACCAAATGATGATTGACAACACAGTGTCAGTTATGTACCCTGACCAATACATTCCTCAAAACATGAAACAAAAAACTATTCTGTACATGAGAGATGGAGACTTTCGCCCTGGCTATGTCAGTTTAGAGCTGAGGCAGATAGGACAGCAATCCAGCCCAATTTTCTTTAATTCACTTGTTGAAAAAGAGACTTCAGTGTTTATATCCAGTGATATTTACAGAGAGCAATATGTGAGTAAAAATTGTACATTATCATATTTAGGATATGAATCAAATGGGCCTAGCTCTACCACAAAAGCTATAGGGGAATTGGATTCTGTTTATTGCTTTCCATGTAACACTTGGCCAAAAGAGGCTAGAGAATGGATCACACGCCCACGTCTACATGGATGGCCGTGTCAAACCTTAATAGACAAGATTGTTCAGTGTGGATGTCATCTTGTTCCAGTTGGAGATAAATGTTCTGAAGACACATTTCTACAATGGAGAATTTCATTTGCAACAGCAGAAAGATCTTTAGTTCACTCATTTAGTCATGTCCAACTCAAAGTTTATGGTCTGCTGAAATATTTCTTAAAACAAATAAAAGGCACATTAAAAGATACCATCGGGGATGACGACATCTTATGCTCTTATTTTTTGAAAACAATTCTTTTTCATGCAATAGAGAATACTTGTCAGATGTTTTGGCAAAACAAAAACTTGTTTTACTGTTTTTGGCATTGCTTCAGTATTCTGATCGGTTGGGTAAAGGCAGGCTTTTGTCCCAATTACTTCATCCCTGCCAACAATTTGTTCAGAAGGAAAGTGCAAGGACAACACCAGCAAATACTATTGGACATTTTAAACCAGTACAGCGCGATGAAATGGATGTGTTTGTCGGTTGGAACTTACTACAAACCAATATGGCTGGATTTGTCAGACCCATCATGGCAAACTCATCTTGAATGTCCAACACCTGTATGGGAAGTGTATAAGAGACTGGATGAAGAGACCTGTCAGAACTTTCCAGTTGCATTAGAACTCGAAGACCGCACAATAATAACTATAAGAAAGGCTATGAAGTTATTATCAACATCACAGGCAGATTTTGACGAGTTTTACTGTTACCACTATGTTTTAAAGGCTCTGCAAAAGCTGGCAACAAATCAAGTTTTACCAGACCAGAAATTTGTTTTAGACAACAAAAAAAGATACAGAAATATTAGGAAATGTAAACACTGGATAATTCTAAATGCTTCAATGGGTACAGATCTGTTGTATTTGGCAACCTTCCATTTTCTGACTGGAAATGTCAGGAAGTCACTAGAAATGTGCAAACAAATTATGAAATTAGCATCATATTATGGCGCAAGCAACATTTCTGGAAATTCAAAGCTACGAGAAATGTACAAAGAGGAACAACTATACCTAATGCACACAAAAGACAGATTGCGAAAAATATTTAGACGTGAACTTATCTTTCGCCACAAGAGGATGTCTCTTCCTCATTTCTGTCTAGAGTTGTCCCATGAAAAGTGTTTACCTATAGCGATCCCTCCGCTTCCCTATGCCCTTTTCCTAAACTTCCTATGTTGCTATGAACTTGGAGACGCCAGAGGAAGTGAAGCAGCATTGCGTGACCTAATAAATATCCAGTATGATGATAAACAGGGTGGACAGAAATTCTGGATGGTTCACACACTTCTTGGGATCTGTTACCAAATTCTTGGAGACTATCAAGCAGCAATTTGGGCATACTGGGAATCATCACTATCAACAGCTGTCCTTCATGAATGGAATCCTGCCATTGACAGGATAGCTGTTGTATATCTTTGCATGTTTGTCTTACAGAGGTCTGATATGGGATAGATTTGATACATCTGTCTGTGTCTCCCTAGTAATGACAGAGGACAGTTTATTTATGTATCGCTGGTTGTATGTCTCTCACAGTAATGACAGAGAACAGCTGTGATGTATCTGTGGTTGTATGTCTGTGAGAATAATGACAGACGACAGCTGTGATGTATCTATGGTTGTATGTCTGTGAGAGTAATGACAGACGACAGCTGTGATGTATCTATGGTTGTATGTCTGTGAGAGTAATGACAGACGACAGCTGTGATGTATCTGGTTGTATGTCTGAGAATAATGACAAACGACAGCTGTGATGTATCTGTGGTTGTATGTCTGTGAGAGTAATGACAAACGATAGCTGTGATGTATCTGTGTTTGTATGTCTGTGAGAATAATGACAGACGACAGCTGTGATGTTTCTGTGGTTGTATGTCTGTGAGAGTAATGACAGACGACAGCTGTGATGTATCTGTGGTTGTATGTCTGTGAGAGTAATGACAGACGACAGCTGTGATGTATTTATGGTTGTTTGTCTGTGAGAATAGTGACGGACGACAGCTGTGATGTATCTATGGTTGTATGTCTGTGAGAGTAATGACAGACGACAGCTGTGATGTATCTATGGTTGTATGTCTGTAAGAATAATGACAGACGACAGCTGTGATGTATCGATGGTTGTATGTCTGTAAGAATAATGACAGAGAATAGCTGTTATGTATCTATGGTTGTATGTCTGTGAGAGTAATAACGAACGACAGCTGTGATGTATCTTAGGTTTTATGTCTGTGAGAGTAATGACAGACGACAGCTGTGATGTATCTGTGGTTGTATGTCTATGAGAATAATGACAGACGACAGCTGTGATGTATCTGTGGTTGTATGTCTGTGAGAATAATGACAGACGACAGCTGTGATGTATCTGTGGTTGTATGTCTGAGAGTGATGAGAGTATCTTAAATATTAAGTTAAGAAATAGCAATCTCAATGGCTTCAAAATAATCATCTGTCCTGGGATAGGACCAGACCCACCATTTACACAAAATTACTTATGCTTTCCCCAAGGGTGCTCAGGCCAAAGTAGATTAAAATCAGCTCAGTCGTTCATGAATAATTGCAATATATTGTGAAAGTTGACAGATACCGGACGCTGGACGCCGCAATATATCAATCGCTAGAAGAAAGAATACTTTCTACATACATACATACATACATACATACATACATAAACACTTACATACATACATACATACATACATACATACATACATACATACATACATACATACATACATACATACAATACATAATACATGCAATATATTGTGAAAGTTACATACATACATACATACATACAATATATCATACATACATACATACATACTTTCTACATACATACATACATACATACATACGTACATTAGAATATACTGTATAATACCAATACTCATAAATAGAAAACAAACTTTATTTCAGAATTCATTAATTTTTACCGATAATCAATTATTTTGTAGCTTAGCACAATCAGCTGCAATGCCATGAAAACCATATCTGGATGGCTTTGGATTTTTGAGATTATTATGTAATAACAAATTCCCAGGTTATGTTTAAAATGTACAGTAGGACAAGAAAAATACCTGCCGCACGACTGTATAATTTGCGATAGAAACATTTATGAAATTTTTGCCTATTTCGAAAAGGTCTTGCAGAGAAAATTAAATGCTTTATACAAAAAATTGTGCTAAATAAGTATTTAGATGCTGTTATTTTTACATAATCAATGTGAGTTCCTGCATGTTACATTCGCAAGGGTTGACGGATATCTTTAATTTCCATAAAAGGTATCAATTTGATTACGATATTGGTTAGCGTCATGTTGTGTTGTTTTACATTGATCACGTAAGCTATACGACAAAGGCCATTATATGTGTCAAACAGTATCGATGCACTTCCGTTACATGTGGAAAATAAATACTGTACAAAGTTATAAATATCCATCTAAGAATGGCTTTCTGTATTATATGGTTATCTTCGTTTATAGTAAGATTTAAGAAGAAGTGATTGCTTATTGACTATGTTTATCAATTATTTGTACATTGCTGTTGTTTTATGATATTTTTCCCCTTTTCTCGACAAGAGCTGATTGATCAAATAAGGTCACATTTCTTTCAGTTTAGCTGAACCGATAAGAAATTTCGGCATTTTTTTTTTTTTTTTTTTTTGCAAGATATATTAACATTATCTGTAACTAGCGGTATACGATATTTAAAATGTAAGAATGTAGTTACAACAGTTTGCAGCAATGATAATATTCACTGTTTATTGCGAAGGTATATCTTAAACCTCAAAGCGACTTCCATTTATCATCTGAAGGTAATGCCATAGTTTTTTTTTAAACAGATATGTCCCAAGCAAGCGACATTGAGAGATTGACAAAAATGAAGCTAGCATGAAATTAGAATCCTATATATCTCCCTCTGTAATTATTTTTTGAACTTCTTGGTGCTATTTTCCTAATTTCTCTACCTGAGTAGGAAGATCAATCCTAGGTACAATGTAGTATACAAATAGAATGAAAATATTGAGGAGTAGAATGTCACCATCGAAGTTATAGGTTATAATGAGATAACAAAACAAGATATATCTTTCAAACACGTCTTAGATCACGGTTCTGCGATTTCCTTTGGAAAAGTACTCGGATTGTTAGCTGTGTATTTCAAAATGTAGATAAATATGATTTTATGTTCGGTTTTCAATGTGTCTGAAATCACAATTTGAAATTTTGGAACTCTATCTTTTCTTTTTGAAAGTAAATACTTAAAGCTTATGTAAAGATTCTTTATACACAACCAGGAATTTTAATATGTGACGTTTCGGTGACCAGTACGATCCATACGCTGTCACCTTCCTCAGATAATGCCTGGTTGTGTATAAAGAATCTTTACATAATCCTTACTTTCCAACCTGACGAAAATGTTCAGTAATACTTAAAGCTCTCATGTCAAAAAGTATGGAAAGCTTATGCCGCAATTTGGCTTCAATGGTGCGTTCGGCTCAAGCTATTGATATTGGACAAGTAGCATGCTTGGATAATGTTATATCAGATCAGTCTCCTAAGACGTAGTCTTAGCCATAGCAGAAGGTAAAGATATCTGCTTTCATTGTGTGTGTAAATGTGTGTGTGGTGTTGAGTTGTGTAAACACACTAACACGTATCCTTGTGTGAGTAAATGTGTGTGTGGTGTTGAGTTGTGTTAATACACTAACACATATTCTTGTGTGTAAATATGTGTGTGGTGTTGTGTGGTGTTGAGTTGTGTTAATATACTAACACATATCCTTGTGTGTGTAAATATGTGTGTGGTGTTGAGTTGTGTTGACATCCTTGTGTGTGTAAATGTTTGTATAATGTTGTGTTAATACACTAACACATATCCTTGTGTGTAAATGTTTGTGTGGTGTTGTGTGGTGTTGAGTTGTGTTAATACAATAACACATATCCTTGTGTGTGTAAATATGTGTGTGGCGTTGAGTTGTGTTGACATCCTTGTGTGTATAAATATTTGTATGATGTTGTGTATACACTAACACATATCCTTGTGTGTGTAAATGTTTGTATGATGTTGTGTTAATACACTAATACATATTCTTGTGTGATTGAATGTGTGTGTGGTATTGAGCCGTATTCATATACTAGTACCTATAGACGGATATAAGCAGACTTTGAACAAAGGTCCATGTGCATTATTGTACATGTCAATACTACCAACTTCTGTATAATAGACTTAACATAATTTATTTATAAAATACATAGTAGACATTGTTACGCAATACCATAATGCAACATTCGATACAGGACCACGTAACCTAGGAGTTGCTTGGCCGATATTTATCGTGTTTGAAAAACGTGTTCGCAAGATATTGCAAATAATAAAACCCTACGTTTCTTTATCCCTTGAGTATATATATATAATGATATCGAGTAGAAAGAAATCGTCAAATATTCTGATGACAGCTCGATAAGTTATAAATATGCTTTGAACATGGCCGTTCCTTTTTACCATTTACATGACCGGACGGATGGACACCGCCAAACGTCTATATATGACAAGGTAAAAATCGACTGAGTATTGGATTTATATCAACTGTTTACTCTTTGTTTATAACCGCACTTGATAGCTATTCTTAAATTTAACATGCTGGCAACAGGACGTACTTGAATTGGTGTATGTATCTGACAAATCTGTAGGAAACAGATACTTAACGCCCTGTGTACAACGTGAATCATTCACAATGATTAACATCACAGCACAATGCATAAGGAAGTATTCTGAGTCTGTATCTGGTATATCTATAGGAAAAACCACTTAATTTTTACATATCACTATGATCATTTAGATATAGAAATCGAAATACTTCCTCTTTAGTTTTTCTTTTTTACAATGATCAAACATGGCCGATTTGTAAAATAATTTGAATAGTTAGAATTCGTCCTTTACGTTTCGTTTTTGAGGTCGAATAAAGTTACACCCGAACTTAAAGCGTCACAGAGAAATCCCGAAAATACGAAATAGCTGTAGAATGCTATTGCTGCTGCTATCCATCAAGTGTTGCATCGATTGATTAGCATTGACGGTTAAATATCACACAGGTGCAGGTAGTAGGTAGTCAGACGAAAGTCACTTTTTCAATATTAAATACATTTGATATACGTTTCGGATGGTATTTACAGTATTCACAAGAAGATAACGACACAAAATTAGTGTTTAATTTTTCGTGCTTAATAATTGTTTTATCGACCTCTCTAATACTTGTGCAAAATGTCAAAAAGTTCACTCTACGAGAGCCGTGAAATTGAGTACATGTGCATTTAGACGATTTATGCGTAAAACAAAGATTTAACCTAACCATGTTGAGGGCAGTGCAAGTCTTATAGACAATCGAGATATTTAGGCGTCTTGTGAGGCATGTTAGGCCTTTCCTGTAGACCCCCAATGCGTCTCGAAATTATTTTGCCTTACTTCCTTTTGCAAGGCCGTACCCTTTACCCTGGCCAGTGCCTTTAAACCCTCAGTCAAGTGGACACTAAGGGAGACTGTGTTATGTTGACAGTTTCTGCATGTAATTAAACACAGATACAAACTTTTCAATCAACCTTAGACTTCTAATGCTTAACGCTAGATATTGGCTTGGTTTAGATTCTTTCACGCCCTTTCAACAGGAAGGGTCATTTAAGGAGTGCATTTGAAATGTGCATATGTTGAGAGGCTGCGATATGTCCATGTACGCCTCCCTGTGATGTTGCTACCACAATGAAGTAGGATGCCGAGCAAACCAGCCGTTACACTAGCATAACGTTAAGCAAATAGTACATTGCAGCAACTAATATTTTAAAGAAACCAGCGTGACGGTCAACCTTGCAGCATGGACTATAGGTGATGCAGTGCCAAGTGAAATAATAGGCCCAATGAGCATAAATCACTCACTGGTTCTGTGCCTGACTTCTTGACTGTTACAGCCTCGAAAGTGGGCTAGGTTTATTCATTTTAACAAACTTCATCCCATCATGTTTCATACCAAATATCAGCACAGTGTATCAGGTAACAAATTTTACCCCATCATCTTGTGGTCTCCAAATCAGTATCAGTTGTTTGAAGATTCCATCATAATTGCTGCCGTGACCATCTTCCTAACTGCTATGATTCTATGAACTGTGTTGTTCAGTGATATATATAGTGACTAATTAACATTGTTCACTTTTTAAATACTTGTAACAATCAGTCACATTAATATGAACATTCTTCTCTAAAGCTAAAACAGGATATAACGAAACTAAAAACAAAATGATTTAAAATCTTCATCACGATATTCTAGTTGGATGTGGCAGCTTAGTATTAAATGTACTTATCATGGCATTCTTAATAAACTCATACGAGGAAAGCAAGAAACGTGAAAATCTCGTGCACAGCAGTGTTGTGACATTGAGTTACACAGAAACGCTTCATTTTCCGATATATTGATTAATTTCTGATAGCATTAAACAGTGGCACAGATGACGGAAGTTCAAATGGGTCAGGCTACCGCGATGATTATGCAAGGTCAAAGGCGAATATAGGTTGCTAGACATTTCGATGCCCATGTTTGCACTATAGAACGACTTGTTAGATGTCTAAGGGAAACTGGGCGGGTTGCTGACAGACTCAGATCTGGGTATCAGCGTGTGACATGACAACGTCAGGACAGGTTTATTCGCCTCGTGCATTTCCGCAATCTGTACCTTCCTTTCCATGTAAAAACTGTAAGGAAACGAATGCGGGAAGTTGGTCTGCGGGCACTTTACCCGTTTGTAGGTCTGCTCTTTACCACTGCTCGTCTCCAGCGTCGTATGGCAAGGGTGACGGCTCATTCCCCCAGAATATTCCCGTTGAGGAAGTGGAGATGGGTCTTGTTTACTTATGCGTCCCGGTTCACTCTGCTTTGAGCAAACGGTCGACGCCGTGTATACCTACGTCATGGAGAATGTTTTGCCGACTACTGCCTAGTAAAGACGGATAGGTTTGGGAAATCGGTCATGGTGTGGGGAGTAATCTCACATGAATTAAAATCACCACTGATTGCGGTACCGGGTAATTTAAGTGCCGCTAGGTATAGATATGAGATCCACCGACCCCATGTTGTCACATTCTTGCAGCAGAACAACTTCACATTCCAGAAGAATAATGCCCGGCCCCATGTAGCGAGGATCTGTCGCGACTTTCTCACTAACAACAATATCCACCCACTGGACTGGCCGCCATACAGCTCCGACTTATCCCTTGTTGAGCACTTGTGGGACCATTTGGATACACAGGTTCGACGACACCAGCCTCCCCCTGTTACTCTGGCCTTGTTCAGAGCAGCCCTCACGGAGGAATGGGCCAACATCCCAATGAGGAGGATAAACTCACTCTTGAACTCCATGCCTAGGAGAATCGGGGTTGTGAAGAGAGCGAATGGGGACATACCCGGTATCAACTAGCCAGCTCCTGCAATGAGTCCATTTCGATTTCAAATTACAGAGTTCTCTTTCAATTCCCTTCAATTACTCCTGAATCACTTACCAGATATAAATCGTTGATTTTTCAGTTTGTTCTGTATGGATTATTTTGAAATATTGAACATTGTACTCAACATCTTGCCAAGAATTATCTTTTTTCATTATCGCTTGTTGTGCTTTGTTTAACGATGGCTATATATGTATTTCTATCACTTGAGAATGAACTTGTTTGTAATGAACAAATTTGATGATTACATAAATGTACTTATGCATTGGACTAATGATGTAAATGGATATAATTATGTAGATTATATTTCTAACCCACCAACATTACTTTAATTAACTTGTTTCTTAAGTGGTAAAACTTTATATCAAAATTAAAGGTCATTACTGCATAACTGGGATATATTGACACACTGTACTCTCTATAAATTAATCTACCACTACAATAAAACAAATAAGAGGTCAATCTAACCTCATTTGTTGTCGTATTCTGTAGAAATATAACCGCAGCTCATTGATGGTGCATAAACATAAATTGCTACTGATCTGTTTGCTTCCTTAACGGGAAATAATTTCATGGCTGCCTTCATAAGTCAAGTGCATTTACGAGTTGTTTGATTGACAGGGTTTCCGTCTCCGTGACTCCTCCCGTGTCCTGGTATCGTCTCACTGACGAATGTCAGTGTTCTGGCGACGTGTTTTACGAGTTGTTCTGTTTACGGTAAAGACATGTTCTTCATGCAAGCTAGATCCCAGCTGACGATTGGAGTTACAAATTATTTCCTTTGATAGACAGGTAAGTATTTCAGTTCAAATAAATAAGTTGAACCAATTAGTTAGGAAATTTGACCTTACCATTGAAACATTGTTAACTTTGTAGTTTTTGTTTGTTTGTTTCTTGGGAGAGGGATTTTTCAACCTTATCTAGAAGTAGATAATGAAAATGCGTGTATTTATGAGATAATACCCTATACATTCAGATGGGGGAAAAGACCAATAAACAAGTCTTAAGTCCGTATCCAATTTTTTTTACAGATTTCTTCTTGAAAGCAGCAATGATTGAACCTACAGAGAATGAGAGGAAATCCCAGCTCCTTTCGACATACCTGGATAAAAACGTTATGGGAACGAAAGAGGAAATTAATATTTGGCGGAAGGCAATATTGTTAAATGAGCGTTTGAGAAACATAGACAATTATCCTCTTTTTACCATTGAAGTTGGAAGCTACGGAGAAGGACTTCATTTAAAAGGTTCTGACAGAGACAGAATGATAGTAGACCAGATGGTGTTGGCAATATATCCAGATCAGTATATTCCTAAACACATGGCAGGCAAAACCATTTTGCTTATACGAGAGGGGGATTGTCGGCCAGGTTATGTGAATTTAGAGCTGCATCAGCTAGGACATATCCATTACAAATCCATATCTAATTCACTTGTTAGCGTCGGTAGTTCAATATTTCTATCAAGTGATATCTACAGAGAGCAACATGTGCGTAGCGTTGGTGCAGTAGTTGGTGTTGCGTATGAATCGAATGGGCCTAGCTCTTCCACGAGGTTAATGGGAGAATTGGATTCCGTTCATTGCTTTCCATGTAACAGTTGGCCAAGGGAGGCGAGAGAATGGATCACACGTACACGTCTGTATGGATGGCCGTGTCAAACCTTAATAGACAAGATTGTTCAGAATGGATGTCATCTTGTTCCAGTTGGAGATAAATGTTCTGAAGACACACTTCTACAATGGAAAATTTCATTTGCACCAGCAGAAAGATCTTTAGTGCACTCATTTAGTCATGTCCAACTCAAAGTTTACGGTCTGCTGAAATATTTCTTAAAACAAATAAAAGGCACATTAAAAGATACCATCGGGGATGACGACATCTTATGCTCCTATTTCTTAAAAACGATTCTTTTTCACGTATTGGAGAAAACCGAAAAATGGTTTTGGCAAGACCAAAATCTGTTTTACTGTTTTTGGTTTTGTTTCAATATTCTGATCGCTTCGGTCAAGGCAGGATTCTGTCCCAATTACTTCATTCCTGACAACAACTTGTTCCAAAGAAAAATACATGGGCAGCATCAACAAATATTGCTGGACGTTTTAAACCGATACAGTCAGATGAAATGGATGTGTTTGTCCGTAGGTAGCTACTTCCAACCTGTATCAAAGATTCTGTCCGACTCATCAATGAAAGCTCATCTTGAACGCCCATCACCTCTTTGGGAAACTGTATTGAGACGGGATATTACAACATCAAAGGTCCTACCAATCTCGATGTGGATCGAACGCCTCACGCTAAAGTCGGTGAAGGCAGCAATACAGTTATTACCAACGTCAGGAACAGATTTTGATGACAATTACACGTATTTCTATGCAATGAAAGGCCTACAAATATTTGCAACAGAACGGATTTTTCCATACCACTTAGCTGCCCAACAGAACAAGACAAAGTACGAGAGATTAAGGAAATGTAAACACTGGATGACTCATCAAGCTGTAATGGGTACGGACATGTTGTATTTGGCAACTTTCCATTATCTTACGGGTGCTTTCGGTAAATCTCTGGAGGTGAGCAAACAAGTGATGACACTGGCATCATATTATGTAGCTGGTTATATTGACAGCCATCCACAACTACGAGAAATGTACAGACATGAGAGTCTTCACCAACGAGAATTATATGAAAGACTGAAGAAAATATATACACAGTTCCTGATATTTCATCATAATAGGATGTATCTTCCTCATTTGAGTCTAGAGTTGTTCAGAGAACATAGATGTATACAAATTCCACCACTGCCCTATGCCTTGTTTCTGACCTTCGTGTGCTGTCACGAGCTTGGACATACCAGAAAACGCGATGCAGCACTACAAAGCCTGATAAAGGTCCAGTATGATATTGAACAAGGAGGAAAAAATTTCTGGATAGTTCACACTCTCATTGGAATCTGTTACCAGACTCTCGGGGACTATCACGGGGCATGCAGGGCTTATTGGGCGTCAGCACAGTGGTCTGAGGATCCTCTTAGTAAATGGAATACTGCCATTGAACGAATAGCTGTGGTGTATCTCTGTATGTACGTCATACAGAGATCTGACAAAGAATAGCCGTGGTGTATCTGTATGCATGTCATACAGAGATCTGACAAAGAATAGCTGTGGTGTATCTCTGTATGTATGTCATACAATTCTGATAAAATGGACAGTGGTGTGAGTCATGATCGTACGTACGATTGTACTTAAACTGCATGAAATGTTGTGTACGGAAGATATCGGAGACTGTAGAGGATTGTGTATATCGCCATCTACTTATGCATAATGGATTATTATGCGGATAAATGTCTATATAATGTACCATTGTGGAGACTGAATTTGGGAGTTGCAATCAAAGTTACTGCTTTGCATGATAATGTTAATCTGTTGTTTCTTGATTTACTGATGCGAATTGTAAAATATGCCCTTGATTTGATATTGTCATATTGGAATTAAGAGCTTGGAGCTGACAGGAGATTTTTCTCATGATACACATGTGTACACACATGTGGCACATCTCGGTAGATGAAAGAATAACGTATCATATCTTTTAATGATAAGAACAACGATCAATTCTTTGACTAGTTATTCGTGATGTGAGAGCGCATGTGCGGATTATAACCAATGCGATTGGGCGTCTGTGAATTTTTTTTACTTCCGGTACACCTGTTCTTCAAATTTCTAGTTATAAACATATCGTTTTGTCTTTTGACACTTGAACAGGGATTTTGTTTCAGATACGAATTATGGAAGGTGAAAAGCAACAAAGGTCAATGAATTCAATTTTTTTGATGAAAATAATTCACGGATATTTTCTTAAATGCCAACATTGAAAATAAACAAATAATGCATATTTGCATAATGAAAAAGAGTCTGTCTAAAAACATTTTTGTTCTGTGATGATTATAACATAGTGTTAAAATCATCGTTTTTTACCAATCCATTTTTGTAGATCATTTTTATATAGATTAATGGCATGAATGCCATGCAACCAGCATCAGACAGACAACTGTTAGAGTCGCTATTCTTAAGATATTTCTATTATTTGTCACAGACTTAGATTTTCGTTTTAGCATACACTTTGCCGTTCAGAAAATGTATTTTTTTTTCAATTGGTTTAGACACAAGCTATTTATGGTTTATCTGTAAGATTATGTTTACGAAATGTTCAGAATTGTCGAAAGTATCGTTGCTTTTGTTGTTTTAGTGTTGTCGTTTCAGCCATATTTGGACGTTGGTCAGTAATAACCCTGTTGAAATTTCATGGTTGAAAAAAGGGGAGTATCGCATACCTCGGGTTTACAATACTATGGTAAACGTCACAAGGAATTTCTACGTCTAATTCATATTTCAGGTCATAATTTCCCTCTCAATAAAGCAATTTTTTTCCATGACAAGGAATTATTTCACGAACTTTGTCCAGAACTTTCAGTAATAATCAAATCTTTTCAAACTTTTTTAAAATTCATATATATATAAATAGGTTATGTGACTGCCAGTTTTTCATTATTAAAATTTGTTGTTGCCAGAGGTAATGGATGAATCGCTTTATTCCAAGTGATACACTCACGGATCATAAAACGAAATGGTCAACACGTGTCCATCTCATTTTGTTGACATCTGAGGACTTACATAACAGTTTGAGTATTTCTCGAATAAGTAGCAGACAGGAAGCCAACATGGATTTAGACAGTTAATGTTTGTCATCCTAGATTTCAAAACATATGATTGTACAAAGCACACAAATGCGCAGCATCTTTCTACATAAGGTTACAATTTGAAACAGCTTATACCAAATAATACCGTTAACTGCATCATACAACTGTTTTGTCCCTCCAGGACTCGTCAGAGAGGCAAAGTGAGAAAACAAAAACTCTTTTTTTTTCTTTTGCATCCTTATTCCGACCAAGAGGAGTTCGTTCTGCTTTATTCGCTGACGTCATACTTCCGGTTTGAATCCAAGCAAGGAAAACAAATAACACTGCTTCAGTAGTCAACATGCTGCGCCGGTTTGATTCCAACCCAGTTAGGGAGTATGTAATCATCTCTGTTATACTTTACGTGATGTGGAGGTATCCAGTCATAATGGAGTACAGTCCCTTTGTTTAGAAATCCCGCCCACCATCCATACGTTCCGGTTGATATGATGAGGTGGTTACATAATGAAAGTATGGCCATATCTACAAATCTATCGTTGAACCCACTAAAAGATGACACCCCACTTCCATTTATAACGTTAATTTCACTCCATTGCTTAGCTTCTTCATCAACATTGGTTGCAACGATAAACAGGACATTTTCATATTTTTCTAAGAAATACCGTTTGGCACTTTCTACATATTCCCAGTCCGCCAGGGGCCGCTTTTCTCTGACGTAATCTCCTCGGCGAATATGAATACCAACTTTTGTAACTGATATTGATCTAAGTGAAGGGTAGGCATTGCTGGAAAGTTTCCGTATGATGCGTAAAGCTTTATTTTGAATGCTTAATTTCCATTTAAACTGTCGTCTCAAATCTTCAAAAGAATGTGAAAAATATTTCCAGGTTTGTAGATATCCAAACAATGCAATATTTCCATTTCTCGGAATTTTGAATTTTTGATAATATCTTGCTTTTTCCTGAATTAATCTCATTTTGAATCCTCGGCACCTTGTAGATCTGTCAATTGGAGATTTGGGTATATTTCTAAATGGTTCATAAATAGCATCTCTTTCGTCCATCGCTAGTGTTAAATTAAAATCATAAGCTACTCCATAGTTACTGGCGTACAGAAACATTAAATTACCAAGTCTGTATCCTAACGATGATGGACACACGTACCGATTTCTGTCTATTCTTACCGCTGATCCGCTTGTAGCAATCAAACGTGTTGAGGTTTTATTAATTTTAACTCTATTTGATAATTCTATTTCATTAAGAACTCTGTATTTGTCTGCTTCATTTGTATATATAATTCCAGCTGTTACACCAATAGCCAGAAGCATAAATGTTTTGACTGGACCACGGCAACAGCATTCAACCAAACCTACAACAAAAAAGGAACACGTTGCTGAAGCCTTCCCATTCTTTAAGTAGATTATTTTGGGTTGATGTTGTTGTTTGTGTTTATTTTGTTGCTATTTTATTTCTTTCGCTAAAAAGTCCTGCCTAAACATGTATAGTAGACTATCAAACGATATATGTACAGTAGCTACTTCAATATTATGATTAAGATATCATAACTTGTATGTGTGAAATGTCACTTATAATACAAACAAAATAATGAAAAGCAGAAGAACATATGAAAAAGCAGTCTGTCTTGCAAAAATCAAAATAATGGTCGAGATTTTTGCGTACTTGCTTAAGTTATATGATCATTATGAACTCACCGTAGCTTTCTTGCCATACACCAGCCAGGGTCTATTTACAGGATATCATAACAGTTATGTAGTACTTGTCAGGGAAAAAACAAATGTACGACATAAAATCAACACTATAACATTACAATCTTAACTATATTCAAAACAAAAACACGTAAAGCCATTCAAACGTTTGAAAACATGACATGCATTCAATAAAATCTTTTAAGTTATTTTTAACTAACTACGTAAGTAGGTAAATCGTGCACTCATTATTATTAAGCTAATTTAAAACAATCAAATCAATACTAGACCCACCTATTTGATTATAGTGTTAATTTAACCTGTGTATACTCTTTACATTGTGAAGACATGCATTTACAGATATCATTTAAGTCTATAAAAATATTGACATAATTTTTGAGTGCATGTGATAAATGTTGTAGTAGATGTCGCAGGTAGAAGTTCCCAAAACCGTTAAAATCTTAAAAAATAGAATTAATTTGTCGCTATTTAAGATTTCTTTACGATAAAAAAACAGAACAAACTATTTGTCCGATGGAATGAAAATGTTTAAATAACAACATAAAAGTCTGAATTAATCTTGGTGATTCAAGTTTTAAACAAGCTATATACAAACACACACAAAAAATCATTTCAATCCACATGTTTTATAGACAATAAATTTACATTATAAAACCCTTCGGGCTTGTTTGTTAATGAAGGAAACCCTATTATGCAATATTTTTAAAAGACGAAATATTAGCCAATCATGCTTCAGTATTACAATTCCTTTGGATTGTCTATTAATGATAAGGATGCGGACCTTCCCCGTTTAATAGCTGCTCAATTAAGCCTTTGTTAAAACTACTTATCACAATTCTATGTACTGTCAAACCTGGGTTACAGTCTTGCAGTAACACTGTTTACTCAAGAAGAGGAATCAATGGTATGAGGATTTTAAAGAATTCCAAAGAGCTTTTGACCAATCTTCAAATCTCAAATTCAAATCTAAAAAACATTTCTTCTATAAGAACGTTTGATTTTTTTCCACCTTGAACACCATCATACCCCATTATAAACTGACGGAACACCTTTGTTCTCTTGTTAAGAGAGATTTCTGCTCCAAGAAATGTGCAGTATAAATAGATGGTTATGAACTATACTGAAGCGTATTTCGTAAAACATACGTCCAAAACAAAGACGAAATATATAGAAGACGAAGTAATAAAAATGATGCAGCAGTTTCAGTTTTGAGCTTGGTGGCAAAATCTTCCTACAGACTATTGGCATACCTATCGGAACTACCTGCGCCCCTCTGTTGGCTGACTTGTTTTTTTTTTTTTTCATACGAGACTAAATTTATTGAAGAGCTTATCAAAACAGGTTACAATGTCACTTTCAGATATATTGATGACGTTTTGTCTTTAAATAGCAAGCAATTTATTGACCAAGTTCTTCGTATATGTCAACCAGAATTGGAAATAAAAGATACGACCGACTCTTCTAAATCAGCTGCTTATCTCGATCTTTTCCTACGATGATACCAACATGTAAAGCTTGCTACCTAGCTGTATAATAAAAGCGCAATAATATCTCTGCGTCTCCAACATATGGTATTTATATGTCACAGTTGACGCGATATCCAAGGACCTGTTCCCATTATCATGATTTTTGTGCAAGAAGTCGTTCACTGACGGACAAACCTGTAACACAGGGGTTCAAATTATGCAATTTGATGAAAATTATGGGGTAGTTTTACGGTCGTCATAGTGATTTCATTGGGATATAAAGTATGTCTGTTGATTATACGTTGTTCTCATTTGAGAAAGTTACATCAATGACTGGGATTGACCAATGTTTACATTGCGGGTGTCGTCGACACAGCAGAAGACGCTTACTCTTCCGGAACACATGGTTTTATTCTCCTTGTACGTTTTCACGAGTCTCCATGTAAATCTTTCTTTTGTTTATATTTTGTCCTAATTTCATGGAATTTGAGTTTGAGTCATGATTATGTTACCATGTTGGTATTTTCCTGATTTTTTCGTACACATGGCCAACTACTCTTTTTAAATAATCAGCATTTACAATGAAACATCTTTATTGTACATAATGTATATAAATAAACCATAGTATTCACATATCAGCATAGAGCTGAAATATAGCAATGTAAGAAATTGTGTATTATTTTCACAGAATAGAATACATATACAAATTATCATCGTATACAGTGAATAGGAAATGTGTAACTGAAAATACACATTAAGGTAGACAACATGTAGAGCGTAACGAGGGTCTTAACGTGATTAACATCTAACATATACATATATAACGTTGCAAATGAAGGGCCACGACAGTTCAGTCACCAGCATTAGTAATCTCAGCCGAAATATGTGGATAAAAATAATATTGAAAAATATAATTAACAAATGAAAAAGGATGTATGGAAATCTGGATAAAATATGGTTGATATAGAAACCACTGAAAGACTGTTGGTGGAGTCTTACCCCTTTTGAGACTACGTTTTTCTACTAATTTGATATGCAAATACACTTTATATTAAAGACAGAGTCACAAATATCTACATCTACATTGCATGTTAATATGACATACAGGATATTACTCGTCTTAACACGACTTTAAGAAAATGCATCGAAGTCAAGGAGGTTTGAGTGTCCTAAACTGAGAATTGCTCCAATCAATTTTAGTGGCTTTGATCCCGATCCAGTACGGCAAAATGTAATCCTGTCTGTTGAATTTATAGTGGTTAGGTGGTATCCAGTCATAATGTATGACTGTTCCTTTATTTAAAAATGCACCCCACCAACCGTATGTCCCAGTAGATATTATCACGTGATCAGTCATGGACAGCAGAGCCATGTCAACATAGCGGTCATTATTGGCTCCCGAAAACACAGACTTCCCTGTACCGTTGATAACATTTGCTGTACACCATTGCCTAGCTTCGGCTACAGGGTTCGTCGCAACGATGAATAAAACTTTAGGGTATCGACTCAAGAAATATTGTTTGGCACTTTCTATGTAGGGTTTATCTGCCATTGGGCGACGTTCGGAAACATAGTCACCTCTCCTGATATGTATTCCAACAGTGGTCACCGACTTAAATTCATCGTTTGGGTAACTTGTTTTCACTAAACGAGCGATAATTTTTTCCACTTCGTCCCGAATACCTTTCCTCCATGTAAATTGCTGTTTCAGGTCATCAAAAGAATTTGCAAAGTATTTCCAAGATTGTAAGTACCCGTTAAGTCTCACATATTTATCTGTTTCTTTAATGTTGAATCTGGTATAATATCTTGGCTTAGCTTCATTAAATGATCTCTGTCCTCCTCGACAGTATTTCGATTTTGGTTTTTTTGGTTTGGGAATCCCTTCAAAGGGACCATATATATATTCCCCGTTACTAAGGGCAAGTGTCATATTAAAATCGTATGCGATACCGTAGCATGTAGCATATAAGAACATAAGGTTTCCAAGTCTAGGACCGTACCCGTTACAAATATATCGCTTCATGTCCTGACGTATCGCTATACCAACTTCATCCTTTGAGATTTTCCGTTTTAAATTTTCAATCGTAAACGATTCAATACTTCCCGGGGGTGGATGTGACGATCTAAGCACCGTTGTCTGTTCGGTATGTTTAACTTCTGGTATTTCATTTCCTTTATTCATTCTACTTACGGGTTTGACATGTTTGGCATCAGGTACTTCAATACTTTTAGAATCCCCCTCTTTGCTCTCTTCATTACTTTGTCTCTCATCCGGATAATCAGAGCCGTCCTCATTGGAAAGTGTGATTTCCATAGGGAGAGGTTCGCTCTTCATTGGCATATGAGTCAGGGTGGACCCCATGTAACTAGCTATCATGAACCCAAATGAAAATCCAATGATAACCAACAGAATTACACCGGAAGTACTGGCCATGGGGAAGGTAGACTGTCGTTCTGAAACATCAGATATACAATTAATTTGTATTTTAATGAATAATCTGTAATCGGGATGCCATCAGATTATTTTCATGACTTTAAAAATTGCTTAATGTTTACTGAATAAAAGAAGGTAGCTCACATAACGCCAATATAGTTACATGTCATGCTGTTGTATGTCCTTAAATAAGAGAATTATTTCCACTTGAATACATAAACTGGTATTAACAAATCTGTCAGAAAATAAATGCTTGATTATTTACGTTGATATCATAATGTAAAATGAATTTAAGAAAATGAAGGTTTTTTGAACAAGTAAAGCTTACAGACAGTAGTTTTGATATGTTTCTGTTGTCTGTCTATTTGGTGACCTCTACGTTACCGTTATGAATGGTGTAATTTTGTAATAATTATCTATACAGACTTACTCATTATCATCATAAAAATACACTTTTGCAGAGAAATGTATAAACACGTTATTTTTTCAAAGTGCATAATGGTTTTGCGATCTATTAACAATCACATAATGTTCTGGTTGGTATGTCTTCCTAAAATACTTTGAAGGAATAAAATTCCTTTATACAGAAGTATAAGTTATGATAAACATGGTAAACTATTTCAAAAGTATAATGTTCTGAAATAATTTAAATGACATAATTCTTATGTCATGTTTTCAGAACATAAACTATTTTCGAAGTAAGTGATTCTTAAAATATTTGAAAAACTCCAAATTTTTAATATATTTAAAAAGTGAATGATTCTAAAAAAAATTTTTTTTTAAGTTACGTTTTAGTTTGAATATTTCAAAAGAAAATAGTTATCTAAAACTTTTAAAAGTACGTTTATATATGATACGTAAAATATGTTTAGAGGTACGTTATTCCAATTACAGATGTACATGATTTCTGAAATATTTTTGAAGCGCATGGCGAAAGTGCATGATGCTCGAATTATGTTGAAAAAATATGAAACAAGAAATGTTTTATGCGTTTTTATTCTTTGACTGTTTAAGAAGTACATATCGGTACAGAATTTATGGCTGACATATTACCATTTGCTTCTTTTAAAATTTCATTTTTGTTTGACATATATCTATAATGTCAAATATCTTGATAAGACTCAATCAAGCAATCAATAATGTGTCTGAAATAATCAAATATGTTTAAAATGTACAACAGTCACAATATACGGACACATTATATAGATTGTTCGTCCGAAAATCGGTCCTTCCGGCTGTCTAACATTCATCCGTAATATTTGCTTTCACTGTTATTGAACTGGTCAGAAAAGTTTGTATTCTTTCGCGACACGTTTAGTACGGATGATAGGTTACACATGCCATACTTTGATTGTGGTAAATGTTGGTGATATAGGTTATTTTGGACTCTTAATTTCGGAGTTAATTGACGCCATTTCTCAGGTATTTCTAGTTGTAATAGCGCAGCTGATCGAGAGTTGGCCTATCTCTAATAAAGATTTGATGAGTATGGTTCGGCACTCCATAACCGTGGCAGTTTGTGTTCCTGAGGAAGCTATGACACGACCGACCTGTGAAGTCGAGAGTGTGCCCATGGGTCAATTAGTATACCCAATGATGCTCTGGATAGGTTGCGATTGACCTTTTGCATGTTGTTCAGTAAGGTTGTTATCGTGTAATTTGTTCATGCTTTATGTAAGGAATTGCTATGGAATTACCCTTGCATTTCAGCTTGAACAACATGTAGAAGAGCTTATGTCATTGCGCATGGTGTGTTTACCAGCGTTCCTCCGCCTGTCCGAGTGTTTGTGAAGATCGCTACTCCTAAATGGAGGATGATGAAGAAAACTAGATATCAACAAGCGAAAAGGACGTTGCCCTTAACTGGTAACAAACGAAATTCGTACCCATGTAAAGTTCAAAATAGCGAAAGTCTTCTTATTACTAACCCTCCCAAAAGACATATTGAGACCGGATTTCTACCAATGAGTTGTGTATGATCCACATATGGCCATCTTGACCCTTGTCACATTCAGGATTAACAACGTCTTTGCTAAAAGAATTTAACGATAACTATTACCTTCATTAACACTGAAAATGTATTTACTCCTAAACATTACGAATCAGAAATCCGGTACCACTAATGAAAGATTTCACCGATGTCAGGTCGGCATTGCATTAAGTAAAATCCTGTCATATAGGCCTCAGATATCCGGATAAGAAAGAAGATGATATTGGCTCTGTACATTATCCATTAAACATGGCCGTTTGCTCTGTACATTATCAATTAAACATGAACGTTATCTCTGTACGTTCTCCAGTAAACATGACCGTCAGCTCTGTACATTATCCATTAAACATGAACGTTTGCTTTATACGTTATCCATTAACGTTGTTTCGTAGACTTTCGCAAAACGTTTGATTTTGTCGATAGAATAAGCTTATGGTGCAAGCTAACAAAGTTTGATATTCGAGGGGGAAATGCTATCTGTCATTAAGTCACTATATAAATCAGTTAAATCTTGTGTCTCAATTAAAGGTAAATGTTCTAGTTATGATTGAATTTGATTCCAGATTCTTAAGGAATATTTGACGTAATCAGTTTAATGATATGTACTGATTAATATCGAACGGTTACTTTTTTTTTTTTTTTTTTGTTACTCGATCCTTGTCGAATACTATGCATCTTTCGGACATATACATGTCTACAGGATAATTTCGGGGTTCTACATTTACTGGGATCGGTCTTGAATACACCTTACTCTGAATTAATGACCCAAAATAGTAATAGTTCGACACCGAGTATGCTTCTAAGTTATGTCTCTGATGTGACCATGCACTAAAACAAATCTGAAATGACCTCAACGAAAACACAAGTCGATGCAAGTATAGAAAACACATAACAAGAATTATTTGATTATCATTTATACACACAGATTTTCATAAAACACTTTAAAACAAACAACCTTATATAAAACGTCAGAACTAATGCCATTTTACCGGAAGCAGTATATATCACCACTTGGGTGTCATTGATCATACTCAGCAGCAGAATAGTATCTGGAGTAAATTAGCCAACTGATATTTTTTTATAAATAGACTTATCATGTAATATTGCATCCAGATATCTTACATAAATTATCCAACTCGATAAGTTTTTTTTGATATAGTGTGATATTAGTTCACGTTTTTCTTTGCTTACCAAGCCTTATTCTCCATTAGCTATTTGGTCATGTAAATATGCCAGATTTTTTTTGTTTTTGATGACATTGACTTATTTGCAAGACCCAATGCATTGAATATCAAGCGGAAGGAAAAGAAGGTAAAATGTCCGACTTTTAAAACCCAAAATAACGATCAAAATAAGGAATCTCTTGTTATTGTAATAATCACAGTAAATAAAGACCATATTCAGTTTTTAAAATGTATATGTAGCTATAGCCATACCAAGATAAGTAGCTTACTGATGTAAACATTTATTCATTGAAAGTCTCACTCACCAAGTTCAGAAGGGCTAAACTTATAATTCCAATTTCTGAACAAAGCATTTTTTGAAAGCAATTATTCATAATTGTAATTATCATTTCATCAGTTTCCAATCTCCAACATGATCGTCGTTCATAAGGGCGCATTTTTCCCGTGTTAAGATACCAAGAAGAAGAGGATAACATCGGAACCACATTCTGGCCATAACAGCATTTGATATTGGCATTGGTACTGATTGGGGTTATTTTCTCAAAATTGTATGCTTCGCTTGCATGACCTTGACTGAACTTTAAATGGACAGAAGAACCCGATCAGATTATTCGACCTTTAGTTCTTCCGCATTCCGTTGCCCATCCATTGACAGATCGGCATATCCTATTGACTGACAATGCCACACAGAGTTCGCCTTGTGAAAGACTATCGTCAACAATACATGATGGAGACGTTCCCATGACCTGCAAGTCAATGCAGGTGATCCACAAAAGAAAGATATTCTGGAGTTGCAGACGCCTTCTTAGAACAAGCCTCGGCGTAAAGATGTCATGTAGGTATACCCGATATTTACATTTTTATACCCAATAGAATTTAATAATTAGTTATTCTTCTTCTTATATGTCTTGGTGATTTGATGACCTATCTTTAAATAAGAGACATTTAACGACTATACTTTTGAAATGACTTTTAGAACACCTCCTTTCAAGGTCGTACATTTTTTCCGTTTCTAAAAAATTCTTTTCCTATCGACTGCGTATAGTTTCGTTAGATGCCAAGAACCATTCTTTTATATCTTGTGGAGTTGTCATAAAATATTCTTTCTTAAAATACTCCGTTGCAACTTGTCTTGACAAATGACAGGATATGAAACATTTATATTGATATAAGTGATAATTCAGATGTATTTAATACACCAGAAATAGATATTCCATAGCAGAATAGTTACTAGCTGAATGCTTTCCTTTAATTGATGCTGGTACACATCTACATATTTATACTATCGATAAACGAAGGTTATGTCAGTGACTTTTTCTAATGTGTATAAAAAGATATGTGCGTCGACGAAACATAACTGAATTGAATTGTTTTTTTAATATGGTCGCGACTTACAATGTATTTGCTATTTAGTGAAGGCTATACAGAGAATCACGCAAATGTTTTATTAATAGATGTTGTCCTACCATCAGAGAGTTTTTTCTACTATATCAACAAAACAAAAACGCCGATACCAAATCCTGACCTCGTTTTACTCAATTTCGTATAGGTTGTTTTTTATTTTAATTTTCTACTCTATGAATCGGTTTGATGCCATGGTTTATGAGGAATATCTTTTTTGTTGTGCTGTTTTGGTCTCCGTTCAGTTATATCTTATATTTATATCCTGAATCTGGTTTCATTTTGAGCTTGAGTTTCAATTTGAGCTTTGCATGCATGACTGTGTTTTTAATAAATTTATGAGTATATTTCAGGAGTTATGTTCCTTATCAGGAGATAAAAACAGGTCTTCACTTGTAACATTTAAAAAACGATGTAACGTGTAAAATGTGCCAACATTTTGTTTGCCAACGTAATCATGTCACTAACGACTTGTTGAGAAGATATAAATGCAGTAATGTTTGAGAGTATAAACTGTTTTACCGTGTCACTCTCCTTCCTGTTTACCTGTACTCCCACATTTCATGAATCATAACCTCATACAAAGTTCATTCACATAAACTTTACATTTCCTCCATTTTCCTCAATTTTAAACTGGTTTTATATATTAACATAATAATATGACATTGACAATGGTGTATATTACATTGCAGAGTATGATGGTTAGCATGATTTCGTTTGGTGAAAAAAATACTAGAAATGTTTTTAATAAGCAGGTAAAGTCACATCACAGCAATATTTAATTCCCACCAAAAAATTTGTTGTTTTATTCAAAACATAATCATCAGCGATGTCTGTATTTGACATCACCATACTTTGTGATGCTGTAGTGATTAGAATGGTTAAAGTATCCAAACAGAAGATATAACAGTTATTTAGCGGACCAACCCATAACCAGAATGGATATGGCTTTGAAACCAATCAATAACTTTTTCTGTCAAAGTTGCTATATACATCCAGTCTGTAACGCAAACCTATGCTTTTGTGCATACTATAGATCGATGAACATAAATAATATATCATGTAAAAGCAGATGCTAATGGAGCGTCACCCTCACAATGAAATTAAACCTTAGCCTGCTTAAATATATATGGATGTGGATAAATAAAAAACCGCCTCGACTTAGCAAATGTCGCACAATTATTTATGACCATAACAGTATCATACAGTTAGTGTAATACAAATTTCGAGAATGTAAAGACCAGTTCTTAACGGGTACACGACAGTGACGTAGGTATAATTAATGAAATTGATAATTGCCTATCTTTTTTCTCTCCGTTATTTCTCGATACTTATACCACGTTTAACTGTTTAGTAAGTGAAAATTCAAAATCATTCAAAATTGTATGAAATCAGTGAAACGTATCGTCATACTAACATAATGTACATTCTCCCAACGGTTGTACACATTAAACTGTGAAGTAAGTATTATTTCAAATGTATATTCAATAGTAAAATTGAAACATACCTGGCAGTTATGTAAAATCTGGCGCTGACGTCAGAAACTTCAATTAATGAACGGACAAATGAAGTACAAATCATACAGCCAGACGTACTCTCATTGCCATTGGGTTGCTCAGTATTCTCACGTGGTCCCTGTTTTATTGCTAGCTCCAACGGATATTGATACAGGTTGTAACACAATGGAAGTCACGTGAAAGCTGTTTGCGAGAAACTATATCTCTCGCAGATATGTAAGTCGTCACAGTTAAAGAACCGTCTGTTCGCTTGATTTGATGATTTATCAATTTCTTATTTCTAATCCATCCGCCCCAACGTAAACAGACCAGGTTAGGTCAGTCCCGATCGGCTGTCAAACTTCACTATACCCTTCTGACCACGTGAAGAAGGGGGGCAGGTATTTCAATTCTCGATTATTTTTTCCGTGTAAATACTGCACCTTAAAATTTACATATCAAGTTATCTCGTAGTAGAGCAAACGTTGATTTACCTTTCAGATATTCAGATAGTTCCACCTGGTTACCTGTACTTTCGCATAACATGGATCAAACTATCATATATTGTGTATTCACATAAACTTTCATATCATCCATTTTCTTCAATTTTGTTGGTTTGAAATATTAAAATATTAATGTGACAAAGATGTATATAACAATATCATGACTCAAACAAAGTTTCTTTGCAACAGGGTTAGTAGACAGGAAATCGTGTATGACGGTTTTATTTTTGCTGGAAACACGCCATCCCTTCATCCATCTACACAATCATGCTATGATCGTCGCTCAGGAGCTCGAGAAATAAATACACATATTACATAAATACTGTTAAGTTTGTATATGTATTAAATTTCTATATCTTTTGTCAAATGTGTGTATGCATATTTTTAAAAATACGCTAATTATACAAACCTGTATATGTTGTAACTGTTTAAGCTGATGAGCCGAAAGGCTAAATGTCAGTAAAACTTTTAATACGGTTAGGTAGTATATCAGTACAGTACAGGTTATTTTTATTATTATCGCATTATTAACGGCCCGTCAACACATAAAAGGTCATTAGGGTCATCAAACGGTAAAACACACAGCGATCCACACGGAAATAACATTAAACAAACCAAAAGGTAAAAGACAAAAGCTAAAAATCTTAAATGGGTATATTAACACAAAAGATTAAAATGGTATGTCATAATCTTTTATATAGACCAACATCTTTCAGTTAATGTAAAATCTTACAAATCTCAAGTTTCAAGAAGGATTTTTAGACTTGTAATGTCGAGTAGACTGGAGGTCAATGCAGCCCCATAAAAATGGTGAATGGTTCATCACATCCTAGGCATCGAGGACTATTTTCGCTTTTCAACATATGAGTATATGTAAGGTATACATGTATGACCCTTCCGAAGACGGGCTACGACAACTTCGTCTCAGTGGTTGTCTCTATAGCTTGGAGACCATTTACCAAAAACAGGTTTAACGGAGAGCAATTTGTTATTAGTATATGTATTCCATTCCTCCTACCACTGAGCTTTTAAAATGTGTTTAATAAATGGTTTAAAATCGGTAAAATGAAGTTTAAAAACAACAGGTGGTAGCGATCTGCTTTTTCATCGCCTGGTATTCCAATGTGCCCAGGAACCCAGCAAAAAGCAATACGAAAGTTAAAAGCAAGTTCATGATATAGTATAAATGTATTACGAATGAAAATATTTTCGATATTTCTATTGCTAAGACTTTGCAGTACAGAAATAGAGTCAGAATAGATAACAGCTCTCATTAGTTTGTTTCTTTGAACATATTCAAGGGCGAGGTAGATAGCTTGCGCTTCTGCCGAGAATATTGTGGCGTTGTTCGGCATCCATAGGTTTCATCTTGTGTAACCATGACCGCAGCAACCTTATCATTATCTTTTGAACCATCAGTATATAAATGTAGAAATGTTTTATATTTCAACTGCAGTTTCAGGAAGGATGGACGAAAGGTGTAACTGTGTCTGATTTAACCATTTCATGAAGTGAAAAGTCAACTTCAGATGAATTCATAAGCCAGTGTGGAATTTCTATCGTTCCAAATAAATTTGGTCAATATCAATATTTGTGTTTTGTAAAAGAGCTGAATGATGAAAGGGTTTTTAGTTGTTATGAAACAAGGTTTTATATTTTAGATCAAATACAAGTGAAAAAACAGGATTTGAAGGATTTGACTTTAGCTGAATAGTGTATTGCAAAGTCAATTTATTTCGACAGCTATATTGTCAGTTAATTGTCATTTTCATTGTTTTCAGAAGAGAATTCCAATTTAGTTTTTTCTCGCGAGGTCTCAAATTTTAGAATTTTTTTTTAGCATGATTTGCCGACGAATTTTAGGTAAAAGCAGATCTTGAAGCATTTGCAATAACAAATTTCGATGTGGATAATTTTACCATTAGTTTTCAGATGTCCCATTGTTTTGAATGATGTTTTACCACTTATTTGTTTAATCATATCCTATACCTTTTTGGTGGATGTATTGGAATTTAATTTGCACGCATAAGATCTCCACGACAATTGTTTGTGTAAGCTTATAGTACGACGGGCTTTCACCCGCATAATTTTGTAGTTGTTTAATCTATCGCTTGTGGGGTTGGTTTTGAATTGCCTCAAAGCGGTTTTCCTTTTTCTAATAGCTTTATCAGTCTTCATTAATCGAAGGTTTTTTGCTGTTTTCTTTTTCACTTTGGTATACATTCTTTGGCTATCTCAAGACGTTCGGTAGTAAAGGATTATATCGGGTCTTCCAAATTCAGGAAATCAACGGTGTTGAGAATATTGGTACTGAGATGTTCAAATTTACTCAAGTCTGCCTTGTATATTCATTGTATTTCCAATGGGGTATATGATCGCTCTCTGTGGATCCACAGTTCCTTAGAAATATTGAAAACTGGTAGGTTCCACAGAAATCGTCATGCACCGTCCCTTCGAAATCAAGTAACAACGATCAATGACATAAAGTTAAATCAAGGTGCGAGAATGTTCCAGAAGAGGGATGCCAATAAGTTCGGAGATTTATTATTGTAAAAACAAGGGTTATTTTCCAATAAAAAAATTCAATTTTTGTTCTCCTATCATTATTGTCCAGTGAACCCCAAAGGTTGTTATGACCATTAAAGACACCCAAAAGTATGAATGGAGGAGGCAGTTGCGATAGGAGTTCGTCAAGGGGGTTGTTCGTAAAATCATAGTTTGGAGGGAGATAGAGCATACTGTAAGCGTTCTATGGAGCGTTACACTAACAGCAGTTGCCTGGAGGTTTGTATTTAATGGTATATTTCTGTGAGGAACTGGTATTGTGAACCAGGATAGCAACCCCACCGGTTGCTTTGTTGCTAACAGGACCGAAGCATTTAACCAATGAATAATTCGGAAATTGATATTTGTCTAATTTTCTGCTTGGGCTGATTTTTCAATTTTTGAGTGTTGTGAACTGGTTTTGATGGGGATCGTGGGTTTTGATTCTGTTTTGATGGTGATGTGGTGGTTGCGATGACTGTGTTGAAGAAGGCTTTGATGCAGCAGGCCGAAGGCCAGAAAGATTGTCGCACGCCATGTCAGTCTGTGTACCTGCATCACTTGTCTGTGTTGTAGCAACAAGGGTCTCCATGGTCGTAATACCAACATCTGCACGACTGGCATAGGATGGACCCGACACACAGGTTTTTCAACAATCTTTGTTGCTTCGGGAAAGTAATGTTGTTTGTATACTTGACGCGAAGATTTTTTTTACGCCAAGCAGAGCAATCTCTGGAATATGCTGGATGCGTTCCACCACAGTTCGCGCAGTGAGCTCGACCATTACCATTACCATCTGCCGACCCATCTTCGTGGCCCGCAATTCCACATTTGGCACAAACTATCCGAATGATGACTAAATTTCTGGCAACCAAAGCACAGCAGTGGATTTGGGATGTAAACATCCACACCAGCACTTTCTAAGCCAACCTTTACACGCTTGGGTAAAATTTGGGTGTTAAAAGTAAGAATGAAAGTATTGGTGTCACAGATGCTGCCAACTCGCTTCACCCTGATCCGTATAAAATGGTCGACCTTCTGTTGTTTTTTCTTGAAGTAACTGAGTATGTTCTCCTCACTCTCCCCCTGAGATGGACAGCGTATAACGCCTTTTGATGTGTTCGGGGGAGGAATGAGGGACAACCTGCACATCTGTCTCGAAACACTTTGTCATTCCTAAGAGGTTCTTGGCCAGTTGCTGGCGGACTTCTTCTACAAGGAGTTCGCCAGATCGCAGTTTCTTCACACTCTTTGGAGTACCGCATGTTGTGGTCCTTGCCAATGGTAATCATAAAGATACCAACATCATTCTTAGAGAACTGACCACCATATGCATTGTATACCACACGAAACCACCGAACCATAGCGGATTTTGCTTGGCATTTTAACGTCCAGAAGCAATCATCCTATTGAATCCTTTCACCCCTCAGTTATCATGTTTCATTGAAATCTGGCATATCTGCCGCAGGTACAAATGTTGATAATATTTTTTATTTGTTAAGTATAGTTACGGCATTTTGCCCTAATCTTGTAATTGTTTACATTACGAAAGCCTACCCGTCATGGGACAAGTTAGCCTAGAACTTTAACTTCAAATACAGTTAAAACATAGAAACATGCCTTCCTTAAGGAAGAATGAATTCTAATGGAAAATATCAGGTCTTTTATTGTAATTTGTGATCTTAGTTGTATACATAAGCTGTAATATGACGCTTTATGGGACGCTTTTCAAACTAGCCTCAACAATCTCAACGGGTTTTCATTGCTAAGATATTACTCTTGGGTATGTATGGCAATCAGGGGTATATTTCAATTATATATTGCATAAATATTATCCACCAATCACATATTTCAAATTTGTGAATTTACCTCATTCCTTGATTCTTAGAACCCGAAAGAATATTTCAGCTGATTTCTTGATCTCAAAAAAGATTTTTTTTTAGTAAACCCTGAAAGAGATAATTAACATCGACTCCCTTTTTCAAATTATGAAACCTATTCTCGATCAAATCAATCAAAGTATGAAGTCTTTCACAAAGTTACAGTTTAAAAAGTTAAGCAGTTTCGCATTTTGTTTTTCTTTTTAATCAAATATTACATATATGAATAGGAATCTTATTTCAAAAATGTTATATCGATGAGAAGTATTCTATTTCTTTGTTCGATATTAAGCTTGACGTGTTTGATGCTTTAATTTGGCTGTTGGGTCCAATGTTGTATGTTGTATGTTCTCATTTGAGAACGTAACATTACTTACTTGAATTGACCAAGCTTTACATGGAGGGTGTCGCCGATGAAGCAGAAGACGCTTAGTCTTATGGAACACCAGGTCTTATTGTCCTTGTATATTTTACGAGTTTCCGTGTAAATCTTTCTTTTGTTCATACTTTGCCTTAGTTTTATGGACTTTGAGTCTGGATTATGTTATGTTGGTATTTTCGTGTTTTTTTTATGTAAACCAGTTTTTTGGAAAAACACGATCATATGTGTTATAGTTTAAAAGCCTATAGACACGATCGCCTAAAAAATGAATGAAGACATTAGTTAACAAGGGAAAAAGCTCTTCCAATCACAATTTAATCAACATGTTATTCTGGAAAACACAGCACCACACGTCACATCATTTTAGACAGTGTTACGAGATGCTATTGAATAGCGTGGTAATTCACGGAACATTCTCAGGGAAATCAACAATTTCATACATCGAAAGATATGTGAACACATTGCTACATACATTAATTCTCCAGGTTCTACTTCTTCTTTTTGTTATTTTATTTATTTTATTTTATTTATTTTTTTTTTGATGATGATGATGATGATGATGAAGCAGGGAACTGTCGACTTTTACTTTTATTGTTCCGTTCACAAGTATCGCAACACTTAACAAATACCAGTAATAATTTGATGTGTTTTGCTTCACGTTGGCGGCGCTGGATTGGAATTCATTTGAAATGTAAATTGTATAAATGATTCAATAGAAATAATTCAGGTAAATACTCACCATACTAAATATATATAAGTAGTAATGTAACAATGTGTTTTATGTTTATATGAAAGTGTTTGCGCAAAGCTCGTGCATCGAGGTATAATTATTACTGACCTCACGCAACAAAAGAAACTACATACAGTGTTATTGTGTTCGATAGGAATTTCCTTTATTTCATTCATTCATTTATTTATGCCCATTTGTCATTAACAGTTTAACTTAAAATCGATGAAACAAAATATGATAATATATAATTCTTTAATTGTTATATGATGGGTTTGGGAAGGTATATTCACAGTTTGCTCTGTATTCAGTATAATGTGTAAGTAACTTTGTTTAACTATATGACCGAAAGAAGATAAGTATGAGAAAATGTATACCTGAATATGGAAAACTTCCTAATTGTTTCAATTTCAAATGATTTAACGAAGATATAATTTCTACCTAATTATGTTTGTTTAATCCATTTATATATTCATTCATTCATTCATTTAATCAGTCAGTCATTCATTCATGTTGTTGAACATCTAAGCCACTGATCTATTGTTATTAAGTTATTGCCATGGAACATGCAACAGCACATTGGATACTTTTCTGAAACGAGCTTGCTAAAAGCACATCACAAAATTAGTCGTTATACATTTGACTAACAATTAAACAAAATCAAAACAATTCAATTTTCAATTACAAACGCTGCCTACCTGAACGTCCCGTGTCATATTCTTTGATTCTAACTTTCCTTTTCATCTTTTCCACTTTAAATAGATGACAGAAAACTAATGAAACAATGCTGTAAATTAAAACCAGTCTGTGAAAAAATGTGAAAAATTCAATAAAATTAATTCAGACTAGAAATGGTTGTCTAACAATTTGACGGTCTTTACACCTATATAACAACATCTTATCTAAAGGTCAGTCATTTCGACAAAAATGATAGCTAACCATCCAGACAATTTATACATTACGTTTATAGTTGCTAGACGGTTCAACTTCAAACTATTTATAAGTGTTACCCGAAATACTTTCTAAATGAGATCCCTTCCAAAAACCGGAAGTTGATGTGTGGCTCAATATTTTCTTACTACTCTCAATAGCAATGTTACGTAATATCCAAATGATCAAACACCATTACCTTGCACCTCGTTGTTTTGGAAAAGAAGCCATTCAAAAATCTTAACATAATTAAATAATAAACCCCTGTGACCTTGAAAACGGATCAAGGTCATTCTATCAAACGTGATCACTAATGACTGGGACATTTTATATGGGAAACATATAGACCTTGTGGAACATGAGAAGAAGTTTGTTACCCAAAAAGAGCAATTTTCAACTTTGAACCACATCTGAAACCGGAAGATGAATTTTCATGATTTCATAAATGCATTAAAGAACAATTAATAACAGCATGCCACTGACAAAATTGCAGCATCGTGTGGGTCTTGGTTATTTAGCTATAACTCGACAATCGTTGATTGTACAGTGTCTATGCAATTAAATCATATGTAGATAATTACCATATATTACTTTAACCCAACACATGCTAATACAAAAGATGTCAAATAAAAATGCTCTCTATTGGATCAAAGGTTACAGATTTTAATTGTTTTCATTTTATTTATTTTTTATTTATTTATTTATTTATCAAATCTCTCAGATATCAATGCAGAACGTCATTCCAATGAATTCAATGTCTTTATCCGCTTTTCGGTAGGGATCAAATTACAAATTATCAATTTTCTGAAACAAGCTTTAAAAACTTATATTTGAGGTATTCAGGCTATCAAGTTTGTGAATATAAATCTTTAAATAGCATTTTCTCAATATCCAATAGTCACGATGTAATGAAATGTTTTCTGTAGCATACAATGCTCTATTGCTATTGAATGTACTTCTAAAATCTTTTTTGAAAATTCAACTTCCAGTTCTCTATATGGATCAAATTTGAAAATTGCTACTTTGGGAGACAAACTTTGAAAAAACTCCTTTTCACGGTCCACAAGGTCTATTGGCTTGATATTTCATAAATAGGAAGTTTTGGTCATTGGCTGTCAAGTTTGACAATAAAATTGACCTTGACCAATTTTCAAGGTCACAGGATTCATTCATGTCAAAATTTTTGAATAGCATTTTCTCAATAACCAAGGGACATACAAGGGGTTTTGTCAGTAGTATGATGTGATAAATTGCTATTGAATTAATCTATCATTCCTTGTCTGAAAACTCAACTTCCGGTTCTCGATAGGGGTCAATGTATTGGGTAACAAGCCTGAAGAACTTCTTTTAAAATTCTGCAAGGTCTATAATATTGATACTTAATATGTTTGATGTCCACGTTATTGTCTATCAGGTTTTGAAATATAACTGATATTGACCTACTTTCAAGGAAACATGGGTCTTTTCAGTTAGTAAGAGGTATAGGGTGATGATATTTGATCTTTGCATATTGTGCTAATTTGCTATTGATACTAGTAAGAAAATATTGTGTTAAACGTCAACTTCTGGTTTCTGATGTGTTCACATTTAGAGAGTTTGTTTTACAAACACAGTCAATATGTTCTTTCCGTGACAGTGTTTTGTATAACAGAGCACCAAGAAGTTTGGCACAATCAACAGTTTCAAGGACTTTTTCATTAAAGTTCAAACATAGATTTCTACATTTTGCAAGTGTTTGCACAGAACCAATCATCATACAAAGGGTTTGTTGAGATTAAGACTTTTCTCCATCCATTTGTATGAACATTCTAAGTCTTCGTAAAATGTTTGCTCCAGTACTTCAACTGCTTTAAATTTAACATATTGCGATATATCATTTGTGTACATGGTTACAGAAGAGTTTTTCAAAGACTTTGGATTATTTTTATGTACCATACAAAGAATGGAGGCCCAAGAATTGAGCCCTGTGGAACACCAATATTAATTGGTTGAAACTCAGAGAGTACACCCTTATAGCTGACAGCTTGAGATCTGTCAAATAGATATGAATGAAATAGTGTAAGGCTGGCTGGGATACACCGCAAGACTTAAGATTGTGTAAAAGTACACTATGATTTGCTGTATCAAATGCCTTACGTAGATCGATAAAAAGAACACCAGTGAAATAATATTGGTCTATATGTTTAAACCATTTGTCTACAGATCACAAGTCGGTAGTTATTTTCACACTTATGAGCACCTGCTTTAAAAATGGGAGTGACCTTTGCCCTCTTCCATTCGGTAGGAAATTTACCAGATCTAGTACATGTATTAAACAGAAATGTTAACGGTATAATCACGGTAAACCATATACCGTCAACGCCAGTGGCTTTGACAGCAGACATGTACTCAAGTTACTTGGATACAAACTCAGGAGTGATATATGATACTTCATACGGATTTTCGGTATTGAAAGTTTCAACAGTCGGTTAACTGTTGTCAAAGTCTTTGCCTATCTCTGCACCAATACTACAGAAAAATTTGTTAAAAATATTGGCAACTTTAAATTTATCTGAGACAGCTTTACCATCATTATTCAGTCTAATATCAAGATTTCCTTTTTTGACGGTAAACATACTTTCATCTTTATCCATACATCTTTCGAACTATGAGTATTTTGTGAAATAGCTTCCTCTAGGTAATCAGCTTTAGCCTGTCTAATTTTTAATCACGATTACACATTTCATTTAAGATACTGTCATTAATCCAGTGTTCAGTGTGTGCCTTCACACGCTTCTCTGTCATACTTATCAATGATACCGAAAAAGAGTTCCTTAAAGGTAGACCAAATATCACCAATGTCATCAAATACCTCGATACTGTTCCAAGGAGCTTGTTCAAAGTCAGTTCTAAGCTGTTTATAGTCTAACCCTTTAAATTTTCTGCATTTGATAGTTACGTGGTCTTTTTGGCACGTCTTTTTGACCGTTCAAGGTTCTCAAAACAATGGGTATATATCACGTGGTACTGATTACACTGGGTATATATCACATGGTACTGATTACACTGGGTATATATCACGTGATACTGATTACACTTGTTATATATCACGTGATCCTGATTACACTTGGTATATATCACGTGATACTGATTACACTGGGTATATAACATGTGGTACTGATTACACTGGGTATATATCACGTGATACTGATTACACTGGGTACATATCACGTGGTACTGATTACTGTGGGTATATATCACGTGGTACTGATTACACTGGGTATATATCACGTGGTACTAATTACACTGGGTATATATCACGTGGTACTGATTACTGTGGGTATATATCACGTGGTACTTATTACTGTGGGTATATCTCACGTGGTACTGATTACTGTGGGTATATATCACGTGGTACTGATTACACTGGGTATATATCACGTGGTTCTAATTACACTGGGTATGTATCCACGTGGTACTGATTACTGTGGGTATATATCACGTGGTACTGATTACACTGTGTAAATATCACGTGGTAATGATCACATTGGGTATATATCACGTGGTAATGATTACACTGTTTATATCTCACGTGGTACTGATTATACTGGGTATATCTCACTTGGTACTGATTACTGTGGGTATATATCACGTGGTACTGATTACACTGTGTATATATCACGTGGTACTGATTACACTGTGTATATATCACGTGGTACTGATTACTGTGGGTATATATCACGTGGTACTGATTACACTGGGTACATATCACGTGGTACTAATTACACCGGGTATATATCACGTGGTACTCAGTTCGTTAGGTATATATAACGTGGTGTTCCGTACCATGAATAAATATAATGAATTATTCAATACACTAGCTTTATATAACGTGGTTTTCAATACACTAGCTTTATATAACTTGGTATTCAATACACTGGCTTTATATAACGTGGTATTCAATACACTGGCTTTATAAAACGTGGTATTCAATACACTGGCTTTATATAACGTGGTATTCAATACACTGGCTTTATATAACGTGATATTCAATACAATCGCTTTATATAACGTAGTATTCAATACACTGGCTTTATATAGCATGGTATTCAGTGTACTGGCTTCATATAACGTAGTATTCAATTCACTGGCTTTATATAGCGTGGTATTCAGTGTACTGGCTTCATATAACGTGGTATTCAATACACTGACTTTATATAACGTGGTATTCAATATACTGGCTTTATATAACGTGGTATTCAATACACTGGCTTTATATAACGTGGTATTCAGTGTACTGGCTTTATATAACGTGGTATTCAATACACTGACTTTATATAACCTGGTATTCAATACACTGGATTTATATAACGTGGTATTCAATACAATCGCTTTATATAACGTGGTATTCAATACACTTGCTTTATATAACGTGGTTTTCAATACACTGGCTTTATATAACGTGGTATTCAATACACTGGCTTTATATAACGTGGTATTCAATACACTGGCTTTATATAACTTGGTATTCAGTGCGCTGAATATATGTATAAGTAGTATGATATTTAGCACATTATTAATGAATCTCAATTAAGTAGTTTTTAATGATTTGTTAAACATTAAACATAAAGTTAATAAACCAACATAACACGTTGCAATTTCAATCTTCAAACATACCTGTTTACTTCCATATACAAGTTACTTATTTATGTGACACTTACCTTTCTTGGTTGGTTTCTTCAATTTTAGCTTCATTTTATGTTTGTGACAATTTAGACAAACATCTGCTTTAACATGAATTAAGATTCTAAAACTGATTTAAGTTCGGAATGATCAATTTTATAGGTACTGCTCTATTCTGTACTCGCCATTTTGTACCGCAGCACACCGTAGTCCCGCTAGTATTTAACTCGGTCGTAAATTGTTTTCAACATGCGCGTACGGTAAACCCCGTCGCTGCCTTTGATTAGGACACCCGTATAATACTGTTACAGTGAACCGTGGCATTTTCCGATTTACTACCATGATAAAAGGGGGACATAAAGGGATAGCTGGCATAATTTAGTAAGTCTGTATGAACCTGTCACAATATCATATTGAATGCGAGACGTATTATGTCTCAGCCAGGGAAAGAAATTCCTAATAAGGACGAACGCTCAACTGAAGGCAAACATGAGGCAATACCACGGGATATTTATAGGTATTAGACATATTTCTAAAATATAAGACCCTAAACTTAGTCGACTTCATCTGCAAAACCAAGACTTTCTTTAATGTATTTTTTTCTTAAAATCAAATTAAGATTTTCACAAAAATAAACGTCAGTAATTTATTCGTGCTGTAATGAAAAGGTCAGCGAGGTCGTACAATTTTCTTGTTTTTTCTAAGTGCAACTGGTAACAATAACGTGGTTTTATTACTATAACCATAATATTCATTTGTCAGAAACGATCAAATAGATCTGCTGATTATACTGTTAAGTTGAAACATATTTATTTGGGGATTAAAATGAAGCGTTCAGAAAATAATACCTACAAGATATATTAACCTAAATATCATCGACAGAGTATATATGTCAATTAGTATGATCATTCCCACAATATAATCATTCAACTGCCCTGTACCGACCTTACGTTTATGTTAAATAATCGTATCATCTGTGGCAAAATTAAACCGGTATTTCAAAAAACTTAAGTACTAATCTGATAAAGGGTCTCCTTTCAGGTTTTTAAATCAACATATACCAGAATAACAAGATATGTGTCTTTTTATTCTCTCATAAAACAAATGAACAAAGGTATGGATATAGATACGTATGTGCCGACCTCTCTGTCGCATGTACATGAATGCTTGCGAGTGTCCACTTAAAAGCTAGATGACAAAAGCTCAGGGGAGATTACTCGTCCAAAGCTAAAATCACAACAAATAATAGTCAAAGTTATTCAGATGAAATACATGGCAGTCATAGGAGAACATGACGAAATATACAAAGATAACATATTATTAATAAAAGACTAGTGTGCATCACTGATAACAGAAAATACAAATTAAGTGTGATGATAACAATAACGACTGTCTGAAGTCTGAAGTACAAAAATTACATACAGATTTTTTCCTTGGTAAAAGGGAATCATCACCTTATTATTGAACAGATATTTAGTTTTGGTCCCTTTGAATTCAAATCTTTAGCAGCCAAATAGTAAAAGGTAAAGTATATTGAGTTCTTGATATCTGTAAGAGGTTAACTTTACTTGATCAGTTGCCAAATTTTTTTTTTTTTTTTTTTTTTTTTTGCAAAAAATATCACACATATAATTTGAGCATTTTCTATTAAAAATATTAATTAGAGACTGCGTCGGAACAGAGGTACTCGTTGTTTCGCATACAGCAGATCGATGAACAAGATCTTTAATAGGTTAACTATAAAGAATAGAATCTTATTTTGAGTAACTTATAATTCATCTTTGTTTCACTTATTTTTAGACAATCCTTCACGCCAAAATAAGTATAGCATGTCGAACTGGCACTGCATTAAAACATACCATTGACGACTTTTACGAGATTTTTTTATAAAGGCAATAACTCTTCATATAAGGAAAATCTAATTTATGTTTATTTGTTTTTACAATATTGGAGACATTTTGTTTACCAGATATAAAAAAAATCTTATCAGTCATGACCCCAAGGAATGCCCCTGAAGATTGCGAGCCATTTTCAAAACAAAATTCTTGATTTGTTTTTTAATTGAAAAATGACATTGGCAATTCAAAGACCTTCCGGAAAATTTCCCAAAATAATGATAAGAAAAGTGATGGAAATCTTTGCTGGAACTTAATCTAAACAAGTATTTTCATTTATATTTATGTTAAGTAATTCTTTGAAAACAAATACTTCTGTGACAAGTCGATGGTAAAAACTTTACAGGGCTAGAATTTCTAATATGAAAATAATTCAGTACAAAATTGAAAGTATCTTTTAAAATACCATTTCATTGGTGTAGTTTTTTTCTATAAGGTTTGAAACAATAGTAGTAAATTAGCTGTTAAATTAATTGACAATTGTGTTGCTATCATGGCAAGGTTCACCATCAATTTGGAGAAAAAGACGGCGAAAATGATGAAATTTTGACATAATGTTGTTTAGTCTGTATGATACATAATGTAATCTATCTTCATCTGTCTACAACACAAATTTTGTTTTTACATAATCATTAGTCTGCCATGTATGAACGAATCCGACCTTATCGTTTTGCTTTTTTAAAACTTCCTTCAACATCTAGGATTATGATCTATCAGAGCATTGTTGTAATTATATACTTTATTCCGGGTTTAAATGATTGTTTACCTTGACCTTAGACCCTTATGTTTGACGTGATGCAAGCCGAACGGATCACGTGATTGATCATGTGACGAAATAAGCGAGGCGTGGAAGTAATGGCATGTTGCGTGTTGAAAAGACAGTTTCACAATCTACATGATATATGCGTGCGTTAAATTTTGCTTTGTATAAATAACAAGGGACAGCAGGAGGATCTTTTAGGCAACCATCGTCCGATATTTATTGGATCTTTCCCTTTCTTATTCTTTTATTTGCTCTGAATTATGTGGTATTGACAGGTAAAGCTGTCCTAGGGTAACATCAATAAACAAGGAAAGCACTTAGCAAGAAAGAGTAATAAAACATTATGGTTGTCATTCAGTTTCGAAATGGACAACGCACAGCTCTGCAAATCTGAGAATGATCCATCCTGTACTTCTCCAGAAAAAAATCTGAAACAATTGGATAAAGGGACGGACGGGAGGGATTTGATCTAAACAAACTACTATTAGATAAGGAAATTATATTTTTGTCAGAAAAGCTATAAACAACCTGCTTTTTGTCAGAAATATCCTTGGGGAAGCGGTATGTCTGATAAGTGACATTTCAGTTTGGTAGCATTAACTTTTTAAGTACTTGAAGGATGTTTGTCTTCATATGTAGATTTATCTTTGTACCTTATTTCTCATGATCAGTGGTTAAAGTCAATAAGAAGGTGATAAAGATACCAAAGTAGGCGTCAAAATTGACTTAGACAAATTTACTATTCAGGAATGGCATTAGACCTCACTGATTTACAAAGTTATCAAACTGTCATAACTTCCTATAGATCACAATATATGGTACAATGAAAAACCTTCAATTTTTTAGATATTGGCCTTTAAATGACAACACAAAGCATATATGCGACTCATCTACTCACAGTGGTTAACAAAATGCAAAGTTTCACATGAATGGTTACATTCAAAAAAAAAAAAAAAACTTTAAGAACTTTTCTTTTCAAAAGAAATAAGAATGTGGCTAACTAGTATAGAAAATGTCATTGCTTTACTATGATTGTTATCGAAGTAAGGAAGTGGCATCAGATGAGTTTTAGAGAGACACTCAAAGGGACATGGACTCGTATGTGTTTCGATGAGGCACAAGCACGGGCAAATATAGTCTCCTGAACAACTCTTTGTTTGGTATGTGAAACACCTTCTAAGAATGGTGGGCAACCATATCATCGTTTTTATATGAGTGGTTACGGACACGAATGCGTTTCGGACGCACGGACGAGCAGAACTATAGGGTGTCCGCCGCTTAATAGTGAGGTCCTGATACTTGTTTCTGCTGTCCCCATTGCATGATCGTAAGTGGTGACTAATTTGGGTAGTAATCTACTCTTTCCTTTGTAAGACACTATTTTCCTGCCTCCCTTGACACTGTCTCACTCTTTGCAGAGCGTCCTTTCCCATGAGCACTGTTTAAGTACCATTCAGTATCCGAGACATAAAAAGGCTATAAAATGGTAGTTACGTCCAAAGTTGTGGTAGTAGAACGACTGTTTCAACCCTTGTCAGTACAACGTAACTGGGCGAACTGTCTTGTTCTTTGGGCTCCTGTAATTCATTTCATTTCGGTGGCTTTATACAGCCTGCTTCAGTTCACTTCGCAAGTATGGACACACCGTCATTACATGACTTTGGCTGTTGATAAGACACTAAACAATATAACAAGCAAACAAAACTTACGGAATTACGTCAAATAAGGCCGTGGAATACTACATGGTTTATTAATACTCCCTGTTCACGCTAAACGACTGTATAACGACAGGTCTTCATTATTATTATTATTATCATTATTATTACTACGACTAGTACAGTCTTAATGGCCCGTCAACACAGAAAATGTCATTAGAGCCATCAAACGATGAAACGCACAGCGATCCAAAAAGGAAATAACATCAAACAAACTAAAAGGTAAAAGACAAATGCTAAAAATCTTAAATGGTTATATTATTATAAAAGATTAAAATGGTAAGTCATATTCTTTAATAAAGACCAACGTCTTTCAGATAACCTAGAATTTCACAAATCTCAGCAGTTTCAAAAAGGGTCTTCAGACTTGTAACGTTACGATAATGTTCTCGAGTAGACAGAAGGTCTAATAAAGATGAATGGTTCATCACATCCTATGCATCGAAGATTGTCTCCGCCTTTCAACATATATGAACGTGTGAGGTATGTATGGCCCATCCGAAGACGGGCAATGACAACTTCGTCTCGATGATTGTCGTAGTCATGGCGTAACCAACTGCGGTATACGCCAGTGTTGTAGAAATATATAAACGGATATCGCAGACTATTACAAACACATGCATATAACAAATGAAATCACCTTGCATACAAAGGGACGCCATCCTTAGATATTCAGTGTCTGATATGACGTTAAGCATAGAAAAACTAACCACATTTCCACCAATCTGCATGATACGCGTAAAAATTTGATTTCCCTATTATCAATTAGCCGATCCTAGATAGTAACATTAATGCTTCTCCAACCTATTGTATGTGTCCTAGGAGCTGATAGTCAATGGCTTAATCCACATCTTACCATTTTCATGTTTATTCTAAGATGCCATTTGTCAATGGGATATTTAAATTGGGTCTGCTATATTCCATTGCATGTTCGTAGGAAGGGACCAAAAACGGACTTGATAAAGATTTGGGGCTTTATATGGGGACTTTGACCCACTACATTAGTAAACTTTTACACGTGATCTCAATAACTTTCGTCCTGAGTGTTAAGTTATATTTTTCCTTGGTGTTCCATTATCTTTGCATAGATAGAGGGGTTAATTTGTTTAGCAATATAACACCAAACTACTCCCAATACCAGCCCTCAGATGATCCAGGCAGGTGCGAGAACGAGGGCGTTTAATTCCGTAAAACCAAACACGTATCTTAAGATAAGAGACAGTTCAAGGCTATACTTTGGAAATTACTTTTAGAACACCTCTTTTTAAGGTCGTACATTACTTCCGTTTCTATTGATTTCTTTTCCTGTCTACTGCGTATATATATATTTATCAAACAGAAGACTAAATAAATAACCAAGACAGTTGATACAGATTATGTTCATATTTATTTTGAGGGATGTAATATTTTATATAGATGGCGAATATAGGCTTCAACTGAATCAGCATAAGAATGGAGGAAACTGGGTACAGAAAATTCCTCCAAAAATAGCTGATGTTAACTAGTAAGTGAGGCATTAATATTAAATTCAGGAAATAATAAGCAAGCTGTTGTCAGAGTGCAAAAAACTGAGCCAAATTGAAATACTGTTGAAAACAGTATTGCAACCGCCACAATCATGCTTGGTCGTAGGCAGATAATGAAAACTTTCTACTAAAAATACTATTATAAAACAATCAAATTTAGCACAAAGCAAAATTTGGTGTAGAGCAAATTCAACGTACTTACATAAAAGTTGGGTTGTCCCATTCTGAGTATGTAGTATCACAAAATACATACAAATATCTGCCAACAAGATACAGATCAAATATGGCGCCGACCTGTAGCAACAAACATTGGGCTATTTGGCAACCATCAAATCACCACAAAGCAAAATTTGGTGTCAAGCAAGTTCAACGTACTAACAAAATAGCTGCTTAAACTTGTGCCATGCTGTCAGTATGTATTATCACAAAATACATACAAATATCTGCCAACAAGATACAGATCAAATATGGCGCCGACCTGTAGCAACAAACATTGGGCTATTTGGCAACCATCAAATCACCACAAAGCAAAATTTGGTGTCAAGCAAGTTCAACGTACTAACAAAATAGCTGCTTAAACTTGTGCCATGCTGTCAGTATGTATTATCACAAAATACATACAAATATATGAACTTCATTTTGAAATTTGACAAGTAATCTTTGCCGACAGATCAAAATATGGCGCCGACCGCTAAATTGGTGTCAACATATATAATTATATATTATTAAACATTTGTGATGCTATTTGGCAACCATCAAATCACCACAAAGCAAAATTTGGTGTCACACAAGCAAGTTTTATCCACTGAAAACAATTGTTTCTGATAATTACCGATTGATTACACGCCAGGATATATACAAAATAGCTGCAGCGTTATAAAAACACAGGACACCATCTTGAAAAAAAAAGTTCTTTTATTCTTGTCATTAGTGTTAATTCCTGTGAACATAGCCTTAATACAAACAGAAAAAAATTCGACTGGAAGCAAAAAGAGAAAATTCTATTTTTATTTTTTTCCCACAGTAAAAAATCCACGAATTTATCACAAAATTTGTACATTGACAACGAAAATAAATGAATCCACAGTATGTATTATCACAAAATACATACAAATATCTGCCAAAAAGATACAGATCAAAATATGGCGCCGACCCGTAGCAACAAACATTGGGCTATTTGGCAGCCATCAAAACAGCACAAAGCAAAATATACAAAAGAAATGTTAAGTTTACTGCCAATTTAAAGCTGACCAAGCATTCTCCTGGAAATTTATGTTGTCAAAATCTAGGATTTCAAAAAACTAGCCATGGGCCAGATTCACCTAACGATGGGGACATACGAGAAGTGGTCGACAAGAATGCCTGTAATCTTTGCTGTAGCCGATAAAGAAAACTATCATTACCTAAAGGGCTTAAGTCAACATCATCAATAAAAAATGCTGGGTCCTTGTCTGTAATTTCCGGGTACCGAATATAACCACCACCATTTCTGAGTAAAACTGCACTGATCTGACTATTAATACGAACTGGTATCCTTCGCACCGCACTATGAGACGAACTACCCCTCCATTTTAACCTTGGTAAAATCGCTGACCACACAATCCTAGTATTTGGTAGCATGACAGATATCGTCTTCAGAACAGCCAACATCCTATGCCTTAAATGGCAAGAATTACATTGCCCCACATCATTACCTCCACAATGAATAACCAACAGCTCGGAAGGGTCATCAATTGGTAATAGAGCCTTAATGTGTCTTACAAGATTATTCCACCTTAAACCACCCTTGGCGTGCCATGAAATGGAGGCCTGAAAACGCCCCATATCCAGCTGTGACCTTTCTGGTGATGATCGGGCGTGGCAAAAGGCTCGGCGAATGATAGAGGAGTCCACTATCCATATTCGTCTGTTGCATGCTGAAACTTGAGCTTAAAGTAAGCTTCCAGCACATTGAAACAATTCACAATCGATAATCAGATGAGGAAAAATTGAAAATCAGTTTGCCAGTTTTCCAAAAATTGTATAAATTTTACAATGAGAATTGATAACATGGTAGTTACTTTTAAAAGAACCCATAACTACTTGTTTGTATTCAAAACAACAGTGCAAAATTTCCATGACTGAATAATACAAAAATATAACCACTTTAGATCAACAACTTCAATCCAACTATCGATTGTGGAATTTGATAATCCCTTGATTTTAAACAGATATGTTGCAATGATTTATAAAATGATAATTGGCATAACACTATTACACTAACTCAGCAGTTGGTATTCTAATGTACCTTTTGAAAGCCCTTGATTCCCAACGACCCATTTCCTTAATATGCTCATCTGAGAAGCCTTTGTAAGCTGCATAAGTTTCAGCCCCAACCCTGAAGGAGTGTGATTTGTAACTACCTTCCACCCCTAACGCGTTTAATGATTTCCTTAGAACTGCAGAGAACTGGTATCGTGTTACTGCAGAACTGTCAAGGTGACAAAAGAAGGTACCAGAACAGGGCCTACGTATGTCAAGATACTGTCTAACTAAAGTGTATGGACAGATATCTGAAGCATTCCTTCTTAAGGCTATAACAACCCCTGCCCCTGCCTGGTCAGTTTTAGAATGAGGAAGCCTTATCTCTACCACCCCCTCCTTATCGAACACTTTTACATTGTGTACCAATAAAGCATGCCCGGCAATGCCCTGCTTGTCGACAACTAATTCTCCCACACGTAGAAAGGCAAAAAATGCCACGGAAAAAAATGCAGAAAACAATACTGCTTCATATGTGGAGCTACAAACAACAGGCAAGATATGAATAACCCTGCGTAACAGTTCTGGTGATAATGGAAGACGTGTATCTGAACGTGTATCCACTCTTGACATGCCTAGCAACATTTTCTTGACAAGAAAAAACTGTGTCACATCTGAAACATTAAGCAATTTACACTTAAACCCTAATCCTGCGACATATGATTTAACTGTAGCAGGAGCAATACCCTTTGAAGATAAGAATGCAATAAACTCGACAACTTGCTGCTGCGTGGGTGGCCAAGTCAAACCCAAATTAAACTTCTGCCGAAAATCTTCAAAGCGAGCTAACCCTGTGTTGTAAACCTGTCTAGAGTTCGATGAAATAGAGGCTCTCAAAATGCTCCCAATTTCATGCTGGAGATGAGCTGTTTGAATGCTGCTGGTATCACTTCCGGAAGCCGAGCCGCATGCGGAGCTAAAGACCGGAAACGATCCCACTGCTTGCGAGAGATGGCATCAGCAATAGAATTAGTATTTCCTGGGATGTGCAATGCCCTGAATTGTATGTTATGAAGCATGCACCGCAATACCAAGGGACGGACAAGACCCATGATTCTACAAGACCTAGAGGTTTAATTGTTCAAAATATTAACCAGGCTTTGATTATCAGTATGCAATAGGATTTTTTATTCTGTAATTCTGCCCCCCAAATAAATGTTGACATGACTATAGGCACAAGTTCCAGAAAAGTAATGTCACGAATAACATCAGATGCAATCCACTGTTTAGGCCAGGAAATAAATGCCCATTTCCCATGGAAATAGGCCCCTCCACCTTTATTTCCATCCCCACCAGCACTATCAGTATAGAGCTCCAGCTGAGAGTTGTCTACCCAGAATCTCTCCGGGAAACTACAATAGCCATTGTAAAGCTCAAGAAACATAAGCAAGACCTGAATATCCTCTGTCATTCCATGTATAACCCTAATAAAATGATGACTCTTCTTCACCCCTGACATAGCATTATAAAAACGACGAATAAATGCACGTGCGGATGGGATAGCCCTTATACAGAAATTTAGGGATCCTGCCAAAGACTGGAGTGTTTTAAGAGTAACTTTTTTCTTAACTCGAACTCCATGCAATAGGCTCGCAAGGGCCTGTAGTTTGTCAATAGGTATTTTTATAAGCATGTTGACAGAATCTATTTCCAAACCTAAAAATACTAGCACTGGACTTGGTAGTACCGTTTTATCTTCAGCAATAGGGACACCCAACTCTTGACAAACTAGCTCAAATTTTTGCATAAGATAAAGACAATCAGAAGTGCCTGCTCTTCCAGCGAAGAAGAAATCATCTAAATAGTGGTCAAGCCCTAATGCTAGCTCAGTATTTAAGGACAACGCCTTATTACGGACAATCCACTCTAAAGCCGAGGAGAATTTCTCAAAAAGTGCACACGAAATGGCACACCCCATGGGTAAACATTTGTCTACAAAAAAGTTATCACCCAATTTAAATCCTAATAGTTCAAAATCCAATAGCAAATCCGGTAGCAAACGGAAAGCCGATTTAATATCCATTTTGCCCATTAGAGTATTAGGACCTAAAGAAATAATGATATCAATAAATCTGTCAAAACTAGTGTAGTGAACGTTACACAGATCTTCATCAATAAAAGTATTTACACTATTATCCTTAGGGTATGACAAATGATGAATTAGCCTCCACGAACCATCTTTTTCGGAACTAAACCTATTGGTGAAATCCTTAAATTTGGCAAGGGGATATAATTGAATGGTCCTGCAACTCTACCTGCCTTTATTTCCTTAAATACTTTGAGCCACGCCTCTGCTTCTTTGCCTTGAACAGAGAGCTGGTTCCTACATATTGAGTGCTTGCGTGGCCCATGGTAATGCAAAGAAAAACCTGAGCTGAACCCAGAAACTAATTCCCTAACTAATTGCCTTTCTGGATGTAACTGAAGCAAATTCAGCAAAACACTGCACTTAATTGGTGTTACTCCCGGGGACGTTAGCTCTGACATTACCCCTGGCTTGATGTGTTGAGAAGGGCATTCCGACTGAAGGTTTGTTTGCAGACCTAAATGTAGAAGACAAACTAGCGCTGGACTGTTGATTTTGTTGAGGACAATTTATTTTCTTATGACTACCACTACATTTCAAGCACAGATGTTTGTAAAAACAAACAGACCTAGAACAGTTCCTATTGTTAAAGTCATAACATTTCTTAATGCTACCCATTGCACTCGGAGCCTGTTTTGTATTAAAGCCATAACTCTTGATCAACAACATTCCAAGGCAAAGAATGGCTTTGAGCCCTTTTCAGGCGAAACTGTTCGTCATAATTTTTCCAGCCTATTCCCCCGGCCCGCCTAGCACCTAACCGAACAGTAAACAATAAAGGCATCTGTCCATATGTCTATATTGTTAATTTTAGTTGTTTTTTGTTTACTTTTTATAACCATCTCACCATTACACAGAGATAAGTGTCTCTTATCATCCACTGGAGTTGGTTTAGATACCAGAATGCCCAGATCAACATATTCATTTCTTATAATTTTTTGTTTAACAGTCGGGGATACGTTCATACCCAAATCGTCAGAAACACTGGGGATCCTGTGTGACATCGGATCAAATTGATCAAGGATTAAACCAACAGGTTGGGCTGGGGTGGAATCATTGGGAGCAATACCAAGTTCATCCATACCTGTTGGCTGTGCTCCAGTAACTGGCTCAATGGCCTGATGCACTGCCTCCACTACTTGCGGCGCCATCCGGGCTGTCACTTGGGAGACCACCTGCTCCAATTGCTTGTCAGAGAGTGGTGGGCCTTCTGCAGAAACAACCCGAGGTGCTGAACTGCCTGAACTTTGAGCCTGGCTCTGGTCCCTTACAGCATCGGGCCTAGCCTAGCTGCCCTAGCATAGGGGCTCTTTGATGGTCTGGTCGACTTCCTCTTGACACCTTTACCTCGCATTCTTAACTGAAACTCACATCACAAATATGTTAGGTAAAAAGTGGAATGGGCTCAAAGATAAAAAAAAAACCCTTTTAATGGCAATTTATACCCTAATTATGGAACTTTGAATATCCTTATTTTAGATATAAGAATATATATTTTTACATAAAATACCATATCCCGTCTGCACGTAAAAGACCCAAGGGGAAATAATAACATTCCCTGAAATTAACAATGTGACAGTGTCTCCTACAACAGGCGTGACGGTATCTAATTTAACATGAACCACATGGGAACAAAAACAATTTGATTAGCCAAAAACGCTCTGTTTCCGGCATATGCATATACATGTATCAAAATTATAAAAAAAGATATCTCATAAAGATATATGACGGTTATCCTACATCATATCAAGAGATACAGCTAAACAGCGCGATAGCTTCCGACGTGAAACCACGTGGAACGACCGCCCCGCCATTAATTCATAATCTTATAGAGCTCAATACGCTGCATACAATAAAAATTAAAATCGAACGACATCTATTTCAATACAAACCACGGTTGCAACCTGTTAACATAAACAGTATTGGCGAACTAAAATGCGTCGTAATCCAATGATATTCGTCGTAATCAAATAAAAAGAAGATATTTTTTCACTAAAACGTCCACTGATCTCTTTGCTGCCTAAGCTTGACCTTGCAAAATGGCGAATGCACGGCTATGACGTAATGAACATCAAGGGAGTTAACTCTACAGATACAAGGGACATAACTCTAACGACTTTAACTAAAGTTGGAATAGCTGACCGTAAAGAGTGTGTGGTCTTCATATGATAAATTAAATTATTATAATGAAATAATTTTTAATATTTTCGTTAGAACCAAGAACCATTTTTTATATCTTGTGGAGTTGTCATAATTTTTTTCTTATAATACAACAATAAATTTGGGATGTCCCTAACTATTGGAGAAATGTGTATTATGTTAAGCAATTACAAAAAGTAAGCCTTGATGAAAATGTCGAAAGATCGTCGATGATAAGTGATTAATAGCCTGATCACGAAATTGAAATCTAATGGGACAGCTGTTCTCGGTATAACAAAATAATCAGGAGATGGACATCTGACGGAACAGCGGTTATCGTAATAAAATAATCACAAGATGGCCATCTGACGGAACAGCGGTTATCGTAATAAAATAATCACGAGATGGACATCTGACGGAACAACGGTTATCGTAATAAAATAATCAGGAGATGGACATCTGACGGAACAGCGGTTATCGTAGCAAAATAATCACGAGATGGACATCAGATGGGACAGCTGTTCTCGGTATAACAAAATAATCAGGAGATGGACATCTGACGGAACAGTTGTTCTCGTAACAAAATAATCACGAGATGGACATCTGACGGAACAGCGGTTATCGTAATAAAATAATCAGGAGATGGACATCTGACGGAACAGCTGTTATCGTAATAAAATAATCAGGAGATGGACATCTGACGGAACAGCGGTTATCGTAATAAAATAATCAGGAGATGGACATCTGACGGAACAGCGGTTATCGTAATAAAATAATCAGGAGATGGACATCTGACGGAACAGCGGTTATCGTAGCAAAATAATCAGGAGATGGACATCTAACGGAACAGCGGTTCTCGTAATAAAATAATCACGAGATGGACATCTAACGGAACAGCGGTTATCGTAATAAAATAATCAGGAGATGGACATCTGACGGAACAGCGGTTATCGTAACAAAATAATCACGAGATGGACATCTAACGGAACAGCGGTTATCGTAACAAAATAATCACGAGATGGACATCTAACGGAACAGCGGTTATCGTAATAAAATAATCAGGAGATGGACATCTAACGGAACAGCTGTTCTCGTAACAAAATAATCAGGAGATGGACATCTGACGGAACAGCGGTTATCGTAGCAAAATAATCACGAGATGGACATCTAACGGAACAGCGGTTCTCGTAATAAAATAATTACGAGATGGACATCTGACGGAACAGCGGTTCTCGTAACAAAATAATCAGGAGATGGACATCTGACGGAACAGCTGTTCTCGTAACAAAATAATCAGGAGATGGACATCTGACGGAGCAGCGGTTATCGTAATAAAATAATCACGAGATGGACATCTGACGGAGCAGCGGTTCTCGGTATAACAAAATAATCACGAGATGGACATCTAACAGAACAGCGGTTATCGTAACAAAATAATCACGAGATGGACATCTAACGGAACAGCGGTTCTCGTAATAAAATAATCACGAGATGGACATCAGATGGGACAGCTGTTCTCGGTATAACAAAATAACCACGAGATGGACATCTGACGGAACAACGGTTCTCGTAACAAAATAATCACGAGATGGACATCTGACGGAACAGCGGTTCTTGTAATAAAATAATCAGGAGATGGACATCTGATGGGACAGCTGTTCTCGTAACAAAATAATCACGAGATGGACATCTGACGGAACAGTTGTTCTCGTAACAAAATAATCACGAGATGGACATCTGACGGAACAACGGTTCTCGTAACAAAATAATCACGAGATGGACATCTGACGGAACAACGGTTCTCGTAATAAAATAATCACGAGATGGACATCTAACGGAACAGCGGTTATCGTAATAAAATAATCAGGAGATGGACATCTGACGGAACAGCGGTTATCGTAACAAAATAATCACGAGATGGACATCTAACGGAACAGCGGTTATCGTAACAAAATAATCACGAGATGGACATCTAACGGAACAGCGGTTATCGTAATAAAATAATCAGGAGATGGACATCTAACGGAACAGCTGTTCTCGTAACAAAATAATCAGGAGATGGACATCTGACGGAACAGCGGTTATCGTAGCAAAATAATCACGAGATGGACATCTAACGGAACAGCGGTTCTCGTAATAAAATAATTACGAGATGGACATCTGACGGAACAGCGCTCGTAACAAAATAATCAGGAGATGGACATCTGACGGAACAGCTGTTCTCGTAACAAAATAATCAGGAGATGGACATCTGACGGAGCAGCGGTTATCGTAATAAAATAATCACGAGATGGACATCTGACGGAGCAGCGGTTCTCGGTATAACAAAATAATCACGAGATGGACATCTAACAGAACAGCGGTTATCGTAACAAAATAATCACGAGATGGACATCTAACGGAACAGCGGTTCTCGTAATAAAATAATCACGAGATGGACATCAGATGGGACAGCTGTTCTCGGTATAACAAAATAACCACGAGATGGACATCTCGTAACAAAATAATCACGAGATGGACATCTGACGGAACAGCGGTTCTTGTAATAAAATAATCTGTTCTCGTAACAAAATAATCACGAGATAACAACAGTTGTTCTCGTAACAAAATAATCACGAGATGGACATCTGACGGAACAACGGTTCTCGTAACAAAATAATCACGAATGGACATCTGACGGTAATAAAATAATCAGGAGATGGACATCTGATGGGACAGCTGTTCTCGTAACAAAATAATCACGAGATGGACATCTGACGGAACAGCGGTTCTTAATAAAATAATCACGAAATGGAAATTTAATGGGACAGCGGTTTTCGGTATAGCAAAAATAATCAAACTACTGAACAATTTTGACCAATCGAAAAGGTTGTACAAATCACAGTCCAATTACAATCGTTAGACCAGACAAAATGACAGATGGTTAACTTGAGAAAAACGAAATATACACATGAGACATGACGATAAGGTGCAGAGAGCCAGGTATCAATTCGAACGAACTTTCTGTGAATGAATACACGATACATGCCCCAGATTCGCAAAGGATGTCTTCCGTTGAATGTGTTTGGTTTTACGGAATTAAACGCCCTCGTTCTCAAACCTGCCTGGATCATCTGAGGGCTGGTATTGGGAGAAGTTTGGTGTTAAAAGGTAAAAAACAAATGTTAAAAATCTTAAATGGGTATATTAACACAAAAGATTAAAATGGTACGTCATAGTCTAGTATATAGACCAACATCTTTCAGGTAATATAGAATTTAACAAATCTCAACAGCTTCAAAAAGAGTTTTTAGACCTGTAATACTACGATAAAAACATTCTCGAGTAGACTGAAGGTCAATGCAGTCTGTAACGTAGTGCAAGCGGTCGAGTAGGGTGTTTGGGATTGAAGACAACAAACAGTTTTACATGAAACTATTTACTACATATTTTATACAGATACATATAAATTTCACACTAAGACATATTCACACTCACTCCAACACGAAAGTTCAAAGTTCATAATTCGTTATCCACACGGCAGTCACAAGTTTCCCACACGACAAACACCAATAAAGTCAGCACCTGAACCACAACCCAGACACACGGACAAGCGTTCGGCAAGAATGTCCGGTACAGAAATATCATCAAAAATACTTTCCCGCAGGTAAAGTATAAAACAATAGTTGCTAGTGCAAATAATCTAGCTCAGATCCGCAGTGGCTGGTTATCTCACCAGTACGTCTATAACACCAGACGTCGACCACATGTAGGCGTAGTGTTACCGCCCACTCCTTACCTTGGCTGACTCGCCTGTCACACCGACAGAACTTCCTGAGGATGAGTCTATCTTGTACAGGTTCTGACGCCGAAGCCGTCGTGAAGCAGAGTCCTGTTGACTCAGGGACTAAATCCCGTCATGGGGAGCTTAAACAAACACACACAACATCTTGACAATTTCTCGCCTGACAACCGTGGCAAACAACAATTAACATACATTAATATCCTAACTCTGATAATGATAGAATAAATACGCCAAATTAACTACTATTATGTGCCCAAATATTAATAATTAGATGTACAAAATACTAACATAAATTCGTGTCGGTCCATTCCTGACACTAACATCAATGTACACAATAGCTAAGCTATGTCCCTTTAGGGCTTCCGTACATTTTTACACAGGCGCAATTCATAACTTCAAATAATGATATATATTTCAACATAAGAACTCTATATACACTATAACTAACACTATAATATAGCAATAGCCACATAATTATTTATAACCTACATTTAAACAACACAAATATAGATGTAAACAATGGTTACGCATGATTGGGTCGCACGTTAAAAATATGCTAAAAAGACATTTACCCGGGAAAAACACATTCAAAGTAAGACGTTAGAGTTAGGTCTTATTTCCAAGCCTGTTTCCATGTTAATAAATGACAATCGACCAAAGGCGTTCACAAAACAGCCATTACTCTATGCATACACTACCTGTAGTGACGTAGATAAAAACAACATTCCACGCGTGCACCCGTACTTCCGCTCACGCCGTACTTCCATACACGCCATCAAATACTCGTACACGACAATAAACAACTAAACACGAAAAACAACACATGAAAAACATATTGAATACATGCGATCGTGACACAGCCCAATAAAAAATGTTTAACGGTGAATGGCTCATCACATCCTATGCACCGAGGATTTTCTTCGCCTTTCAACATATATTAATGTGTAAGGTAAGTATGACCTACCCGAAGACACGCAAGGACAAGTCCGTCTCGGTGATTTTCTCTATAGCATGAAGACCATTCACCGATAATAGGTTTTACAGAATGCAATTTATTATTGGTATATGTATTCCATTCCTCCTGCCACTGAGCTTTTAAACTTTGTTTAATAAATGGTTTTTAATTACAGAACAGAACCAACAATTGGCAATAAACCTGATTTTGGCCTGGGTTGACATACAGCCTGCACGATCTGCAGGTACATACTGCGTAGTTGGCACATACGCAATATCCGGAGATTAGGTATCGGTCTTGGCTTAAAACCACTGCATTCTCTGATTGGCAGTCCTGCAGTTCACACTGGCGTACATGTGTTAACTCTGGGCACAGTGAAATAGCTTCAAGGTTAGTTGGAAATGCACAAGAATATAATATTTTTCTCTTTTTTCTAATTTCAATTCCTTATATATACTTTCAATTTTTATTGGTGTTATAGTGATATGAGCACATGTCAGGATGTGCAGATGATTCTGTCATTTGCAGAAAATGTGCTCGATTATTTCTTTGTGTATTTTATAGGGATTGTGAACTGTTTAGAATTAATTCTAAGAATTTTCTCTTCTGAGAAGTAAAAAAATATATCGGTATTCAACTTGTTTTTCTAATGATGATTTTGTGAACATTTTATCTTAGGAAGTAAATCAAAAACAAACAAAAAATCAATATGCTTTCGCACTGTCGTCAGAATTTATATAACAGGACATAATTCATTTTCTCAGATCATTCTTCTTTCTCTGTTATTTTCGTGGCAACCTTTTAACGAACATTTATTGATCTTCTGTTACAAGGTAAGATACATAGATATAAACAAAGTGAATACACCCTTGCGAATCTTGTTTAGAGAATTTTCGTTCCATTTTCTTATTGCACCCCTAATCATGTCTTTATATTTCTTCTTTATTTTCCACCTGATATTACACACCTAATGTCTGGCGAGTGTAACTTTGTTTTCATTTGCATGAGAACTTATTAATTATTTTGTTCAGATATCCGTTTACCGAGAAATACTTTACCTATCTCGTGATAATGCTTGTCAGTTAATTATTTTTAACGCGCCATTTAAAGGAACATTGTGCAGTTGGCTTTGGAATTTCAATTCAGCTATTGTTTACCTCTGGTTGGTTAAGTTTCAGCTGCGCCTTAAGTAGATAACAGAATATGATAATTATTTACATTGTTCAAATACCTGAACTATGGTTTGAGTTGCGCACGGATATATTTTGTTGTGGCTGGTACAATACTTCAAGGGAAAAACATATATATATATAAAGGTTTTATGGACATGTGGATACATGCTTTTAAGATATGGATTTCCTCTGAGGAATTTTTTTGTGTCATAACAATGACATCATTGACGACGGCCTTGGAAATAACAACAGGTAAGTTGGCAACAGGGTATTTTTACTTTTTCGGAAGGCAAGTGAGCTACTGCTGTGCGGTGGCGTTTGCCGTCAACTTTTCCTTTAACGACGTCTCTTCAATAACTGAAAGAACGAATATTCTGTTACTGGGCCTATAGCATTTTGTCATGAAGTGCTACCGCGTTTTGAAAATTAATCTTGGTCAAATGAACAACCTTGTTAAGACGGTTATATTTTAGGCCTAGTGTAATGGCATTTGTGTACTACCATGATCGGAAATGGACGGACAAATTTTGTGAAAATTAACTTTACGAACAAAGCCTTCTTTATAACTATAAGCTACAGTACATGTAGGCATCAATATCTATTCTTTTCAGAAAAGGGGAAATATTTTATCAATTGAGGGGAATCTTATATGTTGATATTTTCGTTTCATAAGCAAAACGAAAAGATAAATGTACATACATCCCCAACATAAATTGGCAAGATACCAACATATGTCCATGTTTTAGATAAAATTTTCAGTTCATATATGACACAAGGGTTTTCTTGTAATGGAAATTATGTTTCTAAGAAAATATATTAAAGGAAGTCAACTGGGGAGTGGGGGAGGTAAAAAGTTTGGTGTTTCTCAAACTCTGACCTGTGAGTGATTCAGATGCATTGGTCCTCTTGTTAGTTTCAAATGTAAATGTAAAAAATCTCTCCTCTTTTGTTGAGATCCCCATGAAAGCTTCCATCAGTTCTCATATACAGATGCTTACGTCGGCAGTCCTTTGTTTTGAATTTAAGGATACATATGATATTCTCTTACATGAAGTTCTGAATGGAAAATTAGTTTCAAAGTATGCCGTCGCAGGCTTCGGCGAGTTTCTGGATATCAGGTATTATTTCAGGATACCACATCTTATCAGTCATTATATCGAGATTTTGTTAACGTGTTTGGTTCCCTCTAATGAAATATCTCGTTTTTAAATGCCCGCTTTAAGGTGACACCAATTATTCAGAAAACTGAGGTAATAGCGCTATTCGAAGTACAAAGCAGTTTACAACAGATCAATAGGCGGAAATACTTTAGCCTTGAGCTCATGCATGAACGGTTTTTACACCTATCACTTGGTATTAAGTAACATGTACATAATAGGACAGTCATACAAACTTACAGGTTTAAACGTAATGCAGTATTTAGTGTTAGATATACTAATTAAGGACCACGGTCAGAAGAAAAATATTAATAAGATACAATACCAAATTTGAAAGTAATGATACCAACGATTATTCTCCAAGTGAAAAAGAAAAAAAAATAGCATTGGTTTGAAACATAATTCGCTATGCTTCATAGATTTTATTTCAATGTTTCTAAATATAAACCACATTAATTATTATTGGCAGGGAAATTAGCTCAAATGTTCCTCATTATTGAATGAGGACAAGCCATTAAAAAATTTGTTTGAAGGGAAAAAAGGAGGGAAATAGATGGAATTCTGGAGCAAACTTTCAACAAAGGCACTCAAATTGGACCGTGTGTTTAAAGGCACTAAAGATTTTACTTGTACGTACTGTGAATATCAAAAAAGGACTATTGCAAATTAATGCATTTCAAACATCTGTAATGCTTTCCGAATGAGAGATGTTCATAAAATTTATCATCCGACAGCATTTCAACATTCTTCTCTAAAACGATCAAATGTATCAAAAGTCCTGTTTAAACACACAGGTAATATAAAAGGCAAGTATCTTGATGATCTCAAACACTGGAATATTTGAAAGATCTCACAAAAATGAAGTCTGAAATATTTATGTCGAGATTATCCACAATGTAACGTTAATAAAGCGCGAAGTAGGGCATTGACTACCGTCTGCAACCTGCAACATCTGAAACTTTGAAATTTAAACACCGTTTATTGTTAAAATGATAATTCTATGGAAACCATAATCTTTTGTTCATATCTTTTATTGATTTGATATTTTCTTAATAGCTTTTCTTGTCTTTTGAAGAACAAATTACTCTTCTGCGTTTGCATACTTTAAATCAAACTGTAAAATTTTTTGTAAGGACAATTGCCGTAGTTTCCAAGAACATGTTCGTGAACACTTAAGTTAGTGCTATAGCACAAATAAGTCTTCTTATCATTATTCTAACGTTTCCTAGACACAAGGATTCGTTAAGCCAAGAAATCAACGAAAATGTATCCCTTAGGAAAGTCAATGCTTTGTATTGGAAATCGCATTTCTAGGTACAATGGTTTATTTGAATTTTTCTTATAATATTTCAGATGAATTCAAAGAATATTCATCATGTTGGAACATTCTTTCTTATAATTCTGTTCCTGTTTGCCGACGCTCAGAACTACTGGGAAGATACTAGAGCCGGGAAAATCCCCGCATGCCTCACAACAACTTGTGATAGGAATGACACTGTTTGTGAGTGCTATCTCACAATTGAACATCGTTTAACAATGATGTATGAAGAATCACAAAAACTGGTTGTTCCATTAGGAGGACAACTACATGAATATGATAGCCTAGGTTCCCCAATAGATAACATAGAGGAGTTGCCATTTATCTTGACGGCGGACGGAAACAATTCCAGACTTGTTATCGCTATAAATCGGCGCTTTCCAGGACCACAGATTACTGCGTACGAGGACCAGACACTGATCATCCATGTTCGCAACCTGATGCACACCGATAGTACTACTATACATTGGCATGGCATGCACCAGAAAGATACCACATACTCCGACGGTGTTGCTTTCGTTTCCCAGTGTCCGCTGGGACACGGCCAGGAGTTCACTTACAAATTTAAAGCCAAGCCGCACGGTACCAGCTTTTACCATGCCCATATTGGCGATCAGAGGACCATGGGATTGTATGGAGCTCTTATCGTATATCCCAAACAAGAACTTCCTTCCACAACCAAAGCAGAACACGCGGCCATTATTCAGGACTGGAATCATGACGACGACGCGGCTAGTTTGTATCAACGCATGCTGTATGGTGTGTTCTACCAATCGAGCCGATCTCGATATCAACCAACTGCTTCGAAAGATGGTGGAATGTATAGTAGATTTCTGTTTCATTCTGGTCTTGTGAATGGAAAGGGGCGATATTACATCTACGGCAACACACACAACCAAGCTCCTCTGACTAGGTTTGACGTGATTAGAAACAAGTGGTATACCTTTAGAGTCATCAGCGCAGCCACCCTTTATCCGTTTCTTGTTTATGTAACTGGTCATCCAAAGCTAACACTTATCGCATCGGACGGGTTTGCTCTTCAGGAGATGGTTGTTGATGCTTTCGTCATTAATCCTGGGGAGAGATATGATTTCAAAATATTTACAAATTCGACAGATGGAAATTACATGCTTGTAGCGCAGACTTTGGAAAACAACAATTTTCATATAGCAGAAGCTATCATCCACTATAGGAATGTTCCTGTTGAATTGAATCCTGGTCGACCGGCGGCCCTGAGCTGTTCTATGGGTACAAAATGTATCATTTTCAATTGTCCATACTTAAGTCCTATCAGCGGTGGTGAAAGTTGTAAGACGTTTAACGACGCAAGAACCGACGATTTTAACTCTAAGCCAGAAGACGTTACCAACATCGATGAGGAACACTTCTTCAACTTTGCTTTTCCAGGAGAGGTGGGTGATACTCCTGCGTCTGTCAATGGCCGTCAGTTCGTACCGCCAATTGCGCCATTGTACTCGCAGCCGAATGATCTTACTACTGCTTGTTCTCCTAACTGTGCTGATAATAACCTTTGTACATGCACATACACACAGGAAATTCAAAATGGGAGAGTATACCAGTTCACACTAACCAACCTCGGGAACGGCAAAGGGTGGTCACATCCGGTACACTTACACGGTCATTCGTTTTATGTCATGAAGATTGGTTTCGGAAAGTATAACTCAGCAGGTGTTCTGGTCGGTTCGACACCTGATATATCCTGTGATATTGGATCTAAAGGCTTCTGTAACAATCCTGTGTGGGCTAACGAGACATGGAGAGGAGGAAACGTACCGGGATTAGTTCTCGACAAACCCGCACAGAAAGACACCATTATAGTCCCTACCGATGGCTACGTCGTCATCAGATTCAAGGCAGATAACCCAGGTGCCTGGTTCTTCCACTGTCACATCGACCTCCACAACACGAACGGGATGGGGATGGTTATCCTGGAGTCGCCTACGATGTATCCCGACATACCAAAGGGATTTCCGACCTGTGGAACCTTCAGAACCTTCAGAACGGATACCCAACCGTTATTAGCCGCTGGTACGTATATATATACTTTTTACTCTTAAGACATTTTTGTCCTTACACAGTAGCTTTCCCATCATCTGAATCATTAACAAATAATTATTGATTATGTACATTAGTTGATGTAAATGAAATTCATGAGAACATGCCTATATTTTTAAAACTAACAATTTCCTAAGTGCAGTGAAACAATTTCTTGAAAATATTTAACCGTGTAACACATGAATATGTATATTGTTGTTAATGTAGCGTTAAAAAGGACATGAGGTCAGAACGCACGAAAAAGAAGAACTAGTTCTCCATATAAATGAAACATAGTTGATGCCACACGAGGTTAAATAATTACACGAGGGAATTCTGTTGTTTCTTTTTTTAATGCAGGCCTTTGTCTAGTTTCTATTGAGTTGCCATAGTAATTTTGCGTGAGGTTTTCATATACGGCATATTTTGTTTTACTTTCAGGTCCTAGGTTGAACATGAGTTGGATTCTGTGTTTAGTTGCTGTCACTGGACTAGCAATCGAATTGATGATGTAAATGAATGTAGCGAGAGATTATCATTTCACATGGTATTCTTTAAACAACATTTGGGAGTACTTACCTGGAATCGCATATATCTATGTCAAAGACCTTCGTCCATTGCTCAGAACACGGTTTAGTACCTAGAACGTTTCGGATACGAATGTTTAACACCAGAGTCAAAACAAGTCAATATTGTCACAGGAGTCAACATTTGAACACACAGGATATATATGCTATATTCCACATTATGAACAAACAAATACCATGTTTCTTAAAATTACGTTGGTAAACTAACGATACGAAATACTTATTAAAACTCGTAAATGACTATAAGACTTTAATGCCTCCACTCTCATGCATGTGTATATATCTATAGGGCTTCTAGAATATACATGGCATAGATACGAGAAGGGGTCGGATGGACATGGATAATGCTATAAGCCACGCTCTGACGTTATAGTAACATGTTTTAATAATTCCTTCTGTGATATAACATGTGTAAATGACAGTAACACCGTAGTCTCTGTTGTGAGCCAAAAACTGATAAATCTGTTATGTAGAAATAACTTTTAAAAGAAATAAGACATGTACTACATATATTAAAACTGTTCGATTTTCAATTCCCCTTTTGATATCAGGTTTGATGCATGGTCACGATACAATTTACCAACTTATTCATATCTGTCATCTTGTATGAACTGCACTCGATTCTTTAAAATCATTTTGAAAGTTTTTGGTAAAGTTAAGTATCTGGACTAATTTGTTAAATTAAAATCATATGATAGTTTTTAAAAAAATTGTTCTAAAGTAATTGTCATTGAGGAAGGCGTTTGTCAGGGATCTATTCATAGTTCACGTTTGTTTTTAATTCATATTAATTATATTGCAGATATCTTTCATCACCCTCTGATTTAGTTGCAGTCGATACATCATCATTCAAGTCACCGGCGTCTTATCTTGAAATTCAATAAACTTTTAATAGAGATTTAGATAGCTTTAAGTTATGGACTACTTACATTTTTCGGATCACCACATACATTTAGGAATAATCTTTAATTTAAGTGCATGTCAATGAAAATTATATTTCTGTTATTTATGAAAAGGAAATTTTACGGGAAACTCTTTCTTTGAAGTCCAGTGTACCGTCTTCCCTGCTTGCGTATTCATTTTAAAAGCATGATTTACATATAGTTTCGTTTTCCTTAATTATGATCTTTTTATGGCAAACCTTGCAAATAATGCTTCGTGTATCCATATAAACCCATGTGAAAACGTCTTTCATTATCATATTGCCTTCGTTTAAACAACGAAAGAAAATTTCTGATCAAATATTTTACTAGTTTGAAGTTGTATTAAATTTCTATGGATTTATTCTTGTTTAGAAATAATCTTACTGTAGACCTTAGCTCAAATATCATATGCAGTCCTTCCTTATGTCTAATAACATATTTTGATTTTAATACTGATATTTATTGTACATATATGCAAGTTTCCATGATAGGAATTGTTTTCTATGTTAATGCATATTTAGAAGAGTTGTAATGATTGCACCAAATGAAATTATATGATTTTGACAATGACAAGTAGTAACTGATAGTCACGGAATAGTAGCTAGACTATTACTTGGCTTATGTATCATTTTGATTCGTTCTTATGTTCCTAATTTCCATTAAAAATAATAATGTACAAAAAAGAATCTCTGTTTGTTTTTTGGATGACGAACAAATTTGTGAACTGTTTTGCTCACTTGCCCAAAGGGCTACAAAATGTGAACATGTTACAAGGGAAAATAATCTGGAGCATAACACTGTCCTCAGAAGCATTTCTTGACCAGCGGGTGGCTATCATACTTGATGGTCCATACACCTATATCCCTAAGAGTTATGATAACAAGCTCAAGAGAATCTCCTACTGTGGCAAGAAGAAGCAAAACTATTTGAAATTCACGAGCATAGCCCTGTATGATGATTACATTCTGGACACAGAAGGGCCCTTTCATGGAAGCTTAAATGATGACAAGATTACAAAAAGCCATAATGGATAGTTTCTCCTGGTTGGTGAAAGATGACAACGTTGTTGCTCTAGGACTTTGGGATATTTTGCCAGATTTGGAATTACGTGGTTTGACAACAAATATGCTGTCTTATCTAAAACCTTGGTAGACTCAATATGACGATCTACAATCTAACCTTGACAGATCCACAACTAAATCCAGATGGGTAATGGAGTCATACCATGAATCTATTTCATTGGTGTCATCGAGGCAGTCGTTAGAATATAATAGCCTGTCTCAATGGAATTCGAAGACTCATAAGTGTGTGCTCACAAGAGCGAGCGAGACGCAAAATATAGGGTACTGGCTGCCAAATGAAAGGGCACCTTAAAGTTCACAACAACTGAACTCAGCGTGGGCCAGATCTTACTAGAAGGTACAAGTCACTATTTGTGACTCTAGATGCTACTGCGGATAATTGTGACTTTCTAGTCAGACATGGAATGCCTTCGGACAGTATCCTTTGCCAAATATCATTGGCAGTTGACTACACATGTGGCAGTGTGATCTTTATATTGACTGTGCTATATATGTGTGTGTTTATTAGTATTGGTTATGTAATATGGTATAAGTGTCTTAAAAACAACATATCATTTGTGTGGATTATATATATACTATATGGGTTTTGCAAAATAACATATTGTCCACAGTATTTCATTATATCAAATGCATGTATAAATACTATTACCAGGCAATAATGCTGTAGGGTCAAGTATTTAAGACAGGACCTTTGACATGCCTACACTATGACATGTTAACCTCACAACCTTACACTCCGATAAGCTAGGACTATCACATGATTGGCTTTCACTAGTTTAGACATTATAGTTACTGGACAGTCTCTGATTGGGCATAACAACCCGTTTTGGCCAATCAGATGCTTTCCATTTAGCCAAGTGAGATTTGCACATGCTGCAAATTTTGTCAGTCCTAGCACCAGCTGCCAGCCGTTCAAGTGTCCTATTGGAAATTGTGTTGTTTTTTTATAAATATACATATATAAAGGAATTCTATATTGGTTATATTCATATAGTTACAAGGTTTTATAGCTGTGAAATACTGCTGTGTTAAGTTCTATTTGTGTTAATTGGACTTTGGTCAATTAATACTGAAATTGCAGTCAATTCCTTTATATACCGGTGACATAGTAGAGCTATGTGTTATAGTTCGCTGAATTTATATTTGTAGCCGGTGTGAGGTGTGAACTGCCAGTAAGCTGGTCAGGACTCCGGTCAAACCCCTGCATGATATGTAGGGTGAGTGTTCTACAAATGTCACTATTATTTTCGTAGGTGTGGCAATACTATAGGTTTTAGTGTAGTTTGTGGGGTATAAATATACATGAGATTCCTGTGTATTCACCCAAGTATCTCGTATATTTTATTTATTAATTTATGTCGGAAGTAAAATGTATCTAAACAGGTAAGACGTAAATGAAAGGTGTAATCAGTATATTTATAGAATATACGAATATCATTGTATTCGTAGGTATTATAGATATACGTGTATATATTCGATTTATAAATAGTAAAATTAACCTTACGGGTTATCTCCCTTTGACGAGAGTCAATTTGACTCTCTTGGAAATAGGAATATCTCTATAGATGTAAATGAACGTAGTGCATGTAGGTACGATTGTTTATTGAATTGTTTTACATGTCTGTTATTTATCTATTTTGCAGGGTTTTATTTTGTTGGTCGTACGTAACAAATGTGGGAAATAACGCACGAGTGTCATCTTTTATTTGATGACGAAACACCCCCGTTACACACAAGTGATGACTACGAGATCTTGATCTATCGATATATTAGTGTTAAGTACAATCTTTGGATCCAGCATGACAGCTCCGTCGTCATTAATCCCGTAAAGGACGGAGAACCATGGCTATATGTGTTCACGTAACAAATATCTTGCGCTATCTATGATACTAAATGCATTTTGAAACCGTTGCGAAGCCTTTGCATTGAAAAGGCAAAACGTTTAAGACAAACATCAAGAAATGTAGATTTGGCTACAAACCGTCATCTTCAAGGCATTATGTATGATCGATTAAGACAATTAGAACTACATTTCTATACTATGTATACTAATAGTGACATGGCCAATCAGATTTTAGGACGAAGAAGCCATATTGGATTGCATATTAGGTGGTTTTATGTGTAAACCAACTTAAATCTATCATTTAGCAATCTTGTTAGAATATTGATTGAGCAGTTTTAAGAACATTTAATTTACCGACTGTCTTCCATGTACAGCGCAAAATAGAGGAACGATTCACGTTTATGTAGTTTCACTTATTTGTTTACGGTAAATAAGTAGACAACAATAGGAAATATATAAGGAAAAGGAAGACGTGCAGGATTTGAAAGATATTATGTTATATCACATCGGGTGTAAGGTTCAAATTTCACTCCCAACTACGCATTTCTAAGCATTGTGACGTCAGTGATGCGAAAACAGTCCTATCTCCCTAATTTCTTGAGTTATTGATCTACTGATTATATTTCCTGAAAGTTGCGAAAATGCTGTACAAATTTTGTTTTGAAAAAAAGATGTGTTGCCTTTTTTGCGAGTTGAGAATACAAGGCATTTCCGAACATTTGGGAGTAATGACGTCGTGTGTACGGTGTACGTAAATGTCTATTCGCGGGTCTGGTTTGTAATCCACATTTCACTCGAATTTCAATACATAGATACCAGATATCCAAAATATTATGTATGTTCCATCACGTTCACATAATTCGATGCAAATATTTTGATTTGACAAATAAAACGCATCCGATACTATCCAAACAGCCTCGTGTCAGCCTGTACACACCTTTGATCGATTCCAATGATATTGCATAAAATTTTCTACTGAATTTTATTGTCATTTGAAATTAATCAAAATTCATCTATTTACATTCAGAAAATACCACAAGAAAGGTTTCTCGAGCTTTCTAAAACAATCATTGTACGTAAACAAACACCACAGTAAGTTGACGTTGTGTGACGGAATAAGCACCTGTACGATTAGGATCATAATAGTGCAACTTTCAGTCGTTTTATAACATGCTATGTAAACGGTCGTTTTATCAGAAATTCATCATTTTATTCGAATGGGATAGATAACGGTAATAAAGGAGATCTTGAAATAACTGAAATAAAAGCAGATGAAAGAAACCTAATCATCAACGGCAAAGGCTATTTATAGTCTTTGGGTATTTCCAAAGTGATTACTTTCGATTTAGAGGAGCGAGCACATGTCTTATGAGACCTTATTTGTCACTAGAGTAAGATAAGATACCAAATGGGTGCAAAATAATGACATGTCACAATCAAGGCGATAGAATTCATTCGTGTTGAGTCTAGAGACGAACTAAAAGTAAAATCGTCGACCAGTCAGTATTTGCAAATGATGGAATGATGAGGTAAGCCTGTCCGCCGCAGAGAAATTACCATGGCGTTCATCTTGCCACCAAATCATAGCATAGGTAAGTAATTTTAGTAGGCATAATGTTTATATGATTAAATATGCTACACAGAATAACTTCATTTCATCTATATTTCAAAATATTTGAGCAAGACACAGTACAATGTTTAGAATACAAAGATGAATCCAAATAGTGTATATGTATTTGTTTCATTCTACATGAATTAAACTTTATTCTTAGTTATAAAAGTGTCTCAAACAATTCGAAATCTGTAAAATATAATTTGGTATTTATTTACCATCCTTACCAACAATGCAGGCTAAAAGTTCAGTTTTCCACTTACAGCAAATAATGTCTAATAAAACGCAACATGACATGCAAAACTACGCCATTTAATCAAATTTATTTGTTTGTGATATATAGATTGCTTCAAGCCTGGTGTTGGTACATGTAGCTCTATGCATCTATGTTGTTTGAATGCAAAGACATGTATCATAGATCCCTAACACTACATGTTGGACATGTATTACATGGATGGGGAATCTGTATGATACATCCCTGACGAAATACATGTACGTGTTTCCTTCTGTATTTTCCACTTTCTAATATACTGCAGTTTTCTACCTGATTGTGATTATTGATTATTACATATCAATTGTCTAAGGATACTGTATTTTCCCTAACAAAACACAAGTTCTGGATTTTTTTCCTATGACTTAACCTCTTTTTTTCATTTTGTTTTACTTTTTTATTAGTTATTCAGTCTATTCGAAATAATGTATAAACTATTGTAAGAGATAATGCCAGGTGATTAGAGATGTATAATATAACCTGAATAAAGTCGGCCCTGTCTTATTCAGATCCCTGGTAATACCATACTTGATGATTGGTCCTTGTTGTAAATCCTGGCCAAACTAATCAACAACTTGTTTGTTTAAGTTGCCGATTTATTTAGAAAATGATAGCTGAAGTAGTCAAAACAGTCAGTGATAAAATACTCTTGTCAAGTTGTATTTGATTATGAGGAGCTATATAAGTAATGAAGCTGTGATTTTAAATATCAGCCTTAGATGGCCGAAAGATATTCACAAGACCACAAATATCGCATTGTACAGTGCACATCCTAAGCAGATTTTGCAACAATTTTGAAGGGAAAGATAAATAACAATAAGAAAAACATATCTTTGAAGTAACATGTATTGAAAAGTAATTGTTATACTGTAATTTTTTGTCAGTGTTTGAGGTTTGAGTCCGTGACCCTTATACATTGTATACTCAAGGGATAAAGAAACCCAGGGTATCTTTGGAGATGATTCTAGGCAAGACGTCGAGTATAATGTATAATATTTTAAGTAAGAATAAAGATTAATTAATCCATACAGAACAAACTCCAAGTGTATCTGGTAAGTGATTAAGGAGTAATCAAAGTTAATTGAAGGAGAACTATGTATTCTGAAATCGAAATGGACTGATTGTGGGAGCTGGCTAGTCGATACCGGGTATGTTCCCAATTCACTCTCCACAGCCCTGGTTTTCCCTGGCATGGAGTTCATGAGTGAGTTTATTCTCCTCATTGGGATATTGGCCCATTCTTCCATGAGGGCTGCTCTCAGTAGGACCAGAGAAACAGGGGAAGACAGACGTCGTCAACCCTGTCTATGTAGCTGGTCCCACAAGTGCCTAATAAGGGATAGGTCGGGGCTGTATGGTGGCCAGTCCAGTGGGTGGATATTGTTGTTAGTGAGAAAGTCATGGAAGATCCTTGCTACATGTGCTGCAGTAACGGGACAACATGGGGTCGGAGGATCTCATCTCTATACCTAGCGGCAGTTAAATTACCCGTTACCACAACCAGTAGTGATTGAACTCTATGTCAGATTCCTTCCAACACCATAATCAATCCACCCCAAACCTTTCCGCCTCTACTACGCAGCAGTCGGCAAACCGTTCTCCATGACGTCGGTATACACGACGTCGAACGTTTGCTCGAATCAGGGCGAACCGAGACTCATCCGTAAATAAGACCCGCCTCCACTTCCTCAATGGAAATATTCTGGGGGCATGTGCCGCCACCAATGCCATACGAGGCTAGCGAAGAGCAGCGGTAATAGGCATATCCACAAACATGTGTTGTGGCCGCAATCGTTTTCTTACAGTTTTTGCAAGGATAGAACGGTTATGAGTACCTTTGGTATGTAGGGCAGATTCAGTGGCAGTAAGGTGCCGATTGCGCAAATGCGCGAGAAGAATAAACCTGTCCTGACGTTGCGACGTCAAGCGTCAGACCTAGGTCTGTCAGCAACCCGCCCAGTTTCACGTTCTATTGTGCAAATATGAACACCGTAATGTCTGGCAACCTGTATTTGCCTTTTACCTTGCATAATCATCGTAATAGCCTGACCCCTCAGAACTTCCATCAGCGGTGCCATTGTTTGATGTTATCAGAAATTAATCAAAATATCGATAAATGATGTATCTCTTTGACTTCCTAATAGTATGATGAGCAGTGTAACTCAATGTCACAACACTACTGTGCACGAGATTTTCCCCGTTTCGTACTTTCTCCGGAAGACATCGTCACGCAATACAATAATGCAACATTCGATACAGGACAACGTGCACCGGAACCTAGAAAGTTGCTTGACCGATTTTCATTGTTTTTGAAGACCGCGTTCGCAAGATAAACAATGTAATGTAAATAAGGTCATCATGCGTTTCTTTGACCATTGAGTATATTTTGGATTTTAAGATCCACCAGTCCCTATAATTTGGAAACCTCTATCATCAGGAAAGCAGTTTGATCAATGTAGCATTACAATAATAGTGATACTCTCAACCCTTACTTGCTGAACTTCTGTAAACTATTGATTTGTATAATGTATACATGTAAGATTTGAATTGCTATCCATATAGGAACTGACTAATAATACATTTATTGATTTTGATATCAATATTCCTAAATAAATTCTGTCAATAAAGTTTGTTAGTACGTGTATTACTGATGTGGTACAGCTTGTAACATGAACATTGCATTTCTATTCTATTCAAACCGTCAACTATTTGTGTTGAAGTAAGAATTGAAATGTTCATAAGTGTACAAAAGGATGTTTATATTCATTTTTTTCTAATTTCTAACCTCAGGTATCAACACTGGACTGCTGTAGCATGGGCAATGTGTGATGATACTGGAACATCCAAGTCAACCAAGTGCCATCAGAGCCAGCCAATTCTTCACTTTTCTTTCCCCTCATCATTTAGTTTGTGTGGAGGATTATGCAAGATTAAAATGATTAATCTAAAGTATGTGTTTTAACTAATTTTGAGACATAATGATTTTAGTAATAGTATAATTACTCCGAAAGATGAAATGTTTTGAAAGAAATGTACAGATATATGTGTCAACTTTGATAATATACTATAATAAGCACATTTTGAACATTGTTGTGTCTAATTTTGAGTAATGTTATGAAATTTGGGCAGACAGAAATATCATTTTCTAAAATTGATAACATGTTGTATTTGAAAAACGAAATGGTAACCATGGCAACAACAGTGAATGAGTACACTTCTGTTATATACATATCATTAGGTTCCTACTTCAGTAATTCTTAACACAATAAAGTTTGGAAATATTTTTTATATTCACGTCCATCATCGAAAATATTTCCTTATTCATTTTTTTCAAAATTTTACTCCTCGAAAGTAAAATGAGGTTTCAGACTTACAAACCGTACTCAACGGATTAGAGATCTCAAGTTCAAGTACCGACTGTTTATACCCGAACGCATGGTCAGAAATAGAAAAGAATCTTTAAGTTGAATTAAACGACTTTTTAATGGGTCTCTGACCTGTTTTGACATGCTCTTCGGTAACAAAACAAAAATCATGTCAACCGACAAAGAGGCAGTTTATACTGATATGTATGCCAATAGTCTATTGGTCATTTTTTCATGTTGTTCTTCGTGTGTTAATACTTTGATGAGGAAGAAAAGTTGTCTTCAGTATAGTTCATACCCTCGCATATTTGTACCGCCGTTTAACTTTCGTCGGAAAGAAAGCTGCCACAAAGAAAGAACGAAGGGAACGAAGGCGTACATTCAGATTAGAGTGCGGTATAGTGGTGTACGAAGTTCGCATATTTTTTTTTTTTTTTTTCACCGTTCACATTTCTTAGAAAAGAAAACTCCCTAAGAAGCGAAAGAATGTGTTCATTTCCATTAGTAGGTTAAAACCCAGTCCCAGCATTGCCAAATTATGCAATATTCTTTGACTTATTTTGTATGTACACCTGCTTATACCAATGAAACGACAAAATCAAAGCTTCCTGATTAACGTCAATAAAAATATCAATGTATCACTGTAAATGTTGGACTTTGGTATGTAAAAATCCCCTACAGTGTTAGCAAAAACGTTTACAGATAAGTTAGACAACTTTACACCGATAACTCTTTGACATCTAGCGGTGATTCTGTCTAAGTCTGATTACTGCTGTGGTTGCTGTACAGCTGTGGACTCTGGAAACAATAGACTAGAAACTACATCATGGCTGTAAGTTACAATTTTATTACTATTTTATCAATGATTTACCAAGGAACGCTCATTATCTGATGTAATGGAAAATCAGATTAGAAGGTAATTATGTTCAGAGATGTGACTGGATTTGAACCTATTTATGGAAGTGAGACTTCAGTTAACACTATTGATGTAGGTCAGACGAGCTTGTCCTGCTAGTGAAAGTTGGTCCTATTTGTGGTGTAAGGTCTTGCGTAGAGTCCTACTTTTGGAAGTGAGACTCGGTTAGGCCCTACTTGTCAAACAAATACCAACATGTCAACATAATTCAAATTAAAACTAAATTCAATAAAACTAGTCACAATAAGAACACGATTTACACGGAGACCCCTGAAAAGATACAAAGAGTAGGCGTCACCGATCGTGTAAAACACGTGCTCAATCATAGCAAATTTTGCCACGTTCTCAACCGAGAACTATGTGTACAAAAAACAGAACTAATAGATAAAGTATCAAACACATCAAACTGCATATCGCGTCTTTTGAAACGCTATGTCCCTCAGGATGTTGTTTTCCAGAAATGGAATATTCACAATAGGGAAATTAAAATCATCATGTTTATCATACAGCTTTGAGGCAAGCTGACCATTTTGGTCTCGTTGTAGGAAAAGATCGAGATAAGCGGCTGATGTAAAAGAGTCTGTCGAGTCACTGATCTCCTTTTCTAGTAGGTATATAAGATGGAGGTGCTCATGAAGCCTTTTATTATCTAATATATTTAAAATTGGAATTAAACGACTTTGCATGATGTTTCTGACCTGTTAGAATAAGCTCATAGATGAAATCAGCCTCATATAAAAAAAACAAGTCAGCCAACAGAGGGGCATGATTTTACCCATAGGTATGTCAATAGTCTGTTGTAAGATCTTATCAACAAACTCGGCGAAGATATTATCATTCAGAAACTCGGTCATGTTTATGATGTTTTATTGCGATGTAAGCGCTGATAACATTAGAACGAAGGTTTTCTTTTAGTTTAGAATGGGGTATAGAGGTGTACTGAGTTGAAAAGTCAAACGTTCATATAGAAGATGTTTTCGCTGATAAGATAAGATAAAAAAAAATAAGTGTGACAACTGCACATAGATAAATCGTTGATATGTACATGTAACAGTGAGTCTTGTGTCCGTTTAAGTCCGATTACTACTGTTGGGTCTGTATCTGGAAACCAGAGATCACAAACTACAGCATGGCTGTCAGTTACAATGTCTTATCAATGATTTACGAAGGACTGATGTAGAATCTCATTATCTCATTTGTTCATGTTTGATTGAATATTCTGTACGATTCCCATCTCGTAGTCATGTTTATCAGTCACTCATTGTATATAACACTTAATCCAAAAGCAATATGTGTTGTGCAGTTATCTTATTAATTATCAGGTATCAACTTACCCAAGGTTGGTATAAAAACCAGTTGAGTGCATTGTCAACAGAGTACAAATACATTAAACGTGACTGACCGGATTTTGTGTGTTCAGCATGATACTCTATTTCAAGGAACAGGATCAAAGATATATATATATGTGTGTAGAATCTAGTAAGTAATATCGACTATATGGTCCAAAATTAGTACTGGAGTAGAAATGTTCATCGGATGCCTATTACTGGAATAGATATAAGATCAATAAAATTATAACGACAGTACGTTCAAGAGAGTTGTCGATTTTTTTAGGCATTCTGCCCGTTTTTAACAACTCAATATTACATAAATTACATCACATGAATGGAACATAAAGCAAATACAAAGTTATAAAGTAAAGTAGTGTAAATATATGTGTCTCGATAATCCCTTCGGCCGGTGGACGCTGAAGGCTCTTTTATATATTTTTGTACATTTAACTGGTTGCTTTTATCAAAATACTTGTTTTTGTAACTACACACACATTCAGTAAACTTTTTAACGAAATCAAACAATTATTTGTTTAAAGTGTGACCGAGATGTACCGGTGGACTACTTTTCTAGGATTGTGACATGCAATTGGTTTTGTTGCGATCACAAATACGCTTTGTCTCTACAGTGCAAAATCATACTGAGATTTTAACAAACAAACAAATAGTTTAATCACCGTCTTCCATACAACTACTTAGGCTGGTTTTTTTCCCCATTATAAAGGGATTATCAAGACGCCTTGATCAACACTACGGATGAATGTATCGATAAGAACCAGTTGGAAAGGTGTTGTCAAAAAGGTGTTACCAAGTCACTTCAAAAGCACTCTCAGAAATATTTTCAAAGCATTAAAATAACGAGAACAACGTTTACCTTGTCCTTATCCAAACCCCAACATTAAGGACAAAAGCATGATGTTTTTACCACTTAATTACAGTGGTGATTACTTACAAAGCATCTTTCACGTGATTTTACAGTATGAATTTTCTCATTTCAATAATAGCACTATTGCTACCATCCGAATCGTAAATATTTATATGTAGTACATAAACAGATAAGCTATGAACTTTTCCGGGTACCAACTTTTCCATATAAGTAGGATAGCAATGTTTCGGGAGATACAAATTGATAAAGATTATAGGTAAATAGAAACAATCCTGACCAGGTCTGGTTCATGTGATATTTGCTGCTAGAACTTTGATAAATAGAGTCATTTTTCGCCTTTGATGGGTTGTAACATGGGAATTTAATATCTAATGTTTTCCGTGTTAATATTTCATGTGTTTATATGCATTTTAATGCTTCTTTTCAGTATTTCAGTTTCAATTTAAAAATAAGCCATTGGTCCTTTCATTTCCTAATTTCATCATTTATTACCCTTCATTTTCTTTCATTTCTTAATTTTACCATTTCTTACCCATACATTTCCTTTCATTTCTTAATTTCACCATTTCTTACCCATACATTTCCTTTCATTTCTTAATTTCATCATTTCGTACCCAGTACATTTCCTTTCATTTCTTAATTTCATCATTTCTTACTCAACATATTTCCTTTCGTTTCTTAATTTCATCATTTCTTACCCAGCAGATTTCCTTTCGTTTCTTAATTTCATCATTTCTTACCCTTTACATTTCCTTTCATTTCTTAATTTCATCACTTCTTACCCTATACATTTCCTTACATTTCTTAATTTTACCATTTCTTACCCATACATTTCCTTTCATTTCTTAATTTCACCATTTCTTACCCTGTACATTTCCTTTCATTTTTTAATTTCATCATTTCCTATCCTGTACATTTCCTTTCATTTCTTAATTTCATCATATCTTACCCGGTACATTTCCTTTCATTTCTTAATTTTATCATTTCTTACCCAGTACATTTCCTTTCATTTCTCAATTTCATCATTTCTTACCCTGTACATTCCCTTACATTTCTTAATTTCATCATTTCTTACCCATACATTTTCTTTCATTTTATATTTCATCATTTCTTACCCATACATTTCCTTTCATTTCTTAATTTCACCATTTCTTACCCATACATTTTCTTTCATTTCTTAATTTCATCATTTCTTACCCATACATTTCCTTTCATTTCTTAATTTCACCATTTCTTACCCTGTACAATTCCTTTCATTTCTTAATTTCATCATTTCGTACTCAGTACATTTCCTTTCATTTCTTAATTTCATCATTTCGTACCCAGCATATTTCCTTTCATTTCTTAATCTAATCACTTCTTACCCTATACATTTCCTTTCATTTTATCATTTCTTACCCAGTACACTTCCTTTCATTTCTTAATTCCATAATTTCTTACCCAGTACATTTCCTTTCATTTCTTAATTTCATCATTTCTTACCCTGTACATTCCCTTACATTTCTTAATTTCATCACTTCTTACCCTATACATTTCCTTACATTTCTTAATTTTACCATTTCTTACCCATACATTTCCTTACATTTCTTAATTTTACCATTTCTTACCCATACATTTCCTTTCATTTCTTAATTTCACCATTTCTTACCCAGTACATTTCCTTTCATTTTTTAATTTCATCATTTCCTATCCTGTACATTTCCTTTCATTTCTTAATTTTACCATTTCTTACCCATACATTTCCTTTCATTTCTTAATTTCATCATTTCTTACCCTGTACATTTCCTTTCATTTTTTAATTTCATCATTTCCTATCCTGTACATTTCCTTTCATTTCTTAATTTCATCATTTCTTACCCTGTACATTTCCTTTCATTTCTGTATTTCATCATTTCCTACCCAGTACATTTCCTTTCAATTCTTAATTTCATCATTTCGTACTCAGTACATTTCCTTTCATTGCTTAATTTCATCATTTCTTACTCAGTACATTTCCTTTCATTTCTGAATTTCATCATTTCTTACCCAGTACATTTCCTTTCATTTCTTAATTTCATCATTTCTTACCCAGTACATTTCCTTTCATTTCTTAATTTCATCATTTCTTACTCAGTACATTTCCTTTCATTTCTTAATTTCATCATTTCCTACCCAGTATATTTCCTTTCATTGCTTATTTTCATCATTCCTTATCCAGTACATGTCTTATACACAAATATAGGTGATATATCTGTATTGCCTCTGACATAATGATGACGCTTTGGCCTCATATTCGTGAAGTCACGTGACAGGAGTGTAGATGAACATTAATGTCAACATTAAATTTCACAAAGTGCTGTCTCTCAATGATACCAAATTCATGTTAATAGAAAGGTTCTGAATATCTGTCATGCTTTGATTTGAGAAGAACGATTAAACCAAGCTATGAGACGAAGTTACGACAATATATGCGTGGAACATGAAGAATTTGGAAGATTTTTAGTTGAAATTAAGCTGGACAATGGAATTCATATAACCTGGATTTATTCTTTGTATCAATAACACCATTGCATCCTTCATTAAAAGCTACACGATTGCACTTTTGAAAAATCGACATTGATGTTACTGTTACTCCAAATTATTGAAACGCGTTAGAATTTGTTTTCAGTAATTCACTTCCAAAATCAAACTGTAACTGCATCTACATCGATGGGCACCCAAATTTGAAATAGAATTAGATATCGTTCGAAGTTATACAACAGTAACTGCATCCAAAGAGACGAGTCACGGGGCTACCGACAAGGATATCTAATTACGTATGGCGTTGGAGCTGCTAAAAGTTAGATGCATTAAATGTTGATATATTAATGCGAAGGTATTGTACAAATTTACACGTTGTTTCATACCAGAATAACAAAAAAATAATATTTGAGATTTGCTTATGAGACTTTCGGTAACCCGTTCATGAACACCACGTCGTAAACATCGTAACGTCATCGATTCAGGCATTTGTCATAGTGTATACGTTACATTATGAATACGTTAATGATTTCCATGGGGCAACATGAACATGGATGCCTATTTTAATGCATTTTCTCGTTTAACATTGAATTGAACCTTTGTTTTTATTTTCCTTTGAAATGCCTCGTTTGTATTTTTATGCTACAATATAAGAATAGATGTCATAATATTCAAAGATAATAATTTCTTTGAATGCTACTGGTATTTTTCAGATTAATTCAAAGAATTTTCATCTGGCTGGGACTTTCGCGCTTGTAATGCTGGTCATGTTTGCGGATGCTGCGAACTACTGGGAAGATACTAGAACCGGAAAAATCCCTGAATGCCTCACAGCCACATGTGGTCGGGATGACACTGTTTGTGAGTGCTATCTCACAATTGAACATCGTTTAACAATGATGTATGAAGAATCACAAAAACTGGTTGTTCCATCAGGAGGACAACTATATGAGTATGATAACCTTCGTTCCCCAATAGATAACATACAGGAATTGCCATTCATCTTGACGGCGGACGGAAACAATTCCAGACTTGTTATCGCTATAAATCGGCGCTTTCCAGGACCACAGATTACTGCGTACGAGGACCAGACACTGATCATCCATGTTCGCAATCTAATGCTCACCGACAGTACTACTATACATTGGCATGGCATGCACCAGAATGGGACCACATACTCCGACGGTGTTGCTTTCGTTTCCCAGTGTCCGCTGGGACACGGCCAGGAGTTCACTTACAAATTTAAAGCCAAGCCACACGGCACCAGCTTTTACCATGCCCATATTGGCGATCAGAGGACCATGGGATTGTATGGAGCTCTTATCGTATATCCCAAACAAGAACTTCCTTCCACAACCAAAGCAGAACACGTGGCCATTATTCAGGACTGGAATCATGACGACGACGCGGCTAGTTTGTATCAACGCATGCTGTATGGTGTGTTCTACCAATCGAGCCGATCTCGATATCAACCAACTGCTTCGAAAGATGGTGGAATGTATAGTAGGTTTCTATTTCATTCTGGTCTTGTGAATGGAAAGGGGCGATATTACATCTACGGCAACACACACAACCAAGCTCCTCTGACTAGGTTTGACGTGATTAGAAACAAGTGGTATACCTTTAGAGTCATCAGCGCAGCCACCCTTTATCCGTTTCTTGTTTATGTAACTGGTCATCCAAAGCTAACACTTATCGCATCGGACGGGTTTGCTCTTCAGGAGATGGTTGTTGATGCTTTCGTCATTAATCCTGGGGAGAGATTTGATTTCAAAATATTTACAAATTCGACAGATGGAAATTACATGCTTGTAGCGCAGACTTTGGAAAACAAACAATTCCATATCGCAGAAGCTATCATCCACTATAGGAATGCTCCTGTTGAATTGAATCCTGGTCGACCGGCGGCCCTGAGCTGTTCTATGGGTACAAAATGTATCATTTTCAATTGTCCATACTTAAGTCCTATCAGCGGTGGTGAAAGTTGTAAGACGTTTAACGACGCAAGAACCGACGATTTTAACTCTAAGCCAGAAGACGTTACCAACATCGATGAGGAACACTTCTTCAACTTTGCTTTTCCAGGAGAGGTGGGTGATACTCCTGCGTCTGTCAATGGCCGTCAGTTCGTACCGCCAATTGCGCCATTGTACTCGCAGCCGAATGATCTTACTACTGCTTGTTCTCCTAACTGTGCTGATAATAACCTTTGTGCATGCACATACACACAGGAAATTCAAAATGGGAGAGTATACCAGTTCACACTAACCAACCTCGGGAACGGCAAAGGGTGGTCACATCCGGTACATTTACACGGTCATTCGTTTTATGTCATGAAGATTGGTTTCGGAAAGTATAACTCAACAGGTGTTCTGGTCGGTTCGACACCTGATATATCCTGTGATATTGGATCTAAAGGCTTCTGTAACAATCCTGTGTGGGCTAACGAGACATGGAGAGGAGGAAACGTACCGGGATTAGTTCTCGACAAACCCGCACAGAAAGACACCATTATAGTTCCTACCGATGGCTACGTCGTCATCAGATTCAAGGCAGATAACCCAGGTGCCTGGTTCTTCCACTGTCACATCGACCTCCACAACACGAACGGGATGGGGATGGTTATCCTAGAATCGCCTAAGATGTATCCCGACATACCAAAGGGATTTCCGACCTGTGGAACCTTCAGAACGGATACCCAACCGTTATTAGCCGCTGGTACGTATATATATATATATACTTTTACTCTTAAGACATTTTCGTCTTTACACAGTAGCTTTCTCATCATCTGAATCATTAACAAATTATTATTGATTATGTAGTTGATTCAAGTGAGCAAATGGTGATTTAAATCAAATTCATGAGAACATATCTATATTTTTAAAACTAGTAATTTCCTAAGTGCAGTGAAACAATTACTCGAAAATATTTAACCGTGTAACACATGAATATGTATATTATTGTTAATGTAGCGTTAAAAAGGACATAGGTCAGAACGCACTAAAAAGAAGAACTAGTTCTCCATATGAATGAAACATAGTTGATGCCACACGAGGTTCAATAATTACACGAGGGAATTCTGATGGGTTTTTTTTTTATTATTTAATTCAGGCCTTTGTCTAGTTTCTATTGAGTTGCCATAGTAATTTTCGCGTGAGGTTTTCTTATACGGCACATGTATTTACTTTCAGGTCCTGGGTTGAAAATGAGGTGGATTCTGTGTTTAGTTGCTGTCATTGGACTAACAATTGAATTGATGATGTAAATGAATGTAGCGAAAAATTATCATTTCACATGGTAATCTTTAAACAATGTTTGGGAATATTCAGGGCAGAGTACTCTCACTCAGACTGTCTTAGCCATGCTATTATTAAAACAGTAACTACAGCTGCATGTAGAAATATAAACAAAACAATATTGAAGTAAGATGGAACGGTCAATATGATTTAACCAATGTACTTTTCCAAGGTATAGCCTCTCTTCACTATTATCAATAAAAAATATTTCAATTTCTACCCAAATCAGACTCAATGAAACTACTAAATGTGATCTCTTTCATTTACCAATGAATTTGGCCAGATTAACATTGTCATTGCGTATGAATACATTTCATGCATTTTTTTTTTTTTTTTATTTTCATTAAAGTTGTCGCTATATTAAAATTTGTTCTTATTTAAATTTCATTGAATATTAAGTAACCACGCTCAAATGTATTTCAACCTTTCACAATAATCTGTCTTCAAATGACGGACTATTTGCTTGTATGACGTCAGACGATATGATGACAAGAAACGAAAATGAAAGTAGAAGATAAATTGCGTCAGTTCCCATGCTATAGAAAAAAGAAGCGTGAATTGAAATATAAGGATTGAATGGTAGTTCACGTGACCCAATAATACGTGCTTAAATGTGTTTTTGCGAAATCCCAGTGGATAAGCAACTGTGGAGGATCACGGTTCATAGGCTCAGGGTTCAAAGTCTGAGCCAAAAGTAAATGGTCCATTGCCCCAGTGTTCCACATCCAACCCAGACCACGGTTCATTGCTAAGGGATTCAATATCCGAACTAGAGCATGTTCATTGCCCCGGGTTTCAACATCTGAGATAGAACACATTTCAGTACCTCGGGGCGCAACATGTGGGCTAGAACAAGGCTCATTAGTTTAGAGTTCAACAGGTAGGGTGGAAGATTTTATAGCCTTGTGGTTCAACATTAGAACCAGATAACGATCCATAACCTCATGCCTCAAATAGGCCAGTCCATTGCCTATTGCTCAGAGCCAGAACACTGTTCAGTACATCTGAGTCCAACAGTTTTAGCATAGCACGGTTGATGTCCTGGTGACTCAACATCTGAGCCAGACCATGCTCAACATCCGAATCTCTCGGATTCTACGATTCACGAAGGCGACTATACAGGTCTATTGACTGGAAGCCACATACTGAGCACACATTTTTTCTTTTGTTGAGCTAAAATGCGATAAGCAAATCAGTTTTTACGAATAGATTAATGCGAAATATATTACTTACACTAAAGCTCAGCAAGGCGTCGCGCGGGGATGGTATCAGTCTTTATATACTAAGACATACACCACACTCGGTATCCCTCTTAAAACAAGGATTTAATATCCAAACTAGAACACACTCTATGTCATTACAAACAGGTGTTCGTGATAATACATGGAAACTAGTCAATGCCATGCCATTATTTTAAACGAGGAAGACATAGCTCGTCAACCTATATATAAACATCTTCATATATGCAGCGCACTCGAAGAGAAAAACACACGTGTAGTGTGAACTTCTTTTTTCGCAACGTCTTTCAGGCTTTTGATAAAGTTTTCGCATCGGGATCTATTGGTTATATTAAAATCGTGTGGTATTCTTTTCAGTATGTAAATCATTGTCGTCTTATCTAGAAACTGAAGACATTTTGAATAGAGGTAGGGTCAATTTTACTGATCACCACAAACATTTAAGAGTATCATTTAATGCAAATGTAAAGTTTAGGAATCATATCAACAAAGCATATACTTCTATCATAAGAAAATAAGTGTTTTAAGGACAGGCACATTTGAGAATTTATGAAATGGTCATTTTATCTGTCCTCGCATGTGATTGTGAGTTATGGGACAGGTGTTTTACACTGGAATCTGAAAAGGCTCAAAGTCAAGTTATCCATATATTTACGGATCTTTAACCATATGTCCGTATTGATGAGTTGTATCATGATAACTTCTAACTACAGAAAACGAGGAAACCTTCAACTATTGAACAAGTTCCATGACAAATAAAACTCATGACTTCTAAAATATTTCATAACCGCTTTTAATTGGTGAAAATAATTGTTTTACTTTACTTTTACTTTAAATAACACCATCAGGATTCCTCAATCTACACCCCGTAACCTTCACCTTCACTACCTTCACAGTGGGAATACTGTAAATGATACAGCTCGTTCTCTACCTTCACAGTGGGAATACCGTAACTGAATACCGTAACTGATGCAGTTCGTTAACTACCTTCACAGTGGGAATACCGTAACTGATCCAGTTCGTTCACTACCTTCACAGTGGGAATACCGTAACTGATCCAGTTCGTTCACTACCTTCACAGTGGGAATACCGTAACTGATGCACTTCGTTCTCTACCTTCGTTAGGTTTATTTCAATTCTCTTTGAAGTCAGAAGTACTTTCTCTCCTGCCCGTGTATTTTAGAGCAATAGCAAGTTGAATATTTTACAATTACAACTTTGACATTAATGTAGTTCACTTAATCATGATACGTTTGGTGCAAACATGGAAAAGAATACTTCGTATACCAGAGGTAATCCATGTGAGATCGTTTAATATATTGTTTCAGTGTCATCTTTGAAAGGAATATTTTGATCCAAGCTTTCATCGCTTTGAATGTTGCGTGCGGTTTGAAAACAATTTGATTCGGAAATCCTCATCTCACCGTAGACCTTAATTCAAACATAAACAGATATGTGTAGTCCTTCATTAATTCTAGAAACTAGTAGTTAATGGCAGTCGTGAATTCATGCATGTTTCATTCATAGATATTATTTTCCATGTAAATGTAGTTTATGAGAAGGTGAAAATTAAGTTGTAATCACTTGTGTCTTTCCCCTTGTTATTAGGATAAGAATGGATGTGTTTGAATCAATAAAATCAAATTAAATGAATATTAAATATTTGAAATATTTTACAACAATAAATGAATCACATGAATAGGTACTGATAAATTAATCATTTTCTGGAAAGTTTATCTTTTATTCATTGATTTGTTTTCTGTTTGTTGTGGTGGGTACTCTTATTACATAAAATCATATATCAAGGAATATCTTAAGTAAATATAAGTAGATTTATCGAGTTATATATCGTCGCCCTAGAATCAAAACTTTCGAAGTCCACTTTTTGAAAAGAATGACTTATGGGTATCATTGGATTCGGAATTTTATGTTCTATCTCCCTATATCATTCGTGTTTACCAACTGTCGTTGATTTCTAAGATATTTGAAATGCAATTTTGTTCTATATCCATTCAAGCGCTTCATAGTAAAAACGTTCTAAATCCATCCACCAATCGGTATTGGCCATATGAGTCACATGGTACATCATGGTGCAATGGATACAGAGGAAACTATGCTGAGAAAGTAGGTGCATTTGTATCCCAAATATCACTAGTTTGTTTCATTTAAGAATCGTATTTTTTGTTTTAACCATATGGTAAATATCTGTCCATAATATTCGATATAATTTAGAAGGTAGTCACTGCTTTTACACAGAAATAAGAACTGTTTTGTTTAGGAATTAGAACATTTTGGCTCTGAAATATTTTCTTTTTTCATGGAGTACATTATGTTTACATTTAGAGCAGTATAACCTTGTCCGATATTGATACATACATAGGCTTGAAGTCAATAATTAAGTCAAATACATCCAAAAGTGTTTTAAAACGTGGATAACAAATATATTGTTTTATTTCAGTTCACCTTCACCATCTCTAGTGTATTTGCCATCGCTTGTACTGATTGAAATTCTCAAATATTTAGACCTTCCTCATCTTTTTCATTGTGTTAGTCAAGCTTGCAAACGTCTACACATTTCATAAAAATTAATTCTGTGCTCTGGAGACATTTTGAGTTTGATACACCTATCAATGCAGATCAGAATGATCTTCAGTACATTTTCAGTGCATTTAGATTCAATAAATTCAGCATACTATTTGCTAATGTTCGATGTTCTACCCCAGTTGTAAATGACATTTTCAAAACAGGATTAGGATGAGCAACGGAACTTGCCTGTCTAGAACTTAATAAGTGTCGTATATTAAGTATGGAGTTCTTGTTCCATACTCCCAATATACAAATATTTGTCCGACTGTTACAATATAACAGACAAAGTGTTTTTGACTATCAAACATTGCAGAAAGCTTTTTTGTATGCTGCATTTAATAACATCAGCGCTTCTGCGATTCTTGAGATAACTGCTGAGTTGAATTTGGAATCAATAGATATATGTGGCGTGAGTCTTACACTGGAAGATTGCGGATCTGTTCTCGAAGTGTGTCCTTCCCTGAAATATTTCCAACTTTCATTGCCATATATTGTTAGTAGTGGATTGTTTCACAGTCAGATCAAAAGCAAATACGAATATTGCAAATTCAATCTCAATCGATTCATAGATCGCCAGACAAATCTTCGGTCCCGGAACATGGTACTTCTTCCATGAATATGAACTGAAACAAGCCGTGGGAACAGAGAAGTCAAGATGAAGTATTTATGGGCACAAATGAAGGCTCTGTTGACGATAATGATATCATCTTAGTTCATTCTTAATTTCCCAATTTCCGTTACATATAAACCATTGTATTGCACAAAACAAAATTTCCGGTTGTTGGCTGGATCACGAATCACAACAATTTTTAGTATAATTTGGCTCATCTGCCCGAAGGGCTCCCAATTTTCTCCAAACAGTGAAATTGACCTGCTATTAAGGGTCAGGGTTCAAATATCTTCACATGACTTCTTCTCAATAACCAAAAGGCCCAACTTATTGATATATGTTATATAGCGTGATGGAATAAAGGACTATTAACCTTGTTCAAATAATTGAACTTTATCCACTTTCAATGTCAAATGTGTTTAAAGCCCCAATATACGTAAAAATCACTATAATAAACAAACTTTATCTTATTTTCCCCGTAATATATGTAACAAAACAAATACTTTCCTTTAATTAAACAAAATAAAACTGACTGTTTTCAATTTAAATAAAATTGAAAAAATCGGAAAATAAACAATGTGGGACCCACAATAATTCATACATTACCGCTCGTAGCGATGACATTGCGCATGCTCATATTCCGCGTGTAAACATGGCAGACACAGTACAGACGTCCACCAGTCGCTACCTTTCTTTCCAATCATACATCAGGCCAATTCTGAATTCTTACGTTATAATTGTGCGTCGTATCGTTTCTAAACTAATTATTATTTCTAATAATTTCCCAAAAAAAACTGAATGTTTATCACAGGAATATCTCAAGTCTACGACAAGACTTCGCAAACAATGTTTGTAAACAAAATCTTACCGTAGACATATCTGCATGTGCTTTCTCTATAAGTAGAAACCTCAACTCTCGCGAGATCAGGTCATGAACTTTCCGACGTGTTCGACAACAATCGTAATTTCGATGGCGGTGTGTTTAAAATGGAGGTGTGTTTACAAATAGCGAGTTTCAACTGCTCATATATCAATACTTTATGCACAAAGTCATGGTAACTATTGTTTGAATAACTTAATTTTAACTACATCTTAGAGAATATTTTAATAATTATGTGTAATTCTACACTAAAGTTTTGGTGAATGTTACGTATATTGGGGCTTTAAATCTTCAAACGACTTAGGCTCCGTATTATACGTTAATGATTTGCAACATATGTTGCTGAAAACTGGCCGTGATAAGGGGAGATCCTACATAATTTGTGTAAGGATAGGCCTAGAATAATTGGAGAAAATACATATTGATTCACAGAGCATAATCCATATGAGTTTCATTACACTAGCTTCCAGTCTCAGACATGGTTGCCGTGCATAAGCTGCATATGATTTCTCATAGCACAAATCAAAGTCATAAATATATAAACTTTATCTATCTCAATTGACATTTATCATTCGATTTGATGTAAGCCCGCGAGGGGTCTCATTACGGGCGTAAACTGGATACAGTAAAAAATATATACAGGTAACCCAACAAATCGAAACTACATCAAGATGTTTGAATTTGGCGCGCATACCAAGTTTGAAGTTATTGTGATAAACCACTAATTTTGCTGCCGTTCTATTCATAAGCATAAGCACTTCAGTGATTGTTTGCCAGATCTCAATAAGACAAAAACATACAAATCGTTAAGTGTTTGAAGAAAGCATAAATCATTATATTAATTTCCACCAATCATAAGTCACCACATCACGCCCGGACCTACAAGATGGCGACTTCCATTAAGGTAAAACCGGCTATTCACTTTCTTTATCGCAAACAAATATTATCACTGAGGTTTAAGTTTCCGATCAGTTGAAATGTTTTTACATGTTGGAAAAAACGAAAGCGAAGATGGAAATTCACAATAGGACTTGTCGTATTTAAGGTTTAAATGCTATATTAACCGATGTTTACCTTTCACCGACGTCATCAGCTGTTCATTTTCAGTTTTGCCACGCGTCGATCACAGTATTTAGTATTATGGCTTTTAGTCAGCAAACACACATTTTTTTATTTGCTCTTGGCTTGCTGTTATGGCTTCGCTGTAATCTAAAATAAATTTGATACAATGACAAAGCAAATCTTCAATGGAATATGTTTCTAAAATTGGCTTTGCTTCTAATATCGATCTTTTTCCCCTCAAGATTAGTGTTGTACTTGTAGATTTACTGATAAAATCGATATCAAGTATGTATCCAACAGTTGTACGTTACTGAAGACATTTGAAATTCGCGTGACTCTTCCCTACAATATACGTGTTGGAGAGAATATCCTCACTGGAATTCAGATGAGGAAGTTGAATGTAAAAGGGGTACCTAAGAACGAGTGCACTGTTCTATACTACAAGATGCAAATTTGGCTTGGTCATCAGAAAAGTGAAAAAGAGCAGGAAAGGGGGCTATTTAAAAACCATGATCATGGTACTACATTTTCTCAAACTGGAGATATATATTGATACATCTCTTAGCTAGACAAAAAGACAAACTTTGTATTAACAGAGATATACATTTGTATAATACAGAGGGATAGGAAACAGGGTAAAGTGAAGACTTCTCTGGTAATAGTTTTTGTGAATTTGTTCACTTAACATTGAAGTCATCAAAGCCCCCTCTCAGTTGTTATCAAATCTTATCTACCTATGTTCCATTCACTTCTCTACCGTAGTTCACCGAGAAGTGAATATCATTTTTGTAACAGAAATATAAGATAAAAATTGCACATCATAAAATTTGCATGAGTCCAAGAGAAAATTACTCAGCTTCTGATTTTGATTGATTTCAAAACTGATTTTCATCACATTTCTGGCTGATAGTGGTAAATAATATGGGGTGGTATTTCAGTTTTAAGCAGCTTCATCATTTGTTATATTTCCAAAAATATCAAAAGTCAATAAAAATAATTTCGTTCCCAAAATCTAGTACGGCCAAGTTGAAAATTATTAAGTTTTCTACTATTCTTTATTTTGGAAACATTTGTTATGTACTTTTTGAGAAAACTGGTATAAACATATAGCAGGCTGGATAACTCCAACACAGATGGAAACTGGAAATTATGTATCAAGGAAATCAAATGTCCCAATTGGCTAAAACCTACTTGCTCAAACCAAATGTTTGCACTGGAAGGTTGCAAGTTTTAATTTTTTATGGATATTTTTGAAATTGGTTTGATTATTTTAACCTTTTTGTATATTTGCTTTTCTTTCTATGTAAATGTTTGAATGGCTGATCACATATACAGTTTTTGGGGTTTTGTTAAGCTCTTTTTCCAACCACTTTGAATTCACACACAATACCATAAAAACACTAACTATTAAAGTTTGAACATTTTTCCATTAAGTTTCTTTATCAAAGAAAAACAAAGGGTATGGTTATGCAACAAAATAAGTTTGTCTATGATACCTGTCTAGGACACCCTGTCTGTGACATCATGTTTAGGACATCTGTCTCTGACACTCTGTCTATGACATCCTGTTTGTGACATAATATTTAGGACATCTGTCTATGACACTCTGTCTATGATATCCTCTCTATATTATCCTGTATATGATGCCTGTCTATGACACCAGTCTAAGACACCCTGAAAAAGACATCCTATTTATGACATCTTATCTATGAAACTTGGTCTATGACACACTCTAAATGACATTTATCAATGAAACCCTATCTATGACATCCTTTCTCAGACACCTGTCTATGACACCCTGTCCCTGAAATCTTGTCTCTGATATACTGTCTGTGATGCCTGTCTATGACACATGTCTACAACACCCTGTCTATGACATCTGTCTGTAACGCCCTGTCTATGACACCTGTATATGGTTCCTGTCTATTTACACCTGTCTATGACACCATGTCTGTGACATCATGTAAAATGACAATTACTTAAATGAAAATTGTCTCAATGTCTTTTAAACTGAATTCAGATGTAGTTCTTTTGTCATATGAGTAACTTTAACATTATATTTTCCTTATTGCAGATGTTGCTGTTTACTGGTTTGGTAGTATTTTGCCTGTTATCTGTAGTAGATGGCAAATCTAAGCCTATCACTGTTACACTCAATGCTAAATGGAACTCAACACCTTTGCTGCTCGAAGCAAGGTAATGAAATAAAGAATTCTAATTTTAAATATTACTGGTCAGTGTGATCGGTCAACTTGTCTGCTGAAAGGCTAAAAGACTATAATAGCAAATTTAAGTGCTATTAAATATATAAATATATATGAATTAGTCAACTTAAATTTTCTCAGTTTCATTTTGCTTCTTTGTTTTAACTAAGTTGAAAAAAAGAGTAAACAGCTGAAATTAGCACTATGTTAGCTTTGATCTTAACATCATATGTACAAATACATTAATTTGTTTTATAAATGTTCTGTTATATTTGACGAGAAAAAGTTTGAGATTCAAGTTTCTAGAATAAGGTACTGTACAACTAGGAAAGAAGCACATTTCTGGTGGTGCCTTTTAAAATCCATAAGTTTGGTAGTGAGTGAAAAAGAAAATTTTGAAGTTTTGATGCCAATGACTTTAATGTTGAGTTGAAAAAGAAAGAAAGGTCACAATAAGCACAATGTGTTATTTCAGACTTATAAATATGACATAGGTAAGAATCTTGATGAAATAGTTTTGTTTGAACAGAGAAGATTTCTTGTTCATTTACAGTGAATTCATAGCAAAGGAGAGCCCTGAATCCTTTTGGAGATATGTAGGAGAAATAGCAAAGCTGGACCCTAAAGCAAATGCCTTGGGTAAGTGAAAACTGTTCTGAGTCATAGTATTGAAAATTATCATAGCTAAACTGAGATAAGACATGGTTGGATGGTTGGGTGTCGCATAAGTAACACACACTCGCTTTTCAACAAAACGTCTAGGGTTTGATTCCTGGAATGGATATGACATGATATGGGGTCACCTGCCTACCCACAGAATGACCCCTCGTACACTTCCATCCCGGCCAACAAACATGATTAATAATAAGCTGGAAAATCTATAAGACATTGTTATAGTTGAAGTCTTTTATTTTCATGTTAATCGCATTTTTCTGCATAAAATACACAGATTTCAACATTCAGGTTTCAAACAGGAAGCAAAGGTTAATTTCATGGTTTTTCTGTCCATATTCTGTCATCACCAGTATTTGAAATCAATATGAAATTCTGAAACTATCCCCATGTAAATTTTCTGTCAAAGCTTTACTGTATTCCATTGTTCTGCTGCTTGGAACAAATGTAAATTTCATGTTTGAAAACGCCTACATGGATAATCCCCAGGGTGTTGACAAGGCGATAAGGCCAACAATTGTAACACTATCAGAGGTCAAGCTAGTCATGTGAAAAATTATGGGATGCAGATTTTTGGCAAATGATTTGAAATTTCAAAAAAGAGATATAAATGCAATAGAGAATATACATGAATTCAAAGGTGTGAAATCAGAACACACAGTCATATTGTGGACTACTACAACAAAGACCTGTCAGATTATAGCTGATAATTAAGAATATCCATGATGTTCCATTACTAGTCTAACGATAGCTGTTCTGTTGCCGGTGATGAAATCTTTACCGTTATACACAACAGGATTCATATCCTTTCGATTTCATAGCTTCTAATTCTAATAGCATGAAAATTATAAAATTTTCTCTAATTTTCAGAAAGTGATCAAGGAAATTACCATATGATCCTAAAGTTTGCTGGAAAAGTTATCTCCCCATTGCAACTGAAGCTGTTACAACTTTCTCTGTCCCTCAGGATTTACTCTCCAGCTGTGGAAACATTTCAACAGGTTGGTCAGGTCAATTACTTAGTAGTCACCGATAATGCGTCAAGGTCAGTAATATGACTACATATACAGGTCAAGGTCATTGAAGACATGTATGTGTTGATCCAGGATCATTTGAATGAAAAAATGGATGGATCACGTCGTTAGAGAGGTCAAGAATGATTTTAATCATATAAGGGGTCAAGGAAATTTTTTTTTCCTGACATGCATTATCACATGAGGTGTTGAGGTCATGTTGGTTTTGTATAGTAAGAGAATGATTATAGCATAAGTGAATTTTCAAAATGAAAGTAAGATATTTTGTATGGCTCAAAGGAATCAAAATCAAGGAAAAATGATTTACCAGAGGAGGGAGAAATCTATTGTCTTATTCTGCCAATGAGTAAATAAATCTCAATTTTTTTTTCAGCATAATGTGACCTCACATATACCATACATGAAACAAACCTTTGTATTCATATATTTTGCTGACCAAATGGTGTCAGATAAGACCGGGCTTTGCCACCCCAAAATTTTAGTCTTAGCTAATTTTTGTTTTGAAGTCCTTTAGATAGACTTTTCTGCTTACTAGTTGGATTGAAATCTCTTTACATGCTCAGGACCTTTTGAGTCACACATCAAGATAGTAACATCTTCGTAATTGTTGATTTGAACATGTTATTTCCAGCTGGCTGAGGGTGGGTCAGATGACTGTGTGGCATTTGTAAACATTCATGGACAGACCACTTGTGATCCAGAAGAAGTGAAGTCATTGGTAGAAAAAGCAGCAGATTTGTAAGTGTCATCCCTTTAACTTGATCACTTAGAACTCACAGATTTTAAGCAAAAGTATCCAGTGATAAGCCCATGACAGATGATAAGCTCATGACAGATGATAAGCACATGACAAATGATAAGCTCATGACAGATGATCAGCTCATGACAAAAGATAAGCCCACTTCTTCAGTAGAAATGCCAACACATACTTTGTTTTATCACTAACTTTTACTAAAACCCTCCCTCCTACTGTGAGTAACAGATTCTTTAGGGTTATTATTAAGATATTTCAAAATAAGGAACAATGGATAACATCTAGTGTTCTGTTATGAATACTGTAAGATTAGTATTTTTGTGGGGCTTAATTTTCATGTTTTTCCTTTTTTGTGGGGGTGGGGTAGAGAAACTATCTTGTGGAAACTTGATTTTATGAATAGATATACTACTTCAATTAATGTCAAAAGTTTGTAGTTTGTGGACATATTAATTCCAGGACAGAGAACATCCACAAAATCACCAAAAATAAATCCCCCTCTAAAATCGGTGATTTTGCAGTAAGTGATGTGCATTTTTGATTGAGATGTATTAATGGTAAATGATTCTTATCATTGAGTATGTTGGAAAAAACTTCTTTAGACATGAACAGAAAAAACTGATATTACATTGTCAGTTTTTGTCTAATGAACCTGATTTGAAAATCCTCAATCAATGACATTATAATTTGCAGGCCAAAGCCATCAATTTTCAAGTTTGATCACATTTTTCCTGGGTCTGCGGATAATAATGTGGTTGTGGTGCTCTACGCAGAAGTGGGAAAAGAAGGATTTCCAGAATTTCATAAGACACTTCGTGACCTGGCAGATAAGAAGGAGATAACATATGTACTGCGACATTTTGTCAGAGTAAGTAAACTACTGTGTCTGCCTCAGTAGAATAGCAACCTCTGATAAATCTCTGAAATATGAAGCTAGTGCACCTTCCCATGTAGATATGATCATTTCTTTTGATCACTTTGGATATTACTCAGTCACCCCTAAAGTTTAAAATTTAGGCCTTTAAAACCACTGATAAATTCTAGAACAATGATCACAACTGTATGATGCAGGTTAATTAATTGTTTGATTCTACTGTATCTTATTTGAATTTGTACATAAAGGTGCTATTTACTTGTGTGTCTTTTGTACAATCGTTGATATTGGTCAAACTTGGCAACATTTGTCAAAGTTATGGGACTAAATGAAATCATTACAGTAGACAATCTTCATTTCCATCAAATATCTATAATATTTTTCGGATATAAACCAGATTTGATGTATTATTTTATATTAATGAGATCTGTCATTATTTGCCAATATTTTGCCAGAGCTACAGGACATAATTAATAAAAAGAATATTAAGGAACAGGATAAAAACAATGAGTCCTCACTTTGTTATTTAGCCTTTGGTATATGCTTTAGTTGTGATTTGATTTTCTTACCAATCAGTATCTCATACCCTTTTCGGAAATGCTTTCTTATTGAACACATACGTACCTAGTGACCTTTCACTTGATACCACATTTGTTGTGTGCAGTACACTGGTACTATGATATAGATTGCAAAAATGCCTTTCAGTTGAATGTCCAGCCTCATTGAATTGGTTTCTTTTGAGAGCATAGTGTTTCTCAAACCCAGAAATTCTTAGGACTTCATTGATTTTACGTCATCTATAACCGTAATTAGTCAATCAAGATTAAAACTTTGGGAATGATGGAAAAATGCGAGGTGACAAGGGGGCAGATAAAAAATTTGTGAAGCATTTGCAATTTTTTTTAATTGATCATCAAAGATGATATCATGCTTTTGGCACAACCTGTGATACTGTGGTATATATGGTATATAATGTATATTTTCGGATGGTTCATCCTACAGCTAAATTTAGTATTTATCATATATATTGTTTGAATCAGTTCAATATAGACAGAAAACCTCATAAATATTACTATCCAACACAAAGTCATATTTATGAGAAACAGAGACATTATATATTCGTATATCAGTATTCAGTCGACTGTTCAGTAGAAGTTGATGATTGTATCACCCAAGTCTACCAGCTAGTGTTTGGTATTCTCTCATCGGACATGAAAAGATACAAGGTCACTTGTCCAGTTACATGGCATTTCCATCAGTCCTGTTTCCTCCCACAATAAAACCCCTGCGTTTTCAAATTCTGACAAACAAGGATGATTAATATATTAAATCTACACAGTAAAATAATCTGTTTTCGTGATTTTCGTTGATTTTATTTGTACTCTTAATTCATGAAACCATGTGTCCACAATGTTTTGAGCCATGTATAAGTAGATTGATTTTGCTGTATTCATCCACCAAATGAAGTGCCCACCAAGTAACATTGGTTTTTAAAAACCACAAAAATTGAGTCCCACAAAAGTATATGAGTTAATGGTAACTTCTTTCACAATGATTTGAAAAATAGAGTTTTTTTAAGAAGAAGTTAAGAGCAAGTAAACACAAAAGTGGACAAGATTTTGTATTAAAAAAGAAAATTATTACATTGAATGACCATACTATAATTGTTTTCCAGAATCCAGCAAAGGAGAAAACACGATTGTCTGGCTACGGGGTGGAACTTGCCATCAAAAGCACCGAGTATAAAGCCAAGGATGACACAAAAGTAGAAAGTATGTACTTGGTATAAGGATAGGGTGAGAAGGAACTTTGAATCAACCTGTAACATGTTGTGTATACAGTGTAGTGTAGCTATCAATTTCTTTGCAGTCTTCTGCCGTCTTCCACACATATTTGTAAGGCCTGTTGATTCCTGACACTCTCATATCTTGATTCTTCTATCATTCTTTTTCTACTATTGTATTTACCAACATATGGTTTTATTTCTACATATGTGTTTTTTATTCATTTTGATTTATAAACAAATTGAAAATAAATTTAACATTTAATATGTCAAATTTGATTTTCAGGTGGGAGTTCTGCTGATGCAGAGGAAGATGAGGTGGACGAGGTGCAAGGATTCATCTTTTCAAAACTCAGGTACAACAGGGATATCAGATTCTTGTAGCGATAGATTTTCTGACCTTATGTAAAAAAAATATTGATGACTCTTTTGAACAGACCATGATCAGTGAACTGACATTATCGTTAGATTTTTTAAATGTTTATCAGTCGATAACTCTTCTGAAAAAGAGATGAGTGTTTTTTCACAGAAATTTAGCATACAACCTTAACTGAATCTTTTAAATGAATTACAGAGAGTTGCACCCTGATAGCAAAGATGATTTGAAAGCATTTCAAAATCACCTGGTGGCCTCATCAACAGAGCTAGCAGCTCTTAAAGTCTGGCAATTACAAGGTGAGGTTTATTTAAGGAAGGAAAATTCAGGATTTCAAATATATGTTAGTTATATATATATCACAAGTGTTAGAAATCCTTTACTGATAGAGCTCTGTATAAAATTTTGTTGGTGTTTCTACTGTATTACATTAACTTTTGCGTGATTTTAATTTTCTTTGATTTTAAGGGTATAACTGATCAACAATTTTATTTGTCCACAAAATGATGAATAATTGAAAATTCACAGGAACTTTTGATATTATTAGTAGAATTTATGAGCAAAAGCAAGTGTCAAATGTATTTTGGTTGAAACCCTACAAAATTTAAGCCCCACAAAAATATTTGCTTTTATAGTACTGAAAATTTCGTTTTTAATGAGAATCTTCTTTTAGCACATTTCGCATTGAAGAAATATTGCACGAAAACATGACTATGCTAATTCCAGTTGTGGTATGTCACTAATACATGTATATCAATTGCAAATGTGCGAATTCATCATTGGGCTGTTTTATTCAAACTGATATCGTTCAAATATTTTATTGTACCAAAACAATGTTTCGTTTTATGAAATGTGTTACTTTAAATAGAGTGATGTGCAGTTTTGATATAACAGAATAGTTTGAAAGAAACTTGAATCTATGTTGTAAATAGTAAAATCTGTGCAGACTTTAGTATATGAAATTGTACTGATACAGATTTTAGAATGGATTGAATGCGATGACAATTCCTTAAAGTCCCCCTTCCTGAGTTTGACATAATGCAGCTTTCACTCCAGTCTTACTTCTACAATTATGAAAAATGATTTCTCCCCAGTATTGTGTCCTACAATGTGATAAATGATTTCTCCCCAGTATTGTGTCCTACAATGTGATAAATGATTTCTCCCCAATATTGTGTCCTACAATGTGATAAATGATTTCTCCCCAATATTGTGTCCTACAATGTGATAAATGATTTCTCCCCAGTATTGTGTCCTACAATGTGATAAATGATTTCTCCCCAGTATTGTGTCCTACAATGTGATAAATGATTTCTCCCCAGTATTGTGTCCTACAATTATGAAAAGTGATTTCTCCCCAGTATTGTGTCCTACAATTTGATCAATGATTTCTCCCCAGTATTGTGTCCTACAATTTGATCAATGATTTCTCCCCAGTATTGTGTCCTACAATTTGATCAATGATTTCTCCCCAGATTTAAATATACAATATATAATAGTTATTTCATTTCTCCACAGACTTGAGTCTTCAAGCAGCACAAAATTTGATGACCACTCATTCATCAGAGGTTTTGTCCGTTCTCACCGACATCAGTCAGAACTTTCCACAGCGAGCAAGGTAAGCTTGTCTGTAAACTATATCCTCTTGTCAAGAATGAAGTACTGAAGAGTGTTTTTAAAGTACTGTGCGAGATAAGAGAATACTGATTAGAACTGTATGTAATATAATATGATATAGCAAGGATACAATGCAACCAGATGCATCAATATAGACATTTAGGAAACCCTACAAGACCCCCAGGAGATCTCCAGCTGACGTCTAATCGACTTTCAGGTGATCTTGAGGGCTCTGCTATTAATACTATCAGATAGCTCAGATAATTATATTTTGAAATATTAGGTTATACATGGCAAGTTCTCTTACTTTTATCACAAGATATGTGTATAATGATATTGTTCTGTTTGTTATAGAACCCTGGTGAAGACTGTCCTTACAGAGGAATTCAAGAAAGAACTGAAGAAGAACCAACAGGTAGAACAATTGATTGTATATATCATACAGGTGTAATGCATGATGTATCAACTCCCAAACATAAATACAGTCAAACCTCGTTAACTCGAAGTCGATGGGACCACGAAAATACTTCGAGTTATCCGAGTCTTCGAGATAGCCGAGTTCATGAGTTTTGGTGCAAAGATTTTTAATGTTCCTGACGTTCCTTGTACTTTTTGTCACTTTTTGGCTATATACGAGCTTGATGTAGATTCCGGTAATAAGCAAACATATTTTGTTCTTGATCGTTGAAAAACCAGAATTGATAATTAAATTAGTTTGCTTATTATTTAGAAACCATCAATTTCGTTCTGTCAGTCCTTTTTAATTACCCCTGCTTTTATCCCTATGTGACACTCATGACATCTCCTCACTAATTCTGCCCTAAGTACTTCGACGCTAATTAAATAATTGTTTCACTCATTTGTCGGTTTAATTGAGCACAGGTGACCGTTTCATGCGTACTCCTGTAAAAACATTAAGCCTAGTACTGGGCCAGTGTTGTGATTGTTTTCTATAGCTTAGTTCCGCTTCACTGAGTGTATACACAGGTCGGTGTTTGTTATGGCTGACAGACACGGAAATTACGCAGTAGAACTTCACTTTTTATCGCCGATATCTATCAATTATAAGATCTAACGGTTACCTTTTATCATTCAATTAAATAACAATAAACACTTTTCTAAAACATGAATATTGTTAATTACAGTATTGTTCATTAATATTCACTTGTAAAGCCTATTGTCGGTAAAATTGCAAAACGGCGTAGCGCATCAGCAATGTAATTGACCGGCACAAAATTTATACTTCGAGTTTTCCGATCATATTCAGTATATGTTTTGTTGTTGGGACCAAATTTTTACTTCGAATTAACAGAGTTTTTCGAGTTTTCCGAGTTTTGATTACTAGAATAAAGAGAAGATTTTGCCGGGACCGACAAAGTGCTTCGAGTTAAACGGGGTCTTCGAGTTTTCCGAGTTCGAGTTAACGAAGTTCGACTGTAGTAGGAAATAGCAGGAATAGTAGAGAAATGTTCAACTTAAAATTCTGGCCACCTTTTCATCGCTGATAGCGACATTATACAGTGTTGTCATGTGACTTTAACAATACTATCACATGACTTCACTGTCTTGTTGTTTCACTATATACATATCTCTATTCAATGAACTGTATGTTTACATAATGACCGATAAACAAGAAGAAACAGTGTATCCCCGGCTTGTTGCGATTGATTCCTAAACTTCCAAACATATAATATATCACAGTACCATTAATACTGTCTTGGAACATTTTCATTATCATCTAGTTATTTTTTATTTATCATATCAACATAATTAACACACCTGCCCCTATAAAGTCATCCCCAACTTTTTGTCTTGAGAAAAGAGTGTAGATGTTCCTTTAATGAAAGCCTGTGATAAGGATGTTTACTTCACTGGTCTATCAGTACAACATACAGCCTTCTAACATTTCGTCTCTAAGCCTCAAAGTAATTTGGCTATAATATCTCAAGATCTGTAATTCTTTTTCTAACAGAAATGAAAATAATTCACATATTTAAAACTAGTGTGTTCCAATGAACGGTATATTCAAACAGATGTGTCCTCTATAAAACAAGAATGTTGTTGTCAGATTAAACAGGTAAGTCTGACCAATATGTTGTCACCACAGGCTGTCAGATTAGACAGGTTAATTGGACCAATATGTTATGTACCACAGGCTGTCAGATTAGACAGGTTAGTCTGACCAATATGTTGTGTACCACAGGCTGTCAGATTAGACAGGTTAGTCTGACCAATATGTTGTGTACCACAGGCTGTCAGATTAGACAGGTTAGTCTGACCAATATGTTATGTACCACAGGCTGTCAGATTAGACAGGTTAGTGTGACCAATATGTTATGTACCACAGGCTGTCAGATTAGACAGGTTAGTCTGACCAATATGTTATTTACCACAGGCTGTCAGATTAGACAGGTTAGTCTGACCAATATGTTATGTACCACAGGCTGTCAGATTAGACAGGTTAGTCTGACCAATATGTTGTGTGCCACAGGCTGTCAGATTAGACAGGTTAGTCTGACCAATATGTTGTGTACCACAGGCTGTCAGATTAGACAGGTTAGTGTGACCAATATGTTGTGTACCACATGGTGTCGGATTAGACAGGTCAGTCTGACCAATGTTTTATATTCTATATGTGTCAGATCAGATTAATCTGACAAATATGTCATTAATCTTTGGTATGTTAGATAAGAAAGGTCAGTTTAATGAAAGCGATGTTTTACATTGGATACATTCATTAGTACCCAATGAAATTTCTGGAAAAGAAAAGGTTGTCTGTAAATATCTCGACCTTTTGTTTCTATGAAGTACTCTGAAGAACAATGCTGGTGCCTGAGCGTTTTCATTGAGTTCATTTTTGTTTGCAGTATTTTGAGACAAATCATGGTCTGTCTGCGGGGGAGTCAGCCCTGTTTCTGAATGGTTTGCCTGTGGATATTGAAGTATATGATATCTACAGCCTCCTGGAGCTGATGAGGTCAGAGACAAACCTAATGGAGGGACTTTACTCACTCAGCTTCAAGGTAAGACGTGTGTTATAATCTGTTAACATAGAAGTTCTTATAATTCACCCAATAGATTGAAGTCTGATGGAGGTGATATGGTTCATAAAATCTCACGTGGAAAGAAGACAATTTAAGATATTTTTTTTCACATAACTCAGAAAAAATTTTGTCATGTTTTAAAATAAAAAAGAGATAATGACTTTGGGCCGTTTTCAATTCATGATGTTATGTCATTTTTCTATAGTACGACATCATAATCAATTTCTGATTGACACAGTTATAAATATACCCCAGGTTATATTACAACGATGACATAAACACTGAATAACACAGAATATTTAAAACCTTTCTTATTGGATTGTAAACATTTAATGTCATGTTTCATGTTTCTGTAAGTATTCAACATCCCACGATATCCATTCTGTATGTGAATTGTTTAACAGTTTATTTCTATTATCTAACCTCAGGGTCCAGAGGTTAACCAGATACTGAGGCTGGACCTAAGTGGTGACTCTGAAGACTTTGCTTTGGACATCAGACACGTTGCTGTTTCCGTAAGTTATTGTCCACAGCGAAAAATCTCCACAATCAGATGTAAACAATGAAAAAACTTAAAGTTTAGAAATAATCTTATTGCAATTATCCTTAAAATCAAATTATTGCATATATGAAGGTTTTTAGTTTTTGTTACTGAAAGGAAATTCCTTAAAAACTTTTTCATGTGATGAAAGGACACCAATTGTGCTACCGAAATTACTGAAACATCTGTCATATCTATGTTAATACTTGTGCTATAGAATATGCTTCTTAATCTTATATATAAAATAACAGCCATTAACAATCTCTTTTAGTGGAAATCCTTCATAATTCTTCCATGGAATATCTTAAGATTGATGTTTACCTGCAGTTTTCTTAATCCTAATGATATTTAGTAAAATCTGTTCAATCTGACTGTTCAGTTTCTCAACATCCTGTATAAGTGAGACCTGTGTGGTGGATTTAACAAGTCATCAGATGAGCCAGGTTTTACTTTATATGCAATGATGTACAACATTGATATTGTTTTTATTCTCCTAGTACCTGAATGACCTGGAAAATGATCGTAAATACAAGAATTGGCCGAGCAGCGTACAGGATATCCTGCGGCCGACCTTTCCGGGTATGCTGAGACATGTCGCCAAGAACTTCTTCCACATGGTGCGTCTTTATCCTCAAAGTTTAGACAAAGACAACATTTTGACCTCATAGGTTTACCTTCAGAACTGTTTATATTCACCTTTAAAGCTTTGGATTAGTTTTCGATGCACTATATATTTCTTTTGAGTCAGAACTATTGGATGCAGGGAAATCATTGGAACTGTCCGAGAGTAATGGGCTGTTTTCAGCCAATTTTAGTGAACGTTTTGAAATAAGCTAGGTCATGTTGAATTTGAATCAAGCTAATTATCCTGGATATGAATATTTCTTCTATTTTTTTCTTGATCGTTAGAGTTTATAACTAATATCAAGAAATAAAAATGGATGATGGGGAAGTGGTTCCACACTCCTGCGACTGCTCTTCTTAAGCCTTGGTGACACTTTTTCAGCCTTGGTGACACTTTTTCATGACATTTTTCTTGTATTTATTTCTATACAAGGACTCCAGACACCAATAAATTTCATAACTGTTGTTTTACGCTGAAAACATCATAAATTACAATAAACATCAACAGAATGTTTGCTGTTTGTTTTTGAGATTGTGATGTCATAGCTCAGTTGTTAGAGTATCTGACATTACAACCTCATTCTAAGATCTGTGTTGTTTGACTCTCCATACCTGAAGCAATTTGTGTTTCTCAGGAAGCTGAGATAACTGGCTGTTCTGTACTGTCTTGGTGGTGTCCTTAGGCAAGGCACTTTACCACAACATCTGCTGGATGGTATATAGTAACCACCCAGATGTTGTTCTCTGAGGTCGCCACCAGCTTCTAACGTATAAGGAGGTTTCATGTCAAAATAAACAATTATTGGGAGATACTATCTTAAAATGTTTGAAATACAATACTTATTGTGATATTTAATCTTAGTTTATAATATACCATGCACATTGTATTGTTTTGCATGATTTAAACCATTTTTCATCGGTCATTGGAAAAACAAAATTCTTGTCTATTTTAGGTTTTTGTAGTGGATCCTTTGGAAAAGAATAGTAGAGAATTGCTTAAAATGGCCGAGGCGTTTTTAGTACATAGTGCTCCAGTACGTATTGGTGTGGTGCTTGTCGTGGACTCTGACAGAGAGGTGACAGGGTATGACGACCCAGGAGTGGCAATCTCTCGTGCGTTTGATTACCTTATAAGGGAAGAGAGTGCAGATCGAGCCATCGCCTTTATCACTGACGTAAGTTTTAATTCTGGATGTAAAATACAGGCAATTAGTGTTCTGGTTAATCTACTTTAGCAAATTTTATGGTTTGGTGTTTAAGTTAAAGGATCAGTGTCAAAATATTTCTGTGATTGATTTCAATACATCAATCAATACATCAATCAATAAATCTTGTAACCTTTTGATTTATCTCTAATGTATTGCATTTCATTGTTAATTTTCTGTGTCTTGTGTTGCTCAAGAGTTCAATATTACACCTACTTAACAGATGGTTATATAAATCTCCTTTCTTTCTTGATCCAGTGGAAAGTTTGAAAAGTTACCCCTCCCTCTCAGAAAAGCACAAAAAATGTTTTGCAGTTACATACTGTAATTGTGGAAATTTTTGCGGTTGGTTAATTTTGCAATTTTTATGGGTGAAGTATATGCGTAGAAGTTATTTTTGCAAACCATTTTCATTTTATTTCATCTTAAGCACACCAAAAAACATATAATGTGCGTGGGAAATTTTTGTGATCTGACAACCTTCGCGTAATTAGCGTTAATTTCCCCCTCATGTAAATTTCCACGTTAGGTTTTGACTTCCTAGGCAACATGAGTTGGATAAAAAACTTACTGAAGTGAAATCATTAACCTTTTTTGGGTTGAAGATTCGGATAACTTGTCTCTGCTTTATCCAGGTATATGAGAAAGCCCAGTCAAAGGATCTAACGGCAGATTTGGTAATCAAAGAATTCCAGCGTTCTTACTCCGACGCAGATGAAGGAACAGTATTTGGGGAGGACGACGACTACAATATTCTTAGAAAGGTATGTTTTTTTCGGATATTATGTCAGCATTAAGCTGTAGTGAAACGTTTGTTTGTTTTTTGACAAGAAATTGGCTTAACCTTGATGATTTGTGACCAGGGATAAAGAGACGTGGGTATATAGTACTCAATGTGTCGACGTGTCCCATTGTGTGGGCAAAAATTAACCCCTAGAAATGTTTAGTTTATATTTATGTCATATCATCACACCAACAAGATCTGCACCTTAGTTATTTTTGTAGTAATTAGTCGCGTTTAAAATCATCAAAGGTCACCCTGAACAACTTGAATGTGTATAAGGTATCTCCTGAGACCTACAGCAGATTTAGTTAAAATTCACACCATAGCATTACACCAGCAAAATCTTCATATGAATAGAAGTTCCAAACCTGATTAGATTTCAGTAGTCATCAGCCAAGGTCCAAATCACCCTTGATCACTTTTATAATAAAGCGCTTACGTGCAAGACAATTAATGAATAGACATAAGCTAAAATTGGGAAGATTAGGCCCCAGTTTCATGAATTTTCCTTTATTTATAGAAATAACTGCCATAGAACAGCATTACATTAGTAACGGAAAAACTTACATTTAAGGAAATTTCTTTAACTTATGTAATGCTTTCCTCTGGGTGGTTTTAAGTTAAGAAAAGTCCTTAAGTTTAGGAAGATTCATGAAACTGGGGCCAAGGAGTGGGAAGTATATCTATGTGAGTCCCTCCTACCATTACTATCACCCAAACCCCCACCCATCCACCAACCCACACTTTTCATAATCACATTTTTTTTCTGGAAAAAAAACAAAAAAATACAATCTTTCAGCTCCCTTATTCTCAGCCAGCAATATGACTAAATTTTCAATTCATAACTCCCTTTAAATGGAAAATCCTCCCTATAAATGATTTGATTAAGGCGATCCTTATTATACCCCCCGCAACGAAGTTAGGGGGGTATACTGGAATCAGGTTGTCCGTCTGTCTAAGCGTCTGTCCGTCCATCTGTCTGTAGACACATTTTGTCCGGCTAACTCCTCCTAAACCTGTGAACCGATTTTGATGAAACTTTACAGGAATATTAAGGATCATATGCATGCCCCTTTCTTTTTTTGAAATTTTTTGTTGCCATGGTAACTGGTCACTATAAACAAGTTTTCTAATAAATGTCCATAACTCCTCAGTTATTTGACCGATTGTATTCAAACTTAGTAAAAAGATGTAATTCAGTGAGGCCAATAATTGGACATATTAGACGTTTCCCAAACTGTTACCGCGGAAACACAATCCTGGCCTCTGATTGGTCAAAATTTAGATATTGTCCACTTTTGACCAAATTTGGTATATAGGGTTATTAGAGGATGCCAAACATTATAAAATAGGTTTCGTTGCCATGACAAACATGTGTAGATGTGCATGCCCCTTTCTTTTTTGAAAATTTTGGTTGCCATGGTAACTGGTCACTATAAACAAGTTTTCTAATAAATGTCCATAACTCCTCAGTTATTTGACTGATTGTATTCAAACTTAGTAAAAAGATGTAATTCATTAAAGGCCAATAATTGGACATATTAGACGTTTCCCAAACTGTTACCGCGGAAACACAATCCTGGCCTCTGATTGGTCAAAATTTAGATATTGTCCAATTTTGACCAAATTTGGTATATAGGGTTATTAGGGGATGCCAAACATTATAAAATAGGTTTCGTTGCCATGACAAACATGAGTGTTTAGTGTAGATCAAGAACATAACGGCAGACATTTTTTTGTCTCTGTGGCCCTTCAGTGGAAAATATTACTTCAGTAAAGATGTAAGTATTGCAAGATTCTCTTGATCATGAACAACATGTATTCCACCCCTTCTGATTTCCAGAAATGCAGGCACATGCAGAATATGTCAATTACTCTCAGAATAACACTTTAACTTATCCATTGACTCATTGCAGTGTGCGGGGGGTATTGGTCAGCCATCTAGGTGACAGTTCTAGTTCATTTTGTAATCACTTACTGAGTTTTTCAGGTCAAATACGGTATGTATCATTGTTTGTGTGCTTTGTTTGTTTGTGCAGGCCTCCAATGACTTTGTGTCCAAGTCAGGTTTGAAAGATTTCCCTCAGGTGTTGATGAATGGTGTTCCCATGGACAAAAAACATCTAACAGAGGAAACATTTGAGGAGGGCGTGGTCTCCACCATCCTTGCTCAAACTCCAGCCATACAAAAGGCAGTGTACCAGGGCACTCTTCATGATTTTGTCAACATGCAGGAATGGTTAATGGAGCGTGACAATGTTCTCCCTCGCCTGAACTCCAGAGTCCTTACCCCAGCCAAGAAATCTCTCGACTTCACTGTCAGACTAGGTAGGTACTGTTGTTGAGATCTCATATTTTGTTTGGACAGGGTTTTTTTTAATAAATTACAATATCACATTTAATTTTATGCTGAAAATATGTCTGTTGAAATTATTCACTACTGAAAATTTAAACATTGACCTCAAATCTGTTTCAGATTGATTGTATTTGTCTTATCTTTAATTTCCATAACAAAAAAAATTCCCAAAAAACAACATATATTAGGATATCAGTTCATGTGTGCCTTTGGTATATATTTGATTAGTGAGTTTTTACCTTGAATTTTAAGTTGTAATATATTCATGTATGATGTTTTACTTATTACAGATGCTGATGTGTACAATGATGTTCATAAATTTGAGGTACTAAACACCAAAGCAATGACCTCTGTCATGACCCAAAATATGAAATATCTGACAAGGAAAGGTGAGATTTTTAGCCATAGAAAAACTTCAGACTTATCAGTGTTGTTAACCTGGTGTTAGATAATACATTATATCTGGTCAGGGCCGTCATAATCTAGGATGACAGGGAGTGTTCAAGAGTCATCAGGTAAAATTGAATATGAAACTTTCAGATACTGATCAAAAGTAAAGAAATATCATATTAGTCTAGCAATTTTCACAATGTAAGAAAGTCATAATATATCAGATTGACCTGACAAAATCAGGTAAGTTGGCAACACATGCACCAGCTTAATCAAAACTGTTTAACATTCAGTATTTTGATTTCAGGGAAACTGTTTTGCCTCTTATCAAGAAGCATTAATTAAATTGTTTAGGAAATAATTCACATTTTCAGATGAAGGAAAGAATGTGTATTTTTGTGTATGATTTAATTGTGTCATCAATCCTTGGGTATCTTGATTTTGTGTGGGAATCATTTATAAAAGACGTCCACATCACAGTATCAGTCATCCCTAAGCCTCCTTGTCAAAGTAAGAATAAAACCAATCATATCCAGATCACAATAAAGATGAATTCAGCCTAAAGATTAATTTTCAGATTCTATATAATGATGTATTATTTTAATACATTACATCTTAAAGATTTCTCAGTGACTATCAAAGTCAATTCAGCACAAGCTGTTCTGTTTGTATGTCTGCCATTATATTTCATCAGTCCTTCTCCATCAGTTATGAACTTTTAAAACAGTTTTGATTTTAAATTTACAGAGGAGAACATGCTCCGCCCAGTGACCATGTGGGTGGTGTGTGACCTTGAGACCCCAGAAGGTCGTGATCTGTTGTACTCTGCTCTTAAACAACTGGTAGGTTAGATTATAAATATCATTTAGTGACTGAAAAAAGAATAAGAAAAAGGAAATATTCAACTTCTGCCATAAATTATTCTCATAAAAATCTACCTCCTATAATGATAGTTTCTTGAAAAAAAGAAACCATTTATTATAGAAAAGTAGTGCTATAATGGGTTTGTATGTGTATGATAACAATTCTTTATCTCTTTATGGAAGGGCTTACACAGTTCTCCAATGTCTGACCATCTTATTGTGTTCTCTGTCAATGTCGTATCATTAGAAGCTTAACAAGATTTTTATATTTACCCATAGTATCATGGCATCAAGATGTATAGCAGATCAAGTTCTTGTTGGCATGGAAGCTAGGGCATTCATGTCAATGAAACATTTTACAGTTCAAAACTCATTCAATATAGAAAAGAATTGCCATTAGTTTTTTTAAATAATTTATTGTAGAAAAATGCTGTTGTTATTTTCACTCATTAGATAACAGGTTGATATGTGTAGAAAATGTCAGCATAAGTAACATATTCATTATAGCAATTTTCCGTATCGTCAAAGACAAAATGTCTTCAATATTTCTTTGTTGATAGAGATTGACCCAGTTTCTTCTGGATGTTGGTCCACAAGCATAAATCAAAAATACTGTTTTATATTATAACTTTGTCATATTGTTTTTCTTTCTGTGATTGAACAGAAACACACACATGACCTGAGACTAGGCGTGATTTTTAACAGTCCGCGGTGGAAGGAGGATCAATACTACACAATCTCGAAAGCTGTATACACTGCACTTACCACCCTTGAGCCAGGTCTAGCAAAGTCCTTCATCACCAAACTAATGAAGGAAGAAAATGTGAAGGATCTTCTGGCTGGAAACAAACAGCTCAGCGATTTGGAGGTCAATGTAAGTATGTTGTATTAGTGGAAAATTTTGATATCAAAACTGAAAGTCAAAAATTTCCTAGGGGGTTGCTGTTCTAGATAAAAACATAGCTGGAGAAATCGGGATTGTATACAAGTATATTGGAATAAAAGGTATATGAAAATGTCATGTGTCAGTGCAACACAAATTTGTGATATATCTTCCTTCAGGAGGATAGAGTAACTAAAGCTTACTACCTAAGCTAAAGGAATTCACACTTGTCAGGAGAATTAAATTAACCTGTACTCTTTACTTTGATAGAAAATACAAATATATATTTTTTTAAGGAAATTTTTTGTGTAAAAATATCTGGTAATTACAGTTGTTGGATAATTCAGGATTCTTTCGCATATTGAACGATATGTTTAAATTTGACTTTTGAGTTTAAACTTTAAGACTTGTTTGCTGTATTATTACCAAGTTGATTTTGTTGGCATTCAGAAATTAAACAGAATATAAACAGGAAATTTCTTTATACAGAATGTATTTGTTATGTGTGAAATACCTTTATATTTACAGGGTATGGACACAATGTCCTATATGTTGGCTGTTGAAGTACAAAACACTGATTTCCTCAAGGTTCATAGAGCGTTTGTTGAGAAAGTCTTAGGCTGGGAACAGTCGGCTAGAGGAGTGCTGGCTAATGGTCAAGTGAGTTGAAACATTATGTACAAGTTGCGTTTGTAATTTTTTTGATTTACAAATAGACCACTGTGAAGTGTACTTTTGTTTGTTATGGGGAGAATTCTGTATTATGGAAAAATATGGTAAACATATTTGAACTTAATAGAAGTTAAAAATGGTTTGATTGAAAACAAATTAGCCATTGAAATGTGCATTATGGCACATATAAACTTGAGAAAGCTTTCAATTTGATGAATTTGTGTGAGAAAAAGAGGATGAATTCAGCAGTGAATGTGTCGTTTAGAAAGCTTATTGTTTAAACCTTCAAAACTGCCTACTGAAATGTATATTGACAATCTATATATTTAAAGGATTTGTGACAAATATCTAATGTAATTACTTTATAAGAAAACTTCTCGTGGTTTTGACTAACAAGACATGTCAGTCAATTTTCCAAAGCCTCTGTCACTATTGCCTTATCACTGGAAGAATTTTGTTAAAGTATAAAATAAATTTGTCTTGAAGGTGCTGGGGCCCCTGGACAAGGGTGAACGATTCCTACAGGAGGATGTGGACCTGTTCCAGAAATACATCTTCCAGAATTCTGCCAAGAAAATCAAGGGTCTCCTGTATACGTTAGGCCATAAGGATGATAAGTAAGAACCTTGCTGGATTCAGTGTCTCTGTTTAAGGTTGGATATCAGTTGTCGCGATATCCGTTATGTGTTGTTTGTACAAAAACAGGCAGCTCATCAGCCACAAAGCTCCCAAGTATAAAACATTAACAAGATTTTGTTGTACAAATTGATGATGTTATACCACCATTTTAAAATTCAATGCTTCTTCATCTACCCATAATCTTTTTCAAGATATTACAGATTTGTTATGCCCTTGGATCAAAAGATCGGGGGTATATTATTTTTGTGTTGTCTGTTTGCTTGTCTGTTGTCAACTTTAGCCTTGCCAATAACTATTGCACTGTGAGAGGTAGGGCTTTCATATTTGGTATGTGTGTTCCTTGTGCCAGGTAGTACCAAAATTTGTGACCATGTGATTTTAATTTTGTTTTGACTGAAGGCAAAGTGTTTCATAAACACATCTTTATTTATTTATTTATTTTTTTTTGGAGAGGAGGTGGGAATGTTATGGTGTCATAAACAGACAGGGTTGTTGTGTGGTGGTGTCTCTTTTTAATAGCCTCACTGAAGAAGAATTGAGGTACCACTCATAATCATTCTACCTGTGTACACACATAACACATAACATCTTCTTTATTATGATGAGATGTAACATATTACTGGATGCGGGGTTATTTTGAGATTTTTTCATATAAATGACTTGAAATACTTTAGAAAAAATAAGTTTTTTCCTTCAATTTTTCTTTTATGAAATGAAAAATTAGAATTATTTGTATATATTGTCTGATTGTTGCTAATGAAGAAGTATGTATGAGAACCAGTGAGAAAGGTACTAGTAATGGTAAATCATGATTAGTGGATGTCTTCATTGTTAGCAGAGTGAGGACCACAGAGAAAATGATTATATGTGATTTTAAGTGGCTGAATAGTGTCTCCATCTTCCATCCCCTTTTATATATAGAATGGTCCTGTGACTTGTGACCTCAATCCATAAAATCAATTATGACTGAACTTAATATATTCTTACATTTCTATGACAATTATATAAATCATATGGCAATGTAATTCACAACACTATGATTGTCATTTCCTAAGTTTTTAATGGTGTTTTAGGTAACACTGGATATTACTAAAATGTGTTTGCAGTTTGCTGTCTGGTTTGAACTGTTGCCAAGTAATGTATGTGTCAAAGTTTGGTTTTGATTTTCAAAAAAATTGAAACATACAATATAATCTTTGCTACAGGGGCAGTGACTTAGTGATGAAGGTGTCCTCCCTCCTGAGTCAGTCTGGGTCCACTAAAGAGAGAAAGGAGGTCCAATATGCTGGTGATCAACACAGGCAAGTCATTGAAAGAGTTGTCTCCCCTTGACTGCATGGGCAGATTTTATTCGGTTCTGTTCGGAATCAAATACACACAATGCCACTTTGGAATTTTGTGAAAATCAAATTTAATATGTGGGATGGAAACTTAAACTGGCAATCTTAGTGGATAGCTTTTACTTATTTACTCACTGCTACTTACTTCATGATTGCAGTGATGTATTTTCTGAAATGGCTCCTTATATTCAAGTTGCAATTTACAACACTTATTTATTAACTCATGAAGAATTTACTATATATATATAGTTCATGATAAAATGAATTTGTGAAGAAGTTCTCTTTGGTCAATAATAATGAACTGTTTCTCTCCACAGTGTGATAAAACTGCCAGGCAATCCTGGTGCACCTGCTTACCAATTAGATGTTATCATTGATCCAGCATCAAGAGAAGCCCAGAAAATGTCTGCCATCCTCATGGTGAATATTTATAATAAACCTACTCAAACTATCCTTACTTAACATAACATTTCTTACCTAGAAACCAGCAGTTCATGCAAGTAAAAATGGATTGAGAAATTCAATCATATCAGTTTTGTTTTGACTTGATCAAATTTTGAAATTGAATTTGTCATTTGTAGAAAGTTAATGCAGCTTTTCTGAACATCTTACAATATTAAAATTCTCTCTACACCTCCCCCCCCCCATTTCTCTCTCTTACTCTCCCTCTTTCTTTCTCTGTCTGTCTGTCTGTCTGTCTCTGTCTCTGTCTCTCTGTCTCTGTCTCTGTCTCTGTCTCTCTCTCTCTCTCTCTCTCTCTCTCTCTCTCTCTCTCTCTCTCTCTCTCTCTCTCTCTCTGTCTCTCTCTCTCTCTCTCTCTGTCTCTCTCTGTCTCTCTCTCTCTCTGTCTCTGTCTCTCTCTCTCTCTCTCTCTCTCTCTCTCTCTCTCTCTCTCTCTCCCCATTTTACAAGAAAGGAATGGTCTGATGTCATTATGATGCTTTCTCTTCCCTTCTCACATGGAGGACATTCATCTTACTGCTAAACAGGATATTTTGAAATGATACCATTTTTTGATGTTCTTGCTGCAGATTCTGAAAGAAGTCGCGAATGTGGACCTGAGGATATATATGAATTGTAAAGATAAACTGTCTGAGTTACCTGTGATAACGTAAGTAAAACTTAGGTTTTACATTAAGAATGAAATTATAGATATTTCTTAATTCATTTACCAAGTATTTTCTTCAATCATATAGGAGTTAGCAATTTCAATAATGCAGTAAATAACTTGTATTTAACTCATGCCTGTTGATAAGTCCCTATCATTTGAAGCCCAGAAGAATCAATTTCCATGTCCTGCTATAAACAAACCATCCCTTGGCTTTGGGTGAAGATTTTTATGTTGATTCTCAAAGGGCTATTACCAGAGGATGGGGTGGGGGAAGGGGTGGAAAAAAGGGCAAAAAGGGAAAAGTTATATTTAATACTTAGTTAGGAGCATCAAAAAATGAATTTGGTGGTACTAATTGGAGTTCTAAGGTAGATACTTATGCAGTATTAAGACAATAGTTATCATTATCTGTATCAGCGATAAGGTCCAGAGGTTACACCAGTAAATATTTACCAAATTTATAACAAATTTAAGCAAGAGAAAATGTTTAAAGAAAAAAGGCCAGATTTAAAATTGTGTTCTTTATTTTATTATCAAGGTTTTACCGATATGTGTTGGAGCCATCCATAACATTTAAAGTAGACGGGTCATATTCGGAAGGCCCCATGGCCAAATTCACGGACATGCCTACCAAGTCCCTGCTTACACTGGGAATGAACCCCTCTGAAAGCTGGTTAGTCGAGGCAGTTACGGCCCCTTATGATCTTGACAACATCTTGTTAGAGGAGGTAGGTGAAAAAAATTGGTATCTGCTGTCGCATGTGACAGCCAATACAAGATTACACTTACTACAAACGTAACTGTCAAAGCCCGTGACAGCCAATATAAGGTTACACTCACTACAAACATAACTGTCAAAGCCCGTGACAGCCAATACAAGGTTACACTTACTACAAACGTAACTGTCAAAGCCCATGACAGCCAATACAAGGTTACACTTACTACAAACGTAACTGTCAATGCATGTGACAGCCAATACAAGGTTACACCCACTACAAATGTAACTGTCAAAGCATGTGACAGCCAATACAAGGTTACACCCACTACAAATGTAACTGTCAAAACATGTGACAGCCAATACAAGGTTACACTTACTACAAACGTAACTGTCAAAGCCCGTGACAGCCAATATAAGGTTACACTCACTACAAACATAACTGTCAAAGCCCGTGACAGCCAATACAAGGTTACACTTACTACAAACGTAACTGTCAAAGCCCATGACAGCCAATACAAGGTTACACTTACTACAAACGTAACTGTCAATGCATGTGACAGCCAATACAAGGTTACACTCATTACAAACAACACCCAATACACATGACAGCCTATAAAATTACACTCACTACAATGCTAACTATGACTTCAAGTCAACCACCTGCAAAGTGTAATTTCATAACAAACCAAGCTCAAATCATTCTAAAAATTTCGCTGTAATATTTTTCTGTCCAGTGACTTATTGTTATCTGTATCCAATGCTGCTTAAATGAAAGATTTCACAAATGGAAATGTATATCCTTTTCAATTTTTTTCATTCTCTGGACTTTTTTCATGATCAGAAAGCTTTTGTTCTTTAAATATTGAAATCTGCCTGGTTCCCTTTAAAAGCGCAAACTGTGAATAATGCCAGTAAAGACATTTAAGAAAACACCTTGAAAAAGAAAATACATGTGATTTTTTTTTTAGCAGGGAGTTGTCAGAGTGAATGTTTTAATCTATCGTATCCTAATCTGTACTCCCTCTGCCTTATTTCTTTAGACCAAGTCTGGAATACACGCTGACTTTGACTTGGAGTACATACTGTTGGAAGGTAAGTTCATGTGACATTGTAGACAACAGTTGGCAAAATCTGGAAATGTCTTTAAAGTGCAAAAGCTACTGTAACATAACATCCAATTTCATATCGTTGTTATATAATATATTACAATTTTAATCATTCTGCCCTTTGGTTTGTGAAGATCAATTTTCAATTACTGCTGTTGTTATCACTTGACCTAAATGTGAAAGAGAGGATGACTTGTTCAAGAAATATAGATTGTTTTTTTTTAGTTTTATACACAAAAATCCTCCAAACATTGATTTAAGGATTTAGGAGTGGAGAGGTGCCAATAGTATAGCTTTTTAATTCTGTCTTGTATACTCTGTACAGGTCATTGTTCTGACAGTACGACAGGACAACCTCCTAGAGGACTTCAGTTTACACTGGGCCGTAACCAGACAGAGGCTGCTGTAGACACCATCGTCATGGCAAATCTGGTATTTACTATTATGTGGTATATTTTGATGTGACCAAACCTTTCATCTATGACAATAGTTAACATGTTAGATCTATCCTGATTTAATGCTGTGGGGCCAACACTAACCTCTCACTCAAGGGGCAGAAATGGACTTATTATCGGACACTTATATAGCATATACGGTCATTATTGCTAAATTTCAAATCTTTTTCTTGGTAAAGCGTAAAGAGAATCCGGTTTATTAAATGGCATTATAGAAAGGGTTTTAATATTTCTTGTTCTGTTTCTAGGGCTACTTCCAGCTAAAGGCTAACCCTGGTACCTGGTTCCTGAAACTCCGAGAGGGACGGTCATTGGAACTCTACGATATTGCAAGGTATTGTCAAACATTATCTGATGATATTATGATGTTGTAGTTTTTCAACATTTTAGCTTGAAGGCCTTGAATTAGATTTGCTGAATTTTAGAAATATACATGTTAAAATGTTTGTTCCAACAGATGCTCACGGAACAGTTTCCCTGTTGTAGAAGTCTTAAGAAATAAACATGTTAAGTATTAGGTCAGAATTACCTTGTTCACAGAACACTTTTTCTCAGCAGTCCCTGATGAAACTTGACACCTCCTTGTGACTTGTGGGTCTTTAAAGAAAAGAGAGAGCTTGGCATATCTCATGAACTCCTCAACAGATACACTTTCAACATAAACCATTATATCATCAATTGCTACTGTACATCTGTTTGAGTGGCAGTATAATTGATCGAAGGTCACACCTGACTGCTTTTGTAAAAAAAAATATGACATGAGAAATGTCATGAAAATCACACAAGCCACTTCCTGATCGGAGGGGGATGTGTTAATGTTAGTGTTAGCCCCTTGACATTTGCTATGGTGAGTCATATGCTGTTTTTATATTCAGTCTATTTTTTCTTTATTTTATAAAGCCATGAGTTCACAGACACACCTGCTGGATCTGATGATGTTGTTGTAGTGATGAACAGCTTCAAGAGTAAAATTATCAGAATTAAAGTAAGTCATTCAGAGAAAAAGATGTACATATATATAATGTTATGGAAATACCCCAAACTTGATTAGTTTAAAAATTAGAGTTCAAAGTTATTTTGAATATATACAGAATTCATTAGCATGAAATCTGCTACAGTAAATAGCCAGGCTTTACTTAAGTGACACAAAATTAATTAGATAAAATTATATAGATGTTTTTTTTGGAAATTCTCCAAATTTTTTAAGTTTTCAGATTAATGGTCACAAAAAGAGAAAGAAGGAAATATACAGAGATCGTTGGTACAAAGTTTACAAGAAATGTACAGAGTTTCATATTATTATTACATACAGCAAATCACAGTGTTGTGTATATGTCTATATTTTTACTCATTATAGATACCTCTCTTCATTTAGTTTTTTTACACCGAGTTTTCCTTTGAATTTTAGAATTAGGTATATTGAAATACCTATGTCTGTAATTCCAGGTTGCTAAAAAGCCAGAGAAAAGTGAAGAACAGTTATTGGTAGATGATCAGGAGCGAGGAATATGGGAGTCAATTTCAAGGTAATGTACTTGTTTTTAGTGAAGATATGTCTTCAAGATAAGCTTATGTCAGTCAGGTGTTAATAGTTTGTGACAAATAAATCAATCCTGCACACATACAAGTGATAATGATTTTCTCTATTTCATAATTGTATAAGAACTACTACTGTTATTTTCTATCAGTTCATGTACAATTATGTATTTTTCCTGTCTCTAGCACACTGACGGGGGACAAAGCAGAGGAAGACGATGACAAGACACTCAATATATTTTCACTGGCCTCGGGACATATGTATGAGAGGCTGATGAGGTGGGTATAGAGACCAAAACCAATACATAGACCAATCAATGAGTTACAATCAAATTTTGTAATTACATGTATGTGTTCCCTTAATGTAATACGTTTACAAAGGCTTGTAATTGTCCATTTGTGTTTATATGAATATTCATGAGATACTTATTTCAATTTGCAATTTTATCTTTGATGTTTAATGAGTATAAATCATACATCATTTTTGGCCACAGATTTGCATAATGGAAACAGTTTCATAAATTTTTTAAATGAAAGATAATATCCATACTCCCGAGCATCTGATTATAAAGTTTAGCTAGATAGAAATAATGAAAGTGTTTAAATGATTATGACTGATAGTTCTGACAATGATAACTTACTTTTCAGGATCATGATGATGAGTGTATTGAAAAATACAAAGTCGAAAGTGAAATTTTGGTTTTTGAAAAATTATTTATCACCATCATTTAAGGTAAGTAAACACACTGAACTGTATTGTTTTATATTCCTTTGTACAAAATCATAATTAATAGACCATATTAACAGGAATTGACTTCTGTGAAATATCATCTGGTAGAATGTAAACATTCTACAGCTTATGTATTGTATACACTGATAACACTGTCGCTCCCCAGGAGGTTTTGTTTTGGTCTATTCCAGTAAATCCATCGCTCCCCAACAGATTTTGCTTAGGTCTATTCCAGTAAAACATCCATCACTCCCCAGGAGGTTTTGTTTATTTCTATTCCAGTAAAACATCCATCGCTCCCCAGGAGGTTTTGTTTAGGTCTATTCCTGTAAAACATCCATCACTCCCCAGGAGGTTTTGTTGCGGTCTATTCCAGTTAAACATCCATCACTCCCCAGGAGGTTTTGTTTAGGTCTATTCCAGTAAAACATCCATCACTCCCCAGGAGGTTTTGTTTAGGTTTATTCCAGTAAAACATCCATCGCTCCCCAGGAGGTTTTGTTTAGTTCTATTCCAGTAAAACATCCATCACACCCCAGGAGGTTTTGTTTAGGTCTATTCCAGTAAAACATCCATCGCTCCCCAGGAGGTTTTGTTTAGGTCTATTCCAGTAAAACATCCATCGCTCCCCAGGAGGTTTTGTTTAGGTTTATTCCAGTAAAACATCCATCACACCCCAGGAGGTTTTGTTTAGGTCTATTCCAGTAAAACATCCATCGCTCCCCAGGAGGTTTTGTTTAGGTTTATTCCAGTAAAACATCCATCGCTCCCCAGGAGGTTTTGTTTAGGTCTATTCCAGTAAAACATCCATCACACCCCAGGAGGTTTTGTTTAGGTCTATTCCAGTAAAACATCCATCGCTCCCCAGGAGGTTTTGTTTCGGTCTATTCCAGTAAAACATCCATCACTCCCCAGGAGGTTTTGTTTTGGTTTATTCCAGTAAAACATCCATCACACCCCAGGAGGTTTTGTTTTGGTTTATTCCAGTAAAACATCCATCGCTCCCCAGGAGGTTTTGTTTCGGTCTATTCCAGTAAAACATCCATCACTCCCCAGGAGGTTTTGTTTTGGTTTATTCCAGTAAAACATCCATCGCTCCCCAGGAGGTTTTGTTTAGGTCTATTCCAGTAAAACATCCATCACTCCCCAGGAGGTTTTGTTTCGGTCTATTCCAGTAAAACATCCATCACTCCCCAGGAGGTTTTGTTTAGGTCTATTCCAGTAAAACATCCATCACACCCCAGGAGGTTTTGTTTAGGTCTATTCCAGTAAAACATCCATCGCTCCCCAGGAGGTTTTGTTTAGTTCTATTCCAGTAAATCCTTCGCTCCCCAGGAGGTTTTGTTTAGGTTTATTCCAGTAAAACATCCATCACTCCCCAGGAGGTTTTGTTTTGGTTTATTCCAGTAAAACATCCATCACTCCCCAGGAGGTTTTGTTTAGGTCTATTCCAGTAAAACATCCATCACTCCCCAGGAGGTTTTGTTTTGGTTTATTCCAGTAAAACATCCATCGCTCCCCAGGAGGTTTTGTTTTGGTTTATTCCAGTAAAACATCCATCACTCCCCAGGAGGTTTTGTTTTGGTTTATTCCAGTAAAACATCCATCACACCCCAGGAGGTTTTGTTTTGGTTTATTCCAGTAAAACATCCATCACTCCCCAGGAGGTTTTGTTTAGGTCTATTCCAGTAAAACATCCATCGCTCCCCAGGAGGTTTTGTTTAGGTCTATTCCAGTAAAACATCCATTGCTCCCCAGGAGGTTTTGTTTAGGTTTATTCCAGTAAAACATCCATCACTCCCCAGGAGGTTTTGTTTAGGTCTGTTCCAGTAAATCCTTCGCTCCCCAGGAGGTTTTGTTTAGTTCTATTCCAGTAAATCCTTCGCTCCCCAGGAGGTTTTGTTTAGGTCTATTCCAGTAAAACATCCATCATTCCCCAGGAGGTTTTGTTTTAGTTTATTCCAGTAAAACATCCATCGCTCCCCAGGAGGTTTTGTTTAGGTCTATTCCAGTAAAACATCCATCACACCCCAGGAGGTTTTGTTTTGGTTTATTCCAGTAAAACATCCATCACTCCCCAGGAGGTTTTGTTTAGGTCTATTCCAGTAAAACATCCATCACTCCCCAGGAAGTTTTGTTTTAGTTTATTCCAGTAAAACATCCATCGCTCCCCAGGAGGTTTTGTTTAGGTCTATTCCAGTATAACATCCATCACTCCCCAGGAGGTTTTGTTTAGGTCTATTCCAGTAAAACATCCATCACTCCCCAGGAGGTTTTGTTTAGATTTATTCCAGTATAACATCCATCACTCCCCAGGAGGTTTTGTTTAGGTTTATTCCAGTATAACATCCATCACTCCCCAGGAGGTTTTGTTTAGGTCTATTCCAGTAAAACATCCATCACTCCTCAGGAGGTTTTGTTTAGGTCTGTTCCTGTAAAACATCCATCACTCCCCAGGAGGTTTTGTTTAGTTCTATTCCAGTAAAACATCCATCACTCCCCAGGAGGTTTTGTTTAGGTCTATTCCAGTAAAACATCCATCGCTCCCCAGGAGGTTTTGTTTAGGTCTATTCCAGTAAAACATCCATTGCTCCCCAGGAGGTTTTGTTTAGGTCTATTCCAGTAAATCCATTGCTCCCTAGGAGGTTTTGTTTAGGTCTGTTCCTGTAAAACATCCATCACTCCCCAGGAGGTTTTGTTTAGTTCTATTCCAGTAAATCCTTTGCTCCCCAGGAGGTTTTGTTTAGGTTTATTCCAGTAAAACATCCATCACTCCCCAGGAGGTTTTGTTTAGGTCTATTCCAGTAAAACATCCATCGCTCCCCAGGAGGTTTTGTTTAGGTCTATTCCAGTAAAACATCCATCGCTCCCCACGAGGTTTTGTTTAGGTCTATTCCAGTAAATCCTTTGCTCCCCAGGAGGTTTTGTTTAGGTCTATTCCAGTAAAACATCCATCGCTCCCCAGGAGGTTTTGTTTAGGTCTATTCCAGTAAAACATCCATCACTCCCCAGGAGGTTTTGTTTAGGTCTATTCCAGTAAAACATCCATCGCTCCCCAGGAGGTTTTGTTTAGGTCTATTCCATTAAAACATCCATCGCTCCCCAGGAGGTTTTGTTTAGGTCTATTCCAGTAAAACATCCATCACTCCCCAGGAGGTTTTGTTTAGTTCTATTCCAGTAAATCCTTTGCTCCCCAGGAGGTTTTGTTTAGGTCTATTCCAGTAAAACATCCATCACTCCCCAGGAGGTTTTGTTTAGGTTTATTCCAGTAAAACATCCATCACTCCCCAGGAGGTTTTGTTTAGGTCTATTCCAGTAAAACATCCATCGCTCCCCAGGAGGTTTTGTTTAGGTCTATTCCAGTAAAACATCCATCGCTCCCCAGGAGGTTTTGTTTAGGTCTATTCCAGTAAATCCTTTGCTCCCCAGGAGGTTTTGTTTAGGTCTATTCCAGTAAAACATCCATCACTCCCCAGGAGGTTTTGTTAAGGTCTATTCCAGTAAAACATCCATCACTCCCCAGGAGGTTTTGTTTAGTTCTATTCCAGTAAATCCATTGCTCCCCAGGAGGTTTTGTTTAGTTCTATTCCAGTAAATTCTTTGCTCCCCAGGAGGTTTTGTTTAGGTCTATTCCAGTTAAACATCCATCACTCCCCAGGAGGTTTTGTTTAGTTCTATTCCAGTAAAACATCCATCACTCCCCAGGAGGTTTTGTTTAGGTTTATTCCAGTAAAACATCCATCACTCCCCAGGAGGTTTTGTTTTGGTTTATTCCAGTAAAACATCCATCACTCCCCAGGAGGTTTTGTTTAGGTCTATTCCAGTAAAACATCCATCACTCCCCAGGAGGTTTTGTTTTGGTTTATTCCAGTAAAACATCCATCACTCCCCAGGAGGTTTTGTTTAGGTCTGTTCCAGTAAAACATCTGTCGCTCCCCAGGAGGTTTTGTTTAGGTCTGTTCCAGTAAAACATCCATCACTCCCCAGGAGGTTTTGTTTAGTTCTATTCCAGTAAATCCATTGCTCCCTAGGAGGTTTTGTTTAGTTCTATTCCAGTAAAACATCCATCGCTCCCCAGGAGGTTTCGTTTAGTTCTATTCCAGTAAATCCATTGCTCCCCAGGAGGTTTTGTTTAGGTCTATTCCAGTAAAACATCCATCACTCCCCAGGAGGTTTTGTTTAGGTCTGTTCCAGTAAAACATCTGTCACTCCCCAGGAGGTTTTGTTTAGGTCTGTTCCAGTAAAACATCCATCGCTCCCCAGGAGGTTTTGTTTAGGTCTATTCCAGTAAAACATCTGTCACTCCCCAGGAGGTTTTGTTTAGGACTATTCCAGTAAAACATCCATCACTCCCCAGGAGGTTTTGTTTAGGTCTGTTCCAGTAAAACATCTGTCACTCCCCAGGAGGTTTTGTTTAGGTCTGTTCCAGTAAAACATCCATCGCTCCCCAGGAGGTTTTGTTTAGTCTGTTCCAGTAAAACATCTGTCACTCCCCAGGAGGTTTTGTTTAGGTCTGTTCCAGTAAAACATCCATCGCTCCCCAGGAGGTTTTGTTTAGGTCTATTCCTGTGAAACATCCATCACTCCCCAGGAGGTTTTGTTTAGTTCTATTCCAGTAAATTCTTTGCTCCCCAGGAGGTTTTGTTTAGGTCTATTCCAGTTAAACATCCATCACTCCCCATGAGGTTTTGTTTAGTTTTTTCCAGTAAATCCTTTGCTCCCCAGGAGGTTTTGTTTAGGTCTATTCCAGTAAAACATCCATCACTCCCCAGGAGGTTTTGTTTAGGTCTATTCCAGTAAAACATCTGTCGCTCCCCAGGAGGTTTTGTTTAGGTCTGTTCCAGTAAAACATCCATCACTCCCCAGGAGGTTTTGTTTAGGTCTATTCCAGTAAAACATCTGTCGCTCCCCAGGAGGTTTTGTTTAGGTCTGTTCCAGTAAAACATCCATCACTCCCCAGGAGGTTTTGTTTAGTTCTATTCCAGTAAAACATCTGTCACTCCCCAGGAGGTTTTGTTTAGGTCTATTCCAGTAAAACATCCATCACTCCCCAGGAGGTTTTGTTTAGGTCTATTCCAGTAAAACATCCATCACTCCCCAGGAGGTTTTGTTTAGGTCTATTCCAGTAAAACATCCATCACTCCCCAGGAGGTTTTGTTTAGTTCTATTCCAGTAAATCCTTTGCTCCCCAGGAGGTTTTGTTTAGGTCTATTCCAGTAAATCCATTGCTCCCCAGGAGGTTTTGTTTAGGTCTATTCCAGTAAATCCATTGCTCCCCAGGAGGTTTTGTTTAGGTCTGTTCCTGTAAAACATCCATCGCTCCCCAGGAGGTTTTGTTTAGGACTATTCCAGTAAAACATCCATCACTCCCCAGGAGGTTTTGTTTAGGACTATTCCAGTAAAACATCCATCGCTCCCCAGGAGGTTTTGTTTAGGTCTATTCCAGTAAAACATCCATCACTCCCCAGGAGGTTTTGTTTAGGTCTATTCAGTAAAACATCCATCGCTCCCCAGGAGGTTTTGTTTAGGTCTATTCCAGTAAAACATCTATCTCACCTCAGGACTCAAGGTTTTCTTTATATTGTTTGAGGCTATCTTCCATAGAAATTAATTGATAGGTGTTTTACTGGTATAGCCCCAATCACTTTACTTAAAATCTGGTCGGTATTTGGTGTACATAAGAGATGTTCAATGTTTTGGGTCCATGGTCATATAATAGAGTATATAATATTACTCATCCTATCATGCTTTAATGTCTTGCAGTCATATTCTAGTTAAGGTCATGTTTTATTAGAACTGTTTTTCAGTTTTTTTCATAATGTCTTTCAAAATATTAATGATCGAATGTAAAATGTTCAAATTTTAAAACAAATACCTGACTTTGTTAAGTCGTATGTGTTTAGGTTTTATTTTCTAATGTTATACATACATGTGTTTCTTTTCATTTTAGGATTTTATACCAAAGATGGCACAGGAGTATAATTTTGAATTTGAATTAGTACAGTACAAATGGCCACGATGGTTAAACCAACAAAAAGAAAAGCAAAGAATTATGTGGGGGTAGGCACTAATTCTATTTCAATATTATTTTCTGAAAATCACAACATTTTTTTCATCGATTCTGGAATTGAAAAGAAAAACTTTGATTTTATGCTAAACATTTGAAAAACTTTGTGTGAAAGTTTTAAGTTTTAGGAAGTTAAAGAAATGTTTTAGGAATGTGTATAATATTTTCACTATAATTTCATCAATTACTGCTTTAAAACAAGAGGTATACATTTCAGAAAAATCTTAGAATCTTTGTTTTTATTATTATTTTTTTTTTTTCTTTTTTCAGGTATAAAATTTTATTTTTGGATGTACTGTTTCCATTGGACGTAAAGAAAATTATTTTTGTTGATGCTGACCAGGTATGTACGAGATATTTTTATCATTTTTTTGCTTATTTCTATTCATTTGTATTCTATTTTTATTTTACTTACAAAAATGTTTTTTGGGGGGAGAGGGTTTGTTTTTTGAGGGGAGAGGGGTTATTTTTTGGGGGGAGAGGGGTAACTTTCCATTTCTCAAGATCTTTAGGTACATATGCATTGCACAGGACATTAACACATGCACACATCATCGTCATCATCATCATCTGCTTATTACAAGAACATAAAGCATAAGATGCAAATGGTAAAATTGACAATATATTTGAAGGCCAGGTAGATAATGTTTCCCTCTTCCATTCTGTATGTGATCTAATGTTTCAGTTCTCATTTTGTCATACGTCATCTTCACATGATGAATATTCTATACGTATTACAGAATTTTATTATTATTTTTTTTATTTCACTGAAGAAAAATAAATTCAGAAATCCAAAGATCCAAATCATTCTGTGGAATTTTGTAATCAGATTTCCTTTTTATTTACATGTGTGAATCTCACATAAGTGATATTTACAAAATAATATTTCTGTTGGTTTATATTTTTCTGGTTTTACCAAAAGCATGAATAATAAAGAATATATTTATATTATCCTTGCATATAGTGAAAATTAAAACCCTCAAAAATTATAGCCTTTACAGTAATGTGTGGATCTCTTTAAAAAAAAAAAAAAAAAAAACCTGTTGTGGTTTCAAGTACAAACCTTGTGTGACTGTGTCTGAAAATTTGTCCTTTATTGTAGATTGTACGAACAGATCTACAGGAGCTGAATGACCTTGACTTAGGAGGTGCTCCGTATGGTTACACACCTTTTTGCAGCAGTCGTACTGAAATGGATGGATTTAGGTACATTTATAATTACCTTATATCATGTCACAGTAGTCAGAAGAAAATCTTATATTAACTTGAAGGTGACGTAGACAGATTTAGAAATTATTTAACAATGAAAGTTTGTAATTTGGTTTAATTTTCACTCTTGATTAGTAACAGTGAAATATTCATTTTTTATTTGTTTATCACTATACGTTATGCAACTTTCTATCAGGAACTATCGTGAAGGACCAGGCCATAAAATACACATGGTTAAATCTAGATTCATTTTGTTGTCTCTTGTATTTTTCAGATTTTGGAAGTCTGGTTATTGGGCCAGCCATTTAGCTGGTAGAAAATATCACATTAGGTAAGATACAACAGCTTTATACTTTAAACTGTAGTAGAATTTCAGTTATAGACAGCTTCAATTTTGTAAGTGTGATGACAGCTTCACTGGTCTTGTTCATTGAGTTATGTCCCTTTGTTTTAACCATAATATGATAGATTTATACGTCTGTGCTGTATCTTGTCATTTCATTGATTGCCAAATTTAACATATGATTCCTTATCTGATAGCAACAGATTCTGTAATGAGATGAGGTCTGATTAATCATTAACCAACTTTAATTCAGAAGTTTTAGAGTAAGAAATGTTTTCTAAGTTATAAAAGACTGCCATTAAAACTGCTTCATTGTGTGTGGGACTTTTTCTTAGAAAATTATATTTGATTTTTCAATAGACCATACCTTCCAATATCTTGCAAGTAATTTTCTGTGCTTTTGACATTTGCAGAATTCCCTTTCAAGATTATTTTCAGTGATCGGCAAACTTTTCAGTATTCTGTCCTTTTGATGTTTCAGTGCCTTATACGTGGTAGATTTGAAAAAGTTCAGGCGTATTGCTGCAGGCGACCGTCTGCGCGGCCAGTACCAGGGGCTGAGTCAAGACCCTAACAGTTTATCTAACCTTGATCAGGATCTCCCAAACAACATGATCCACCAGGTGGCCATAAAATCTCTGCCTCAGGAGTGGCTCTGGTGCGAAACCTGGTGCAGCAACGAGTCCAAGGCTAAAGCCAAAACTATAGATTTGGTGAGTTGTCTCCCCTGTCTGTTTCTATACAATCTGACATTTTGTTTACTTCTTTTTAGAAAACCGTGTTTATGAAACTGCTTTACCTGGGGTTACAATTTTCTGATGGATCTCGTCTTTACTTTGAGAACAATCTTTCAGGTTTTTAGCCTTGGGGAGGATTCTAAGTTGCCAAACATCAGGCATGCCTCATGTTTGAGATCATAAGAAATTTTTACAAAGAAAAATCATCATTGCTGGATGGGATATCTAATTTCTCAATTCATTCCCTAGTAGCCAACATTTATCAAGTTATCACCCAAGTCAGTCTATATTTCTGTGTTCTCCATCCTGCCTGTGAACATTGAATGAGTCATCTCCCTTGTCAGTCTATTTTCCGGGTTCTTATTAATTTTTGATTAGTTGTCTCCCCGTCAGTGAACTCTAATTCATTTAGTGAGTTATCTCCAATTTTATGATAACTTCGGTGTATGAAAACAGTATCATGTGAAGTGTTCTTTTTTTCAGTGCAATAATCCCCAGACCAAGGAACCAAAGTTAAAGGCAGCACTCCGTATTGTACCAGAATGGAAGAATTATGACTATGAAATAAAAATATTATGGGACAAAGTTTACAATACTAATACAAGATCTCAGATAGAATATGACCCTCCAGATATAGAAACAGCATCAATAGGTACGTATATGTACTGGGTAACATTGGTATACAAATCAATTGTTTCTTGTTGGTAATTTGATTATTTATCAATGTGCCAAGCTGTGTTTGACAGTAAAATCTGTTTAATCTGACATGAGTATTGAAACAACCTGTTTGATTTGACCTTAGTAGTCTGATATCTTGTCATATCTGAACTCATAATTTGCTTACATCCTGTCTAATCACTCAGCAGAATTTTCAGATACTATTTTTTTATGAAATTTGACACTTTGTTGAAGTTATTGAGAAAACATTTTAATTCCCCTATTGAAATTTAAGTATGAAATGTTTTATTAAAATTTGTTTTATACTTTTCTTTACAGGGTCAAAAATTAAGGATGAGTTATAATATTTGGAGAAGTAACAGCAATGAGGACATATGAAATGTGTGTAAGAATATGTGCTTTATGAGATAAATGCTTGTGTGTACATGTTAATGCTGAGAGTGTGAGGAGAGTGAATATGAAACATGACGGTCTTATTTCAATTGAAGAATATCTTGAACTCAACTCCAATACTTAGAATATGCCATCTTATACCATCAACATAATCTTCATAAAAAGTCTAGGCCCAGTCCAGTACTGACATTTCCCCAGCCTATATCCCCTCTATAGACTTTACAAAATCTTCATGCCCAGTCCAATACTGTGTTAATCTCCCAATTTCAATAGGCAAACTGTATGCACGGGGTTATTGTTGACATCAGTGAGCCTTTGCATATAAAATGTCATATAACATTTATTGGGTTGAATTATTTCTGCGTATGAGGTTTAAAGTTTCCACACACCTAAATTTCCACGCTTACAGAATCTGAAAAAAGCATTTACAATGTATTACTTTCTGAAATTAAAAAACATTCCAGTATTGACCATTTTCTGAAGTTGGTGCCCTCTAGGCTGGTCACAAATAAATCTTACTTCTGAAGTAAGTGCTCTCTGGGATGACCATAACCAAATCTTACTTCTGAAGTACGTGCCTTCTGGGATGACCATAACCAAATCTTACTTCTGAAGTAAGTGCCCTCTGGGATGACCATAACCAAATCTTACATCTGAAGTAAGTGCCCTCTGGGATGACCATAACCAAATCTTACTTCTGAAGTAAGTGCCCTCTGGGATGACCATAACCAAATCTTACTTCTGAAGTAAGTGCCCTCTGGGATGACCATAACCAAATCTTACTTCTGAAGTAAGTGCCCTCTGGGATGACCATAACCAAATCTTACTTTCTTAAGTTTGATTGTTGCAAAATGCCCTTATCTAATTGTGTTTACAAAAGTTTCAAGCGTCTTTGAAACTTTCGCTTTAAGTTTTCAGAGTTTAGTATTGGCTTTGATATAACTTTGAAATAACAAACTGGTCAGCAATGTTACTCTGTGTGACCATGGGATGGTTTTCTATAATAAAGTATTGGAGTCGGGTTCAACATTAAGATTAATGGCCATCAAATTATATTCCATTATCAGTTATGAATATTAAATCTACATGGACCAATTTTTGTGGCTGATAAAAATTTGTCCTTTGTTTTCTGATGTTCAATATCAAATCCATCAGTTACATGTTTGTAAAAGGTACATTGGCTGCTTATGTTTACAAGTATCATCAAGAGTAGGAGTATCATTGACTTGTAGTCATTGTCTTTTTCAGACATGATTTTGTTGACAAACAACCTCAAAAGAGTGCTGTGAATAATACTGAATATTTCTCATGCTTGTATAAAGTATCTATATATTTTGGAATCTTCCTTAATTCTAAGTTGATCAGATGATCTCTAGATTTTTTGGTTTACATTTCTAAATATACCATGGTCTTAATAGAATTATAAAATTCTGTCTTAAGCACTGATTTTCACAAAGGGATTGGTTTGGTGATAGTCTACTTGTTGTGTAAAGTCGGTTGCTTGTTGTCATGTGATTGGCAGATGCTTGAATCCAGCACACTGGCAAAATTCATCATAATTGTAGGCTTTCATCTGTAGCTGCATATTAGTCAATGTCACCTGCTATTTCAGCATATGCCAACAATATTTTTGTATCTTTATAGATAAAGGTGAGGTCGTCATTTACATACATTCGGTCTTTTCCGTATATGTACAGTGTATTTGTGAACGTTTTCATTGTACTTGTACAGGGCTTCAGGATTTCATTCTTCCTGGTAACATATTTTTACGATACTAGGCCACTGTTGCTCAAAGTTTCGTTAGAGTTAACCAACAGTTTTTGACAACTTCATATTGTTTCCATTAAAAAGGCAACAGATTTGAAAGGCAAAAGAAACACTTGAAATATATAATATTTCCATGGGACTCAATTTTTGTGTTTTTCACAAAAATCTGTTGCAAAAAAAAAATCTACAGCTTTGAAATGATAAAGAATGTCCCTAGTTTTGTTTCATGTATTTTGTTTAAAGTTTTCACTAAATAGATTATCTCTAACCAGCCTTTGAACAAACTGATGCCAGAACTTGTGACCTCATTTTGGATCCAATGTTGTTATGTATGTAATAGAAAACTTGGTGGGTAGGTCTTTCTTCCATTAATTTGATATAGATACGGTAGCAAAGACCGTAACAGAATCCACTCACTTCAGCTAGTTAGGAAAATAATTGGAATCGGGATGTTTCATCATAGTACATTTACATGTATTGAATAATAAATAATCGTGTTCTTAATTGATCTGGTGAACAATTGTGAAATAAATGATTATGTCAGAAATAATTATGGATTATTTTTGGTATTTTTAAGTTGTTTTCATATTCAATATAAATATTCATCAGATTGTATTTATTGTCATTCTATTTGTCGTCTCAACATCAACTAGATGATAATTTTACCCAATTCTCTAACATCATGATGAATTCATCTGATAAAAATTTCACCTGCTTTATTTACATTTCAGAGTTTGTTGTTTAGAGATATCTCAATTTCATCAAGATTAATATGTTAAATGGATTCTTATCTGTTTATTTACTGTTTTGTTTATGCCAAGACCTGTCTGAATCATGTACTGGTGACAGATTCCTTCAGATCTATATACTGTAAACTCATATATTTTCAAGGGACTCATTTTTTGTGCTTTTCACAAAAATATTTATTTCTTTGACACTTGGTTTCATGAATAAATATAGCTCATTAAAGCTACTTAATAAATACTAATTTCAACATTTTATAGACATATGAATCCTTGATTAAAAGTATCCACTAAAACATTGAACATAAACCCCCCACAAAGATCAATTATTTTATGATAGTAAACATTATCTATGTCTACATATGAAGTGGAGACATCATATTATTGTTATATTGAATATGTCCAAGTTATTTGAATACAACCAAAATTGACTTGGATTTAAGGGGACTCTGGAAATAAATGTAAATATTATGCCATGAATGAACTATACTGAAGAACATTATTAGCAATTCCTTTGTACAGTATACTTGTCTAATTTTGGGGGTTCCTGATTAAAGCTGCTTCAAAGGTATTAAATTTGAATTTTCTTCAGGTTGCTGTGTATTTGATTTCACGCTATCATTATTTACTGCAAATGTAGCAAAATTAAAAACAAACATTAAGTATGAAGTATCTATACTCTTACTTTTTTATATACAAAAATGTAAATAAAAAAAAAACATTTTTCTGAATTCTCCTGTTCATCCTGAATTTTGTTATAATAACATTTAAATGTGTTTATTTCCAAAATGAGCTAATCATACTACAAACCATATGATTTTTACAACCATATTTTAGCACAAAACCAAAACAAAAATACTGAAATGGACCTGAAAAAATGCAAGATTTTCAGTCCTTGAATACAAAATATCAAATGTTTTGTTAAGTCTCCAGATTTTTAACCTGGACTATATCACTAAAAGATATCAACAAAACAATGTTGAAGAGTACATGGATCACAGTGTAATGGTTAAAAGAAGAATATGTGTTCTTCCCTCAGCAAATCATCTATTTTTACTATACTTTCTGAATTATGTCATGAATTTTTAATGGGTTACATATATCCAGTTTGAAATATTTGTGAATTTCTGACTTTATGAATAATATGTTAAATTTTGATTTATGTGATATAACTGGTTTATGCCAATCGTTCATGATATCAGATGTTTACAACTTTGCTTAATTTGTTGAACAATTAATATTGTGTATTTACTTAAAATTTTCATGGTGAATTGAAAATGTGCAAAAATATCTTACTTCAAAAATATAGTTCTAAATTAGTTTATATGGAAACCAATTCATTTTTCCTGATAGTTCTTTTCTTGGAAATAAAATTAAAACAGTGAAATAGAAATGTTTATTTTATTAAATATTTTCCTGGTTTCCTTTAAAATATTAAATGTATGATAACTCTTTATCACAAAACCACCAAAACCATTATATGTTCTTGGTCATGTATAATGTATTTTTCCTACAAATCAAACCTACTTCAGGACTTTATTGTTACATAAAAGTTTAAACGTGTACGAGTGTTATAGGTTTCATGAAATTCCAGTCATATATTCATTAATTGTTTGAAAACTAAGATGAAAACAATAAATCCGAATCATGTCAGTGAGCTTGAGTTTTTGTAAAGTTTATATCCAACAGTTTCCAGAAACAAGGCAGTAATTTTTCACGTGTTATTATATTTGCTTCACTCCTCACTTATCAATGGATGTACATGTGTGACAATGTGCTATTTAGAATGACTTACACATACATATAAAGCTTGAAGTTGAGTTAGGAAATACTCATTTCACAAATTTATTATTCCGTGAACTATTATTTGAAACATATTGATATAATTTTCATCATTTTTTGTAAATTTTGAAACCTCACCGTCACCAATGTAATTCAAGCTGTATGTGTCTTGGATGGTTACTGCTACAGTAGTTATGACCATATTTTACCTTACTGTCAAATTGACATGGATAGGAAAGGATTGAAATCACCCAGAAATACCAGGAACTAGTTTCATTAAGTATCCAATGAGTAACTACCCTATTCTCACAGTACAATCATCTCATATGACAACCTTTGTGATCCAACAGATAAAATATTTCCACTTTTTGTGCTGTGCTATAAAGTACCTGTAATATAGAACATTATGCCCATACCGTTTCGTGGTCTGTTTCAGTTCATTTACTTGTTAACTATACAGATAGGGGACTGTATTATTTTTATGAAGATGTATAATGAGAGTATGGTAAATACATTTTTTCTAGAGTTGTGGCCATTTAACTTCAATAATTTTCATTAATATTTTCACAAAAATATGGTAAGACCAATATTGGAGAGCCTTACCTGATTCCAGTGGGAAGGAAAAAATCTGCAGGCAAACCTGAGACATATCTAATCTAGGAATAAATTGCCACAAATTAATGCCTGCAATTAGATACAATTTCCGATAATTCTACAGAAAATAATAATTATAACTTGTATTTACTTTTGGTGTAAAGAAAAAAAAATTTAAAGCTAATCAGGTGTAGAGACAAAAAAAATACAAACGGGTGAATAAATATAATCAAAACTCAAATCCAATGAAACTTGGGCAAAATATGGACCTTCAAAAGATTTACTGTATCTCCTAAAAAGTACAAGGAGAATAAGACTAGGAGTTCTTGAAGAATAAGCGTCTTCTGCTTCATCAAGGACATCCGCCATATAAATCTTGGTCATTCTCAGTGAGTGATGTCACATTTTCAAATGAGAACAAAGGGGCAGAAAGGAGTAGAATTTGTGAAATCTTAGCAAATCTTGTTGTCCTGAGCCAAAAGTGTAACTTCATATAGATGATCTTTAGGGAAAGGACTGCAAAGTTTGTGAGAATAAAAATAACTAGTCCAAATTTAGCCCTTCTGATATTTGTTACATATTAATCTTTAATAAAGACATGTTTTGTGTTTATGACAACTATATAGGCAAGAAAAAATGTGTAGCCAGATCTTTCATCAAACCCGGATCTTATTACTCGCTGAACCTTCTATGTTCTGAGCTACATGTATAATATGGTTCAATACCTGTGGTAACACTACATTTCGCAGCCTTGATACACATATTTTCCTGTCTCAGAAGTACCACAAGATTTTTTCACATTGTTTTATGTGAGGTTTTTTTAGTTGGATATCTTATTGTATTAGGCAAGGAAAAAAGATTGTGGATAGACTTGAAATTGATCTGATTTTTTGTATACTTTAGCTGTACATGTATCTACTAAGCTTTATTTCAACTTGTAAATGAAAACATGATTTGCTTTATATAAATGTGCAACCCTGGCCTCTGTTTGGCTAAGACATTTTGGACTTCCTCTCAAGAACCACTGGGTGGATCATGTTCAAACTTGGTACAGATGTTTTACACACAGTCCTGCACAAGCGTTGTTACATTTTTGCAACATTTTAAAATTTCCAGATTAATGGCATATATTCCTCAGGTGACCGTTAAGGCTCCTTGGGCCTCTTGGTCACGAAATGCACTTGTACAGCTGTTTACCTTTAAAACGAAAGCTCTCGTTATAAAGAGAACGAAGGCGCTGTTTTAGTTTAGATTAGGGTACAAATTACTGATAGGGTTTAGAAGGACTTCAAAGTATTCGTTAACAAACATTCGGAATTGAATGAAGAATTCATACCCACTCTTGGGTTGAAAGTCTGTTTTAACGTTATGTTCCTATATCATGAATCCCACGTAACCAATGAATCTTCATACCGCTATGGAGGTAACCAATGGACTTTCAGTTATTTAGTTTCATTTTTCGATCAGCTTTGTTTTCAATTTGTGGTGATTTTTTTTTATAATACTGTTTCAAAATGGAACGGTGTCATGGAAACAGAAAAATGATCAATTAGAAAGAATAGCAAAATTACCATATTATAAAAAATTCTTACAAATCGTGTAATGAGATAAGCGGTTAAAATAGTTACACCCTACCAAGAGGCTTCGGTTACACTGAACAAACTATAGTTATTTAAAACCTATTGGTTATCAAGGCATCAAACGGAGAACCAGGAGTTTCTTTGCATCCTTGTAAATTCGTACCAAAAAAATATAATATGTACGTCAACATTGGTTTTTTGAGAAACTGTTGTCAGAAGAAAATCACGAAACACTGAGAGTGAAATCAAATTTCAAATATCTTGTGGCTGAGCGGACCAGAGAATAGGATGATTGGAAATCTAGAGAGATACACAGAATACACTAAAAAGCAAAGTGAAATATACCCACCGAGTATTAATTGTACATCACGGTAAAATCATTCATTTCATTACTGATAGTGCATGTTTTATACATTTCCAGTTCTTTGGTTCGGGAAACCTCTCTCAAACTTAGCACTGATAACGTCACGCGATAGCTTTAACAAAAGGCCCAGAGGGCCTGTATCGCTCACCTGAATCTTTATGACCAACTGTACAATATCTGTGCATATGTTCAACAGTAGATGCTTAAAGCAATATGACAAATTACTCCATATTGGTTATGTCCCTTAGTAGTCAGCCCCCTCATCTGTGCAATGTTGAATTGAGACTTTCTTATGATGTTTCCAGTTAAATATAATTGATAGCTTTCTTTTAAATCAAGAAAAGAAGATGGTCAAACAATATAGCAGAAAAATCCTTAGTTATAGCTGGACGGATGACCCAGGACAGCAGAAGCTTACTTGCCCTTTAGATCGTTGTTTACAAACACAGATACAACATATTTGAGACTTGCACAAGTCAATAATATATAGCAACAATTAAATATGAAGACAGGGAAAATTAAGGTACATGTAATTATAATCCATAATTCTAACTCAAAACCAAAAATGAAACGTTTCCTGCATATCGTTAGTGATGTCACCATGGTCAGTTAAGTCCCGATTACTGGAGATATACTGATAACAGTTTACTGTAGGTCTATTAACACTGCATAGCAAATGGGACCAACTTAGAATTTTTGATTTATCTATGGTATAATTATAAAGAATCTTAAATAAAAATGAAGCTCTTGCAATTCTCTTCCAGATCATGTTTTTTGTATTTTAATGCTGTGAATAGAACATAAGTAATTGGCTAACATGTAGTTTTTCACATTACTTAGCTCAAGCCTCTCAGACCTCCAGGGGGCTTGGCCTAATCTATTTTTTGGAACAGTGTGACATCACTGTGAAAGGTCTTTATAATTTATCCCAAATTATGCCAACAAAATTCCCAGCCAAATATATTCCTTTGATAAGTAATTGGAAGGTTCTACATATTTGTATATAAGCCTTTGTGAAACCTTTACTGGCCAAATATAATAGTCTTTGGTCAATCAGAAGTTGTCAATGATTTTACCAAATTTAACCCCAGTGACCTTAAATATTTTTATGGGTCAAGCTATTATTTCACACACTATGTGGGCACTAAAGGGAACCGTTTGGCCAAATATTATGATTTTAGGCCTTTTGGTTATGCAGAAATTGTTCAAAGGTTTAATGCATTAGACCTTTGTGACTTTGAATATGGGTCAAGGTCATTTCTTTTCTCAAATATTATCGGGCATCATTGAGAACCTAATTTGGCATAATATCACTATCCTAGATATTTGGTTAGTCAGAAAAAATAATTTAAAGGTTTTAACACATTTGACATCTATGACCTTGAATATGGGTCAAGGTGATTTCTTGCAAACTTTCTTGGGCTTGATAAAAGGAACATACTGACCAAACATAATGATTTTAGGCTTTTCGGTATTTTGGAAGAAGTCATTTAAATATTTTACCATATTTGACCTCTGTGACCTGGAATATGGGGCAAGTCATTTCGTTTCGCAAAATTTGTTGGGCTTTATCAAAGGAACCTTCCGGCCAAATATAATGATTCTAAGCCTTCCAGTATTTTGGAAAAAGTCGTTTAAAGGTTTTAACACATTTGACCTCTGTCACCTTGAATATGGGTCAAGGTCATTTCTTTTTACAAACTTTGTTGGGCTTCATCAAAGGAAACTTCCAGCCATATATGATAATTATAGGCCTTCCGGTATTTTAGAAGAAGTCCTTGATATATTTTTACACATTGACCTATGTGACCTTGAATATTGGTCAAGATCATTTCTTTTTACACACATGATAAATACCATTTATTGACAATGACAAAGCATTTTAGTTATCTTTTTGTTTTATTCATTTACTGTCATACAGGTGATGTCGAAGGTCTGAAATGATCAATCTTGGAGACTGGAACATGTCTATCATTTTGGCAGCTCTGATCTTCCAACTGGCTTTTTTGCCACACAGTTTTCCACCAGTGCATTCTGGTCTGCCATTCTGTAGTTGGTCGTTACGTTCCAGATCTGCCGATCCTGCTTCAGTCAATATCATCACACACAAGACGATGGGTATTATTGCAGCAATCAACTTCATGTTGTCTGAAATTATATAAACGGAAATATCAACCGCAGTATATGCCTTTGTATTGGTTGTGAATTACGTCTTCGCTAAGCCGGGTCATTTCAATAGGAGTGTGCAGGTTGTTCACCAACTGACGGACATTAGTATAGTGCTATCTCATGGAAATATCATATTCTGTACATAGTAACATGGCACCCCGAACCTCTTACGATTTGAGGTCCGTTAATACCACGATTCCGGTGACGTATACGTTTGCAATTTTGGCCGATTTTACGATTCCTACAGTGATGAAAAGTGATTAAACAAGATGTATCGAGCTAATGAAAAGCTAATACCTGATATGTAAATATGCGCTTTCATGTAACGGTTTTGTTCTCAATAATGAACTAAATAAATTTAAGCTATAATCGGCGCCAATGAAAACGCAACACTAAAATTTTGGACATTATATATTCTTCACAACAAGGATTAGGTTCTTATTCTGCTGTATTTAGCCACAACACAATGCACTATAAAACTAACGAAATAATGGTCGAGTAATATCAACTCCTTGTCGTACCACAGGGCATTGTCGTAAAAGCATGAGTTTGCACGTCGGCGCTCTAAAGTGCGTTATATCCTTGCTCAGTCACTACTAGTGAACACTGTAGTTACAGGCAGACATTTTCCCGTCATCAATTTTTTAAATTGTCATCATTATTTGCTACAAATGCCTCGACTGACAGACAATGAAAGACACGAAGCTCGGGGTATGCTGGTAGGAGGGCTTTCTCAGAGGGAAGTTGCCAGGAGAATGGGTTGTTCTGCTTACACAATCAATCGACTTGAGGTTTTTGTAGTAAAACCAATGTTTATGATATAATACTCACCACCATATAGACAATAGCGTATTCCCACCGGCAGCCCATAATTTACATAACAAAGAAAATAAATATCCCGTGAGAGGACCCTTAATGCTTGGTACGAACGCACCGCGCATGACCCAAAATCTCACTTCCGCACCCAAACAAATTGGATGAGAAGACAAGGGGAGGAGGGAGGGACCTCCAATATATGGTGGTGAGTAGCATATCATAAACATTGGTTTTACTACAAAAACCTCAAGTTTATTTCAATAATACCTCACCACCATATAGACAATAGCGAATTTGTCTTACCGTAGAGGAGTCTTCGCAGACAATCACTAATCGTAGCAAAAAACAGCATTAAAAACCCATAAGGGTAAAGGATATTAACAATTAAAACTCTAAAAATCCTTCTGAGCCGCAAGGTAGCCTTCCTAAGAATTGACTGGGGGACATGTGACTGTCTGAGCAGTGACAAGAGGACCCAGAGAGTACAACCCATCTGCAATGGAGGAAAGCGACCGAAAGTAAAAATCCGCAAAGGTGTTACGGCCTCGCCAGAAGGCTGACGCCATGATATCCTCGAATGAGGCACCATTGAAAAGGGCCCAAGATGCTGAAAGAGCTCTAACCTCATGTGCCCTCACTCTAACCCTGTCAGAAGTGTCAGCACTAGACCCCTCATAAGCAGTCCTGATGGTGTCACAAATCCACCTGGAAATAGTCTGAGCAGAGACGGGATTTAGACCCCGCCAGCCCCCGATATTCCGATATCTGAACGCCCACGGTAGGAAAAAACATCGGCAATGGCAGAACGATAGCCACGTATAGTGCCTGGAGTTAATTTCTTAACCTTAAAAAGATAAAGGAAAAACTCAGCTATCGATTGAATAGAGGAACAGAGTGGATCAATCTTCCTGCTGTGACACCAATCACAGAAGGCTGACCATCTTGATTGGTAGACGGCAGATGAGGAAGATCGTATTGATCTGGTGATGCAATCTGTAACCTCTTCAAAAAAGCCTGCCTGGAGGAGGGAGACCGAGATAGCCTCCACGCGTGAAGGTGGAGGCGCTCTGGGTTCCGATGGAACTGTCTGGATTTGGGTTGACTGAGAAGATTCCATTTGGGAGGGATAGCCAATGAAAGGTCTATCAATAAGTCCAGAAGAGCAGGAAACCAGGGCTGTCTGGGCCACAGAGGTGCTATCAGAAGAACTGAGCAGTCGTGCTCCCTGACCTTCTGCAGCACTCTGCCCAACAGATTGAAGGGAGGAAAAGCATAGGCCATGAGACCGTCCCAGCTTAGGGACAGAGCATCTACTGCCCATGCCATAGGATCTGGGACAGGCGGCACAAACGTCTGAATTTGAAAATTCAGAGCTGTGGCAAACAGATCCACTAGGGCAGTCTCCCACACCATACAGATGGCTCTGAAAACTGACCTGTCCAAAGTCCATTCTGTGATAATTGGACTCCGAGACCTGGAGAGGGTGTCTGCTAACACATTGAGATGACCTGGAAGATGTCTCACTGTTAGGGAAAGCCCCACGGAACGACACAGGAGCAGGACCTGACAAGCGAGAGCACAAAGTTTGTGAGACCTTGTCCCTCCCTGATTCTCCAGATAAGCTACTACTGTGGCATTGTCTGTAGCCAGGCAGATGGATTGATCCTGAAGCAATAGACGCAGAGACTGAATAGCCAGCAGAACTGCCCTCATCACCAGCACATTGATATGCTCCTGGAGTTGATCTCCCTGCCAGACACCCGAACGACAATGACCGTCGAGGTAGGCCCCCCAACCCGTCATAGATGCGTCCGTATACAGGGTAGCTGTAGGGGATGATCTCCGAAGAGAGACGCCCTCCAGGACAATGCTCTCCAATGCCCACCACATAGCCGACGCCTTCACTGAATTGTCCAAGGAAATATGAACCCCCCACTGATGAGAGGCCGGTTTCCATTTGGACAGTAGGTACATCTGAAGAGGTCGAATATGGAGCAGACCCAGAGGGACAACATCCGGAAGGGAGTTGAGAAATCCGAGAAGCCTCAGAAACCACCTGACCTGAATAGAGTCCAAACTGTTGAGCAGAAGAACCAATTCCTTGGCTTTCATGAACTTGGACTGAGGTGGAACAACGAGGCCGAGATCCGTAAGGAAACGGTTTCCCAGGAACACAAAGTCCTGTGAGGGGAAAACCTCGGATTTCTCTCGAGAAGGGATAAAGCCCGGGCGAAGAAGGGTAGTCAAGACTGACCTGGTGCTGCGACTCAGAGACTCTGGATCTAAATGCAGCATCAGGGAGTCGTCGAAATAAATATGGATATCTACTCCGCGACTGTGTAAATAGCCCACAACCACCTGAAGCAGCTTGGTAAAAACCAAGGGGGCCGTGGTAAGACCAAGGGGCATGGCCCTGAACTGGAACACTGCCCTGGGATGTAAATTTCAGGAATTTCCTGGCCGATTTCTTTATCGGAATGTGGAAATAAGCGTCCTTGAGGTCTATAGAGGTTACCCACATGCCTGGTGCAACTGACGCCATAATGCCTCGAGGAGTCTCCATTTTGAAATGTGGAGAGTCCACATACTTGTTGAAGGCACTGAGGTCTATGATTGGACGCCAGGCCCCGGATTTCTTCTTGACAAGAAACATACGGGAGTAAAAGCCTGGTGTCCAGAGAGACCTCGGGAGCTCCTCTATGGCACCCTTTGCCAACATGCAGTCGACCTCGTCTAGGAGGGCCTGAGCCTTTCCTACATCGCCGGGAGGGGGAAAGAAAACAGGATCTGTCGATAGAGGGGGATCCCTCAGAAGGGGGATACCCAGACCCTCGGACACCACCGAAATTGCCCACTTGTCCTCGGTAAGCTGCTGCCAATCCGGCAGAAAATGAGAAAGGCGACCCCCAACGGGAAGATCTGGCCTTGGGAGCTCGCGACCTTCCCATGGATCGTCCATACGACAGGACAAGGGGCAGGGAGGAACCGAGGGACTGAAAGAGTCAGGAACTCTGCCCCTTCTTACCTGCATTCTGCTTGCCTTCCCTTCCTCCTTTGTGACCCCGACCACCCCATCCCCGAGAAGAGTGCCCCCCTCGAGAAGTCGAGGTAACAGACGACTGAGCCTGAGGCTGAGCCGTCTTAGGGCCCTTCTTAGGCTTCCCTGGGCGCTGCACCCGTCCAGGCTTAGGCTTAGCCCTAAGTTTCTCCAACCGAGCTGAAGCTGACTTGTCATTGTTGACTCTGTCCATGACAGAGGAGAGAACCCCTCCAAACATTTCAGAGCCTGACAGGGGAGCAGTCATGAGATCCGATATAAAAGGCTCTCCAATAGTTAGTCTTGGCTTCAAGACTGAAGCACGACGAGCCAGGATGAAATCAGTCAAAACTGCCAGAATGAGCGCAGTCCCATCCATGTGGGCCCGGTTCATAGCCTTGCTGAGTTCAGCCAAGAGCTTAGACTTGTCAGGTAGACTCTCCTCCGAACGAGAAGAAGCTACAAACAAAGCAGAGGAAAAAGAATCTGCATAAGCCAGCACTTTAATGGCAAGACGAAGCAGTCTTTCTATCCGACTATGCTTTTTGGGAGACAAATTATTCATGTCATTTGATCTTCCAGGCCAGCAGTGGTCCAAAAGAAGGTTCACCTTGGCTGGATTAGATTCTATTGAGGGGTCGTGAACTGCATATCGAGAAGGATTGAACCCCTCAATATCATTCACCCCCAAAAGCAAACCGGAAAGATCCTGCTTCCTATTAGCAGAACCTTTGGCTTGAAGAACCTTCTGAATCTGGGCCAATGCTGAGGAAACCATAGTACCCTCCGCCAATGACCTACCTGATGCCCTAACCTCAGGCTCTGAGGGAAGAAAGGCACTTAAAGTAGAAGTCCTCTCTGGAAGACCCGAAGCCGAGGGAGGAGGGTAAAACTCCACGCCGAGGAGTGAAGCAACCTCCAAACGCAGGCTGCGGAAGGAATCCAGATTCCTCTCAGCCTGGGAGACTGCAAGGACTGACTCGGTGTCAGGAGAGTCCACCTCGGAGTCTGAAGACTCCTGACAGGAACCCTCAACTTGGACTGCTGGGAGCCAAGAGCGAGTCTCCGATTCAACATCAGACCCAGCATCCAGTGACAGAGTGTCCCCATCATCAGGTAAGGCCTGCTGACCCTCAGCCTCTGACTCCTCACAATCCATTCTTCTCAGACTCATCATGATCAGACTGAGGGCACTGGCCTAAACTGGAGACAGACCTAGTCACAGACTGGTCCAGAGTCTCCAATCTTCTAACCTTAGAGGCAGAAGAAAGGCCAGCACTAAGACTAGCAAAGTTGACCTTACGCTTAGACCTATGGGAAAGCGAGGTCTTATGGGTGTCAGCCGAAATCTTTGAGGGACGGTTAACCCTCTTAGATTTGTGTTGGCGAGAGCGAGAAGAGGGGGACCCGACTCAACACCAGGCTGGTGATAGAAGGCTGAGGTACCCCAGAGTAACCAAAAGGGGCCTGACCATACCCAGAATATGGTAATCCCAAAGGCTGGGAAGGGCCCCAGCATTGGCCATAGCCAGAATACGGGGGGGGGGGGGGGCGAGGCAACATACCGGAACCCACAGGACCGGGAAATGAATTGCTCCCTACTGGAGACATGCCTGGCAAGTATGGCCGATAATGGCCAACACTGTCAGGAGACTGCATATGACCACCAAACCTGGGTGCAGACTGAGGAAAGGGGTAAGGTGGGGGGTGCACAGGAGCTCCCAAAACCCCACTGAGCCAGGAGCTCTAACTGGTGGAGGACCAGATAGAGGTAAGGTAGACTGAGGAACCGAAGGGTGCAATACCCTGGAACCAAACCCAGATAGTGGGTAGTCAACCCCAACACCAGGAAGTGAAACCGAGTCACTCCCTGCTCCCAGTGCAGCCTCTCCAGTAAAACCGTTGTAACTGGCAGTGCCAGCCGGCCGACTGTCAGTGGGTACGCCGGCACCCCTCAATGGGGCCCGGGTCGCATGACTGGCCTGTTCGGTAGCCATTCCGCTAACGGAGATGGTACCCGGACACTCGCTCCCTTCGACTTCCACGGAAATTCCCGGGTGAGTGCCCTTCTGGAGCACTCTGCCCCTTCTTACCTGCCATACTGCTCGGCGGGCAGCGACTAGCAACGCACGAGAAAAAGAAATATCGAGTGAAAAACACCGAATAGTTGATAGCAGTAAATGATAACAAAACAAACAGTAGGAGACACCGAGAGGGCCTTCTACACAGCGGTATCGTAGCGTAAAACAGTCCACGTGTGCGGAACACCAACACAGAAAGGCCGAAAACGGCAAAAACAGGGACTGACAACACAAACCACAAAGAAAGACCTGTCATCAATAAATGTAAGAACCAAATACAGATACTGTACAACACAAATAACACGTGAAACACTAAGAAATTCCTTAAAAATCGTAGAAGAAATGTCGCTCCTCAGTCGGTGATGGCTGCCATAAGCGGAAGTGAAGTTTTGGGTCATGCGCGGTGCGTTCGTACCAAGCATTAAATGTAAATTATGGGCTGCCGGTGGGAATACGCTATTGTCTATATGGTGGTGAGGTATTATTGAAATAAACTGGCAGAACGAGTTCGACAAACTGGATCCGTGAGAGATCGACCTCGTCCGGGGCGACAGAGAGTGACGACGCCAAACCAGGACCGTTACATTCGACTAAGTCACCTGCGAGATCGTTTTCAAACCGCGACAAGAACGGCTAGACAGATGATGGGAAGTCATGGCAGACGTTTGTCAGCTAGTACTGTGCGCCGTCGCCTTCGCACAGCCAGATTGGCGTCGTGCCGTCCATTTAGAGGAAACGAATTGACTCAAATTCGCCGTCAAAATCGTCTAAATTGGACAAGACAGCGCCGAGGATGGACCCAACGTCGGTGGGCTGGCGTCCTGTTCACCGACGAATCGAGATTCCGCCTCAGAGGAAATGACGGTAGAATTCGAGTGTGGTGACGTCGAGGTGAAAGGTTTTTGGACTGCTGTGTAACGGAAACGGATAGGTGGGGCGGGGGCAGTGTGATGGTGTGGGGAGGTATCTCTTTTGCATACCGTACCCCTCTAGTAATTATTGACGGCAATCTAACAGCACAGCGCTACATCAACGAGGTATTAACTCCTGCTGTTGTTCCATTCTTTGCTGGACACCCAAACGTAGCGTTATTACAACAGGACAATGCACGACCACATACCGCTCGTATCACTACAGACTACCTTCAACATCAGAACATCGCAACCCCTCCATGGCCAGCGTTTTCCCCGGATCTTAGTCCGATCGAGCATCTTTGGGACCAATTGGGTAGGGCTGTGAGAGAGCGACCACAACAGCCCCAGACGCGTCGGCAGCTTGAAATCGCTCTTCAGGAAGAGTGGAGAAACATTTCTCAAATCAAAATTCAACGCCTTGTTCGGTCAATGCCTCGAAGATGCCGCGCTTGTGTCGCTGCAAATGGTGGCCACATTAGATATTGAACGTGGTAATTTTGATTTTGGGGGTATGGACATTAGTCACCGGAAATCAAAGTATTCCCATGATGTAGTGCTGATTGCATTGAGTGAATTTTGTTATGGACATAATCAACTTTTAGGTATTTTATTAAATATTGTATTCAAAACTATAACTGGTAAATTTTGACAGTAATTTAAAGGTGTTGCGTTCTCATTGACGCCGAGTATATATTGATGACGTCTTGTCTTTAAATAACAGGAAACTTGTTGACTATGTCCATCGTATATAACCAACAGAATTGGAAATCACACACTCGATAGACTCTTCTACATCAGTTGCTTATCTCGATCTTTTCCTACAACGAAACTAACATAAACAGCTATCCACAAAACTGTATGATAAACGTGATGATTTTAATTTCCCTATTGAGAATTTTTCATTTCTGGATAGCAATATCCCTGCATCCCCAACCTATGGTAATTACATGTCGCATTTGATTCGATATTCTAGGGACTGTTGTCATTATTACGATATTTCGTGCAAGAAGTCATCAATTTACGGACCAACTCGTAAAATAGGGTTTCAAAGATGCAGGTTAATGAAAATTATGGGGAAGTAGCCTCAATGAGAAATATTCCATATCTATGTGTGATATGAAGCTGGACGTGTTTGATGCTAGTTAGTTTAACTGTTGGTTCCGTTGTTGATGATCTTGTTCTCATTTGAGAACGAGACATTACTTAGTTGCATTGACCAATGTTTACATGGCGGGCGGCGTCGATGAAGTAAAAGACACTTACTCTTCCGGAACTGCTGGTTTTATTCTTGTACTTTTCCAGGCAGGAGTCACCATGTTAATCTTTCTTTTGTTCATATTTTGCCCTACTTTTATGGAATTTGAATTATGATTATGTTTACAGGTTGATATTTTCTTGATATTTATCTTTATCGTGATTTGCTCACTTCAATGAGATATGACATATCTGTTTTTCTTTCTGTCCTGCTAAAATCGACTGGGAAGTTATGGACAGCATGCATATGTGAGAACTGATCATTTGAAAAACTTCATTAAAATGGTTAAAGAAAGAAGGTGGAAGTTTGAATAATATCAGACCGATACTAATAGTGTCAATCATATGTAGGTATATGGGATGTTCTATACGTGGTAATTGAATTTGCGTAAAATGAAGTGTCAGAACCAATTCTTTGTAGGTGAAGGACATACCTACATATTTGTCTATTTTTGTCCTTTCACTTAGCCGTAGGTGAGTTTTCAACCGAATATGTAGTATCGTAACAGTGATCTTGCAGCTGTGAGTGTAGAGAACCTGATTTTACCTGTGTTTAGTGTGTTTAGTAGAACTTCTATAAATATGAAGTATATAGATACTGGTAAAAACTAATAAAAAACGGCTTGATTTAGAATGTGATCATTTGGCACTGATAACCAAATGGTGCTTTAATGTTGTTGAATTACAAAATCGTGATACAAATATTTGTAATCAAAATCGAATTTCACTGGACACCATTTTTGCAATGTAATCCCCATTACACGCATTTATGTATATAAATTCTTATGTATTCTTATTCTTTGATGTTCATGAAAAAGCATCTACGTCAGCGAATTAGTCACGGATTCTCCTACGTCACTGACGAGTCATGGAAGGGGGAAAAGGCTGAAAGATGCAGTTTAATACATAATATGACATTACTTTATAGAATTCTTACAATGTACAATTGTACAGTGGTTTGGCTTCCTACGCGCCAGACTTGACGTTAACCGAATTGTAAACATCAATTTTATTGACGAGTCCAAATGGAAAATACACAACAGAGATGTAAATGTTTTCCGGTATTGTTACAGTCACGTGCATTTTTATATCGTGATTTTGTCTTGCTAAATATGTTACCTGACCAGATCAAGTTACACAATTAGATATTAATGAACGACTCTAGCATTAAAAAAGAACACGTCCATCAAAGATCGGGCGAATTATATTTCCTGCAAAAGCCTCCAACAATATCACCTTTTGTATCAATGAATGACGTCATCATGTGCTAATATTTGAAGGCTGATAAGGGAGATAATACACAAAATAAAAGACGGAATATTTTCAACCATCAGTGGATTTATTTACATCTATAAATCATGCGCCTTCTTCTTTCTTTGTTCCTCGTGTCCTTTTAGTTCCTATGTATTACGAATCTATATGAGCATGGTCCAAAAGTTTATTGGAAATCCATCGGTTTTTGAGAAAAGAGCAACTAAAAGTAAAAAATAGCCAATGATTGTCAGATTGTATTTTAATCAATCTGGAACTGTCTCAGAAAATTTACGATTTGTTTCGGAATAAATTAAATCTGGTGCAATGTACATAGCACACCATGCCTATTGCTAGCGCTTACTTTGGGATGTCAGGAAGGACGTAAGAAGGGTGTCTGCCCTCGACATTACATCATTAGAGATCATTAAGTAAACATACTTCCTTCACATCATTCCTATCTACTCACTTGGCAGCATCTCATTTTCTCCAAAGTACAGACCGTCGACTATAGATGTAAAGGTTTGTTGTTTTATCTCCTGACTGAAAACAAACTCTGACTTTGACAATTATTACTCTTTGTAAAACGAATAACACCTTTTAATACAGGATAGAGAATGGCCAAATAATGAATGAAATTGGGCCATGTAGTTGATTTGTAAATCTTTTATATCAAAATGTGTTTTCCGGAATACATTTCTGAACATCTTGTAAGGTATTCGAGACAGAATTGCTGCCATTGGCTGTTTTGCAATTTCGGTTTTGAAGTTAACTTTTCTTTGAACTAGAATATTTGGGCCGTGATCATTCAAGTATTTGTCAAGATCGAGATTGTAAAATTGCCATATTATGTATTAAACTGCATCATTCAGCCTTTCCTCCTTCCAGGACTCGTCATTGACGTAGGAGAATCCGTGACTAATTCGCTGACGTAGATGCTAATTTCTGCCTTGTTGAAAAAAAATCTATTTCATAAACATCAAATGCAAGATAAGAATTTATATACGTAAATGCGTGTGATTATATCGTAAATATGGTGTCCAATGAAATTCGATTTTGATCATAAATATTAGTATCACGATTTTGTAATTCGACAATATTAAAGCACCATTTGGTTATCTGTGCCAAATCACGTTCTAAATCAAGCCGTTTCTTATAAGTATTTACCAGTATGTCTATACTTCATATTCATAGAAGTTCTACTAAACGCTGGTAAAATCAGGTTCTCCACGCTCACAGCTGCACGACCACGGTTACGATACTACACCTTCGGTTGAAAACTCTCACTACGAGCCTAGACCTACGGTTGGAAGACTCCCTATACAAGTTTACGTGGTAAGTACCTTGTTTTTTTTATAAACTCTACAATACCTACATGCTTACGAATTCATGTTAGTGAGCCGAGCTTGACACATTACAAAATGTTAACGACAAAATTCACTTTATTAACACGTTTTTTTTATATAACATCAGGTTTTTTTTTAATTCTGAAAGATGTGCAGAGTATTCTGTCATTGAAAGAAGACTTCGTCCATTTGTTTTTTTTCTGTAATTGTGGCGGAGCCCCGGAAGCAGTATAAGAAAACGACAATAGTTTATATTACAAAATCCAAAGATTACAACTATTCAAGCGCTTAAATTTCCTAAACAAAATAATCAATCTGACACTCGTTGAGTGGGTTGTATTAAGGGAAAGTATGGCGTCATAATGATATTTTGAAACAATATAAAGCATATTATTACACATATTTCAGAATTTAACAGTGGAAATGATTTCTTTTCAAAAATAAGAAGAAAATTTAAACATGTCATCATACTCATAATCCAAAATCAAATTCAATATCTAGCTAGTGCAAAATATGAAAAAAGGAATGTTTTACACGGATACTCATGAAAAGTAGTTCCGAAGGGTAAGCGTCTTATGCATTATAGACGACACTCACCATGTCAATATTTGTAAATTGAAATAAGTAATGTCACGTATACATTTATATGGTACAATGCAGGCAGAAAACTTTCACAACAAAACATGCTAATCAACTTGAATATGAATGTAAGAGATATCAACATAGAAAAGAAAATGAACGAAAATAGAGAAAAACACATACAGAGAGAAACTCAATATTAGACGACGACGGAGAAAAAATCAGCAGATATTGCAGAGAAGGAAACGCTCATTGCAAACAACTACAATGTACATGGTTGTTAAAAGAACACTCCTCCTTTGTCTCTGGTTCTCTCGCTAGATTCTTCCACACAATACAGGGGATGAAAAGAAATTAGGAAAGAAAGAGAGAGGTAAAAGTTACCGGGATTTAAACAAACTAAAATAAACACTAACGCGGAACTACAGCAGATACAGAAAATGCGAATGTCTACGAAATAGGAGTCCCATTTTGCCAAAATCAAAAGACAAGAAGAGAAGCTAATATTTAACGCTTAAGTCAAAATTACCGGCGAAAATACCGCCTAAGAAAGATGAAAACCGACACATTTGGCTTTTCAACAAAGATACTTCCCAAGAACGGCGACAAACGCGACACCACAGAATATGTCCAAGAACCAAATACAGAAAAGGTCATGGAGGGATTACAACAATGAGTAATGACCCTTTTTAGGTTGATAGCATTAAGACAAAAGAAAGAGAGAGAAAAGAAAGAAACTATAACAAGGCTTAAAAAGTCATACAAAATCAGTGGGCATACAAAACAGTACACTTCTGTTATAACGTCAGTTTCCTTAATTTCAAAATTAAGTTAACTGCAGCAATAATGCTCATCCTCTTGAGTGTTATGATATTGACTGAGGAAGGATTGGTAGATCTGGAACGTAATGATCGACAGTATAACAGGTCAGATTGCAGCGGTGAAGATCTTTGTAGTAAAATCATTCGTAAGATCAAGGCTGCGGGAAAAAATATTCGCCCACCTAGGTGTTCTATACCATGTGATTTAGAAAGACGATAAGCAATGTCAACATCAAAGATATTTGAAATGTCATAATCTGGCAAACCCATCAACAGGATGACCTTCGAATTCACCTGTAGGACGCTAAAGCAATAAACAAATGATAACAAAAATGTCGTGTTTTTAATCTGTTTATTAATAGCAATTACGATAAGCCAGAATCTTAGCACCCACTGGGTAATTTATGTGACTCCGACTTTCTGAACACTGATTGGCAAATCTACTTTAAAGTGATGAACATTTTGTTGACATTATTATTTAATTTTATTTATTTTGCTCTTTCCATTTTTGTATTTTCCAATATTTTATATTGATTTATTTTCATAAATTCTAATTTGTATATATTTCGATTTTTTTACATCTTTCTACTTTTCCTTTTTACTATTTCGTAGTCTGTTTTTACAAACTTTTCGTTTTAATGCCCCTGTTATTAACGTCAAATTTGCATGGATGAGGGGTCCTTGCGTTGCCGTTCGCTTGGATTCCTTTTGTGGACCAGTGTTAGACTCTTTTTATAGAGTTTTCGTTGACTTTTAAAAAGATATCTAATATTCACCTGCCCATAAGCTAGGGAAAACCCATATCTGACACGAAAGAATCCATGGCAGCTCAACAGGATATATAGGATGTTATTTTCAGCATCTAATCGAATGATACACAATTTATTTACAGGACCAAAAGTGTTGTATCATTTTAGAAAGGCGTGCTGAAAAAGGTATCCCCCGAAGTCTAGAAAGAAGTTTGAATTATATTCCATTAACAGATATGTCATTACCAAAATATTGATCAAGAAGATCAACTTATCAACGAGTTCTATTCGGTATAAAAACGTCAATACAGCCACCACAACTTGATAAATTCTTGTGTCCGACGTCTCATGTCATTGACCAGCTATTCTGGGGAAACGCCTGCCACTCCTGGATCGATACAGCCGGAAATTGGTTGGTTATTTGGATTCCTTTCACTGACTTTTTTTGTCTTAGATAGTCCTACTCACATGGCAGGTCAACGGAGCTCCTCTCTTACAAGATAATCATGCATAAGGTGGGCTTGTCTATTCGTTTGTTCGCTTTTCTGCCTTTCAGCGGACGATTGGTGGGCCCTGCGTGGTTTCGAATTGTCATCCATTAGGATATGCTGATCTAATAAGGGATGGACATCGACATGTGGAACAACTAAAGCTCGAAGGAACGCGATTCTGATGGTACCCATCTTTGGTCACCAAACACGGACCCTGCCAGAATCGTGCCATCTTTCAATATATCACTTTCATTTCTTTGATGAAGAGCGGTATAATATTTTTTTATAATTCAATATATATTTTTATATAATGTATATTTAGCAAAATGGCCGGCCATACCGTGAGCTGACGGGAACCGAAAGGTTCTTATGTTTTACCCGATCCTAATTCCATCTCGTAAACAAGATGACAATTTTACAATGAAGAGATGACAGTGGTCTCAAAGTTTGAGGTATACCTTACTTTTTCAGATATTTTCTAATATGGCTTTAGTTTATATGCATGTCACATAGAAATTGTGTTATATCCAGCATTTCAAGTACTTTAATAAATGTTCGAGAGGTAAGTGATAGGACAAAAATAGACAAATATGTAGGTATGTCGCGTAATTGATATTCTGCCATCAGGGGTTCAGAACCGCAGCAAAGAATTGGTTCTGACATCTCTTTTTACACAAAAGCAATTACCACGTGTAGAACATCCCATATACCTACATATGATTGACACTATTAGTATCGGTCTGATATTATTCACGCTGTCCATAACTTCCCAGTCGATTTGAGCAGGACAGAAAGAACAACAGATATGTCATATCTCATTGAAGTGAGCAAATCACGATAAAGATAAATATCAAGAAAATATCAACCTGTAAACATAATCATAATTCAAACTCAAATTCCATAAAACTCGGGCAAAATATGAACAAAAGAAAGATTAACATGGTGACTCCTGCCTGGAAAAGTACAAGAATAAAACCAGCAGTTCCGGAAGAGTAAGTGTCTTTTACTTCATCGACGCCGCCCGCCATGTAAACATTGGTCAATGCAACTAAGTAATGTCTCGTTCTCAAATGAAAACAAGGTCAACAACAACGGAACCAACAGGTAAACTAACTAGCACCAAACACGTCCAGCTTCATATCTCACATAGATATGGAATATTTCTCATTGAACATCTTTGAAATTCTGTCTTACGAGTTGGTCCGTCAGTTGATGACTTCTTGCACGAAAAATCGTAATAATGACAATAGTCCCTTGAATATCGAATCAAATGCGACAGATAAATACCATAGGTTGTGGATGCAGGAATATTGCTATCCAGAAATGGAAAATTCTCAATATGGAAATGAAAACCACGTTTATCACGTTTATCATACAGCTTGGTGGATTGCTGTCTATGTTAGTTTCGTTGTAGGGAAAGATCGAGATAAGCAATTGATGTAGAAGAATCTATCAAGTGTGTGATTTCCAATCATAACGGTTATATACGATGGATATAGTCAACAAGTTTCTTGTTATTTAAAGACAAGACGTCATCAATATAGCTTAAAGTTATTTAGTTCATTATTAAGAATAAAGCCGTTACATGAAAGCGCATATTTACATATCAGGTATTAGCTTTTCATTAAGTCGATACATCTTGTTTAATCACTTTTCATCACTGTAGGAATCGTGAACTCGGCCAAAATTGCAAATGTATACGTCACCGAAGTGTGGTATTAACAGACCTCAAATCGTAAGAGGTTTGGGGTGCCATGTTACTATGTACAGAATATGATATTTCCATGTGATAGCACTATACTAATGTCCGTCAGTTGGTGAACAACCTGCACACACCTATTGAAATGACCCACTTAAGCGAAGACGTAATTCACAACCAATACAAAGGCATATGCTGCAGTTGATATTTCCGTTTATATAATTTCAGACAATATGAAGTGATTGCTGCAATAATACCCATCGTCTTGTGTGTGATGATATTGACTGAAGGAGGATTGGCAGATCTGGAACGTAACGACCAACTACAAAATGACAGATCAGGTTGCATGGGTGTAACACTGTGTAGTAACAAAGCCAGCCGGAAGATCAGAGCTGCCAAAATAATAGACATGTTGCAGCCTCGACATCACCGTTATGACAGTAAATGAATAAAACAAAAAGATAACTAAAATGCTTTGTTGTTGTCAATAAATAGTATTTATCATGTGTGTTATTTTCAATAAATGAAAATGTTCACCTGTGTCATGATACGAATTTTGTTAAAAGGAAAAAAAACTTTTTTTTTTCGGTTCAAACATAGTTCATTGCAAGAATCATTAGCAACAGGATTGGGCACAAGTTATTACAACATCATTCAAGCCCTCATCCAAAACCAATTATATTGACAGCATTTGGCAAAGAGTGCATGAATCTACGCTTATAATTTAATACATGCAGGAAAGTTACATTGATCTCCGAACTAGAAAACAAAATAGACTTATTGTAATCTAAATATCTATTGCAAGATTTAATGAAATTGTGCTCATGTCTAGATATCATTACGTTAATGTCTACACCCAGATTTCCGTTTCCAGAAAAAGAGCTATTCTGTTTATTATTGCATTTATATGTCAAAAGTATCGCATTATGAACAATGACAGTTGGTTAACGCTGAACTATGCATATAAAGAGGCTAATCGATAATTATACATTGGAAATCCTGATCTGTTGATCAACAGTCTGGGTATGTCAATCTTATCCGTCACATATCATAACGCATCTGTACAAAACAACGTCGCATGTTAACAAAATGACTTCCATCTTGAAACGGTTTGCTATTAATGTTTCTTATTTTGTAATTCTGAATTGACGCAGTGATATCAAAGGACCAAGTGAGCTTATGTCATAGCGCGGCGTCCGTCGTCCGTTGGTCCTGCGTCCGTCAACTTTTCATTTAAACAACTTCTACTGAAATACCGAAAGGCATAGAGTTATCATATTTGGCTGAAAGGTTCCTTTGATGAAGCCCAACAAAGTTTATAAAAAGAAATGACCTTGACCCAATTTCAAGGTCACAGGTCAAATGAGTTAAAACCTTTAAACGACTTCTTCCAAAATACCGGAAAACCTATAATCATTATATATAGCTGGAACGTTCCTTTAATGAATCCCAACAAAGTTTGTAAAAAGAAATCACCTTGACCCATACTCAAGGTCACAGAGGTCAAATAATTTAAAACCTTTGAAAACTTCTTCTGAAATAACGAAAGGCATAGAGTTGTCATATTTGGCTGGAAGGTTCCTTTGATGAAGCCCAACAAATATTTTAAAACGAAATGACCTTGACCCATATTCAAGGTGACAGAGGTCAAATGTGTTAAAACCTTTAAACAACTTCTGAAATAACGAATGGCGTAGAGTTGTTATATTTGGCCGGAAGGTTCCTTTGATAAAACCCAACAAAGTTTGCGAATAGAAATGACCTTGTCCGATATTCCAGGTCACAGAGGTCAAATATGGTAAAACCTTTAATCGACTTCTTCCAAAATACTTGAAAGCTTAGAATCATTATATTTGGCCGGAAGTTCCCTTGATGAAGCCCAACAATTTTTGCAAAAAGAAATGACATTGACTCATATTCAAGGTCACAGAGGTCAAATGTGTTAAACATTTAAACGACTTCTCCCCAAATACCGGAAGGCTTAGAATTATTATATTGGGCTACTATGTTCCTCTAATAGTGTCCTACAATTTTTGCTTGAGGAAATGACCTTGACCAATCTTATAAGGTCACAGGGGTCAAATGTGTTTAAACCTTTAAACGACTTCATCTAAAGTACTGAAAAGCCTAGAATCATTATATTTGGCCAGTATGTTCCTTTTATCAAGCCCAAGAAAGTTTGCAAAAAGAAATCACCTACACCTATATTCAAGGTCACAGATGTCAACTGTGTTAAAACCCTTAAATGACTTTTTCTGACTAACCAAATATCTAGGATAGTGATATTATGCCAAATTAGGTTCTCATTGATGCCCGATAATATTTGAGAAAATAAATGACCTTGACCCATATTCAAGGTCAAAACGGTCTAATGCATTAAACCTTTGAACAACTTCTGCATAACCAAAAGGTCTTAGGTCAAAATATTTGGCCAAAAGGTTTCCTTTATAGTGCCCACATATTGTGTGAAAAAATAGCTTGACCCATAAAAATATTTAAGATCACTGGGGTTAAATTTGGTTAAATCATTAACAACTTCTGATTGACCCAAGGCTATCATATTTGGCCAGTAAAGGTTTCACAAAGGCTTATATACAAATATGTAGAACCTTCCAATTACTTGTTAAAGGAATACATTTGACTGGGAATTTTTTGGCATAATTTGGGATAAATTATAAAGACCTTTCACAGTGATGTCACACTGTCCCAAAAATAGATTAGGCCAAGCCCCCTGGAGGTCTGAGAGGCTTGAGCTAAGTAACGTGAAAACTACATGTTAGCCAATTACTTATGTTCTATTCACAGCATTAAAATACAGAAAACATGATCTGGAAGAGAATTGCAAGAACTTCATTTTTATTTAAGATTCTTCATTATTATAGCATAAATAAATAAGAAATTCTAAGTTGATCCCATTTGCTATGCAGTGTTTATAGGCCTACAGTAAACTGTTAACAGTATATCTCCAGTAACCGGGGCTTAACTGACCATGGTGACATCACTAATGATATGCATGAAACGTTTTATTATTGTTTTTGAGTTAAGATTATGGTTTATAATTACATGTACCTTAATTTTCCCTGCCTTCATATTTAATTGTTGCTATATATTGTTGACTTGTGCAAGTCTCAAATATGTTGTATCCGTGTTTGTAAACAATGATCTAAAGGGCAAGTAAGGTTCTGCTGTACTGGGTCATCCGTCCAGCTATAACTAGGATTTTTTCTGCTATATTGTTTGACCATCTTCTTTCCTTGACTTAAAAGAAAGATATCAATTACATCTAACTGGAAACATCACAAGAAAGACTCAATTCAACTTTGCATAGATGAGGGGGCTGACTACTAAGGGACATAACCCATATGGAGTAATTTGTCATATTGCTTTAAGCATCTACTGTTGAACATATGCACAGATATAGTACTGTTGGTCATAAAGATTCAGGTTAGCGATACAGGCACTCTGGGCCTCTTGTTAAAACTATCGCGTGACGTTATCAGTGCTAAGTTTGAGAGAGGTTTCCCGAAACAAAGAACTGGAAATGTATAAAATATGCACTATCAGTAATGAAATGAATGATTTTACCGTGATGTACAATTAATACCCGGTGGGTATATTTCACTTTGCTTTTTAGTGAATTCTGTGTGTTTGATTGTAAGAGAGCTATGAGAACTGAGTCCCCCTGATGGCCGACTTGTTTTTGTTTTCATACGAGGTTGAATTTGTATCGGAAGAACTTCTTAAAACAGGCCACAAAAACCTTGAAAAGGTCTTAAATTTCACTTAAAGATATTCCGTTTTTATGATACTTTGATGTGCTGTCATCTTTTCGTTAATTTTTTCTCTGTCCAAATTACTGGTTATCGAGGAGGAGCTTTTATGAAAAACGTTTCTCTGTTTGGATCAATGATAGTGACCGCTTTTGTCATTATCACTGGACTCTTTTGGTACTGAAGTAAGCGTTTCGAGGTCCACAACAAAAGTGCCAATGCCTCATTTGTAGGCACGTATTTGACTAGGGTGCGCTTCCCTTGAGGAACCCATACCACAAAGTATCTGATAAAGACATTTTTCTGAAAGGAGCACCAAACTGTCTTGTCCATTGCGGTTTTATATAATCGCCATTTTAGAAACAAGACCTGGCTGTCAATGTCAGATAAATGACCGAAATCGTAAAAAATGCTTTTTTTCCAAAATTGTGGTCAGGTTAGATGACTGACTGGATTACAAGGACACAACAAGAGTACCACAAAGCGGAACAAAATACGCCCGTGAATATCCAAAACAGCGAAGGGGCATAACTCATTCAAATCGTCTAATCAAAACCCCATTCAGGAAAACACAATTTCATATCATGGTGAATAAGTCTACCAAGTTTCATAAAGATCGACTGAAAAATGTTGGAGGAGATCTCTGGACAAGATTTCTATAGTGAAATAAACAAAGGGTCATAACTCTTGTTGTTCAAATCGTCTAATCAAAACCCCGTTCAGGAAAACACATCATATGGTGATTAAGCCTACCAAGTTTCATAAAGATCGGCTGAAAAATGTAGGAGATCTCCGGACAAATAAAAGTTTACGACGGTCGCCGGACGGACAGTGCCATACCATAATACGTCCGTCTTTCGACGGGCGTATAAAAATTCATCAATCACAACAAACAAAATATGTTCTTTTTACTTATTTTTATTTACATTTTTTTCTCTTTAGTTTTCTTTTTTTACCCATAACTGGGATACAAATATAATGAACAAATGTCTCACCACTGAATATAATGTAAAATCTATGACGGTGAAACTTGGTTGAGATCGTATTTACATTTCAGTGCTAACAGAGTTTTAATATTGACCTCTATAGAAAAGTCAATGGTTTTATAGACAAAAGATATATAATCTTTATAATATTTATATATGTATTTAAATGTCATTTTCACTGATGGGCAAAAAAACTGATAAAAAATGACTATGGGGAGAAAATATCATAAAGTCGTACTATATGGGATGAGGTGATTTCAAATGGAGTTGAAATGCAAACGAAAAATTGTAGGAAAATAAAGTGAAATAATTTGAACCTATTTACACTAGATCAATTAATTACAGAGGCAACAAGAAGAAATCCTGCTAAGAAATACAAAATTTTGGAATGTATATATGCTTGTGACAGCTGTATTGTTGACAGTGTGTATTAGAGTAGGATCAACTGTCCAACCAACATTTTGTATAACATTACATTATAAAATTCATTGGGTTTGAATCAATTTTCCAGCAAGTTTTGCCAGCCCAGCTGACATGCACTAAGAGTGATCTCCCTTAGTTTCCTACAATTTCTTTGCCTCCATTTGATGTCAATATCGAGGACGGTAACCATCGGGATGGGATACTACATGAGGATAGAGGAGTACAAATGAGAAATGAAAAGGGGGCAGGGCGGGATCCAACAGGGGGTCAAAAATATTTGACAAAAATATGCATGGGGTTAAAATGACTACTAGGTGCTCTACAGAATAAGGTTGTGCATAAAGGTCTGTTTGAATGGCCAGGTTAAACACCTGTGGTGTGCCCTGACCGGTATGAAAACACATCATTAACATCAAAACCTTGCGATTAGCACCAACTTAACGGTAATTCCTTATGAAACATAATTGATGTTATTACCATCTTGTTGAGGATATAGCAATTAAAAGAGTTTTCAAACTTTTGATTTTCTTCAACCTTTTATGCACAAACACATTCAAACTATGAATGCCTCCTACATAAATCATAGCACTTAATTAAATCGTGTAACAGAACATAATGGGAAATACGACATCAGCTCAAAATAGAAATCCATAATATCTCTCAATGTTACTTTGCTATTCAGAAAAAGAACTGTCCTTTCTAATAATCACAAGAAACAAAAAATATTCATCAACCCCTACAACCCCCAAGACAGGATTAAATTTCCCTCTTGGCAATAATTCTTAATGTACATTTGACTTTGTACAAATATCAGGATTATATGAATCCAGATAGGGTTAGAAGTGTTGACATCCTTTCACATCCTTTAATTCAGAGGTAGACCCCAGTTACAGGGGAGTCAGTTCAGTGAAGTAAAGGAAAGAACCAGTTTTTATGATGAAAGGATCTTAATAAACGAAATGTAATTATCTTCATTCCCGTGGCAGTCAAAAACACTAGTTAAATCAACATGGATGTGTTTTAGCCTTTTTTTCCAGACTTGTTTCTGTCTGTGGTAGTCTGCCTGAACATGTTCAACATGTTGGCATAATGCACTTTATAATTAGTTAACTACCATATGCATTATTATTTTCACTTATAGCTTTCTCCAGCATCACATTTCCCAGGTGTTTACCCTGGGGAATCTGTACTGTGATGAAGGATTTATCAGAATAACATGGACATTTGGAATGTATACTTCTCTTACGTAACGGCCAGGTCTGCCTTTCTCATAAAAAATGTACTTCCAAAGCACATGTATCAAAAGTCTCCTGTGTACCAAAATAAAATCTTCTTAAAACATTTCAACAGTCGTGAACTTTGGAATCATTGTAATACAACTGGATATGAAACAATACGTATGATATTATTTCAACCCGTCTTGTAATGAAATGTCAATGCAGACAGTTTGCATTTAACTTTCAAAAGGTACCGACAATAGTTGTCCGTGGACAAGCCTTGTGGGTATGGTTTTTTAAAAAATATTGATAAAAATATAAAAATGCTGAATAAAATTTACTTCTGAATGCTTGAAATACACAAAATGTATATTTAGATATACCCAGTCTGGTTGGACGGTTTAACATGGAGAAGCTTCCAAATTTCTTCAAATCTTGGTCAAGTATTGATCTAACTTGGCTGAAACTTGAATGGATTGCTGCTTCTGGTTTTTACTATAACAGGGTATGGCACTTTTTTAATGCATTTAAAATGGTAGTGTGTACCTTAAGCATTCAGAAACAAACTTATTATGCAGGTGCTCTCTGCGTATCAAAATATTATACTTATACAATACCATCACAACAACGAAATCACGTACTTAGTTGTCACTACTGCAGCAAATGGGTAGCACTCTGAAGGGGAGAAACTTGGAACCCTATCACAAAATGGGCCTTGCTTGTCATGTACATACAAAGAGGTCACAACAACTCTACAACCAAGTTGACAATCTTGATTCTCTTTTAAATTGTATGTCTTTCCTTCACGTGTAACAAAAATAACTTTATATGAAAAATATAACACCAGTTCTTGCCTGTAACAACCTTTGGAAAAGGAGAGACTGCATCTTATTTTGTATTTTCAAACCAATATGTTGTGACCACTAAGAATGAACTCCTATTTCACGAAGAATACTTTAAGAAGCAGAATTAGCACACTGTACACATACTACAACCAGTAATAGTGAATTGGTGAACCAAATAGTGTAAATACTTCAATATTTCTCTTCAGAGGTTACATAGAACTTTTTTTAGTTTTTCAATTTTGAAAGAAAAATATTTTTCTGACCTTTTCCCCAAACGGAAATGATATAATCAAATCCCTATAACTTGAACTATACACAATGACTATATTTCCTCAATACTAAGTGGACACTTGTTAGTACATAAAACTTTGTCCGAAATCAATAAAACTTTAGGTTAATATTCAAAGATATTTAAAACTGTGATATATCTGCTGTTAAATTCTAACTCTACATATCAATCATGCTTATTGTCAAAAATATTAAGATAAAATTCAAATTTCTACAAGATAATTAATAAAATTGTTATCATCATCATCATAATCGTCATCATCATCAACATAAGTGATAAAAGGTTATAGAGGTAAAGTGCCCTAACAGGTTACATAGGAGTACTGTAATGTATATACACACTGACATACCCAAACATTAATCCTAATTCTTTTTTTATTGTTGTTATTATTGTATACAAATATTGCAATTTGGATATAAAAATTAACAATTATTTAACAAAGAGAAAAAGAAAAAAAACTCAAAAACCCCATTTTTTCCAATAAATAACCAACACATTTTTGCATAGACATCTTACACAAAAAGCTGGACATCTTGGACATTAAACGTGAAAAGCAGGACATTGCTATCAAGTCAAAATGTTCCATCAGTGGACACTTGATGACAACATTCATACCAGACAATACTGCTAAAAACTGAAGTTATTTCTGAAGCAGTATAAAAATAAATCCACAAACAAACCTCTGTTGTAACTGGCAACTGACCAATGGTCAATAGAAAAAGAAACTTCTTTGTCCCTCAGAATGTGAAGGACTGTCAACACAAAACATCAAAGCACTGACTGCATAGCTCTTTAGGGTAGATAAATATTTTTCCAGATTGAAAAAAAAATATATTTTCTAGATATATTCCTTGTTTATTACATTAAATGCTCAAGACATAGCAACACAGTATTTAAAAGAAGTAAAGAATTTTCTTTCTAAAGTTTATCCTCTGTCATGAGGGGGCCTGCCCCAAATTTCAAACTACCTAAGTATTTACGGACAAGAAATATAACACTCCTTCTTAATAAAAGATATACAACAATTGAAAATGTCCATAAAAGTTCTGAAATGCATATCCCAATTTCATTACTAGTATCAAATGTAAAATATTTCAAGGCATCCAATCAATCATATTCAGTATTATCTGATGTGAAAAATATGTTTAAAATCAGCAGTTTATATAGCATTATGAGAATTTTGACGCAACAGGAGTTCTTGGTGTAAAAAAAAATAAACCAACTGTTGCAGAACGTTAACAACAGTGTCACCAAGATTACATTGCAGAAAAGTATTTTTATGTCATTTCTGCTAGTCATGGTTTACATTAGTTGTGCCGTTGTTTCATCTCTAAACAAGTAATGAAATACATATTAATTGAATGACTCCATAAGATTAATATTTGTTTTTTTTAATTATCGAACAATGCTCCATTGGAAAACTGTGATGTTTGAAGCGAGCTTTCTTTATATTTCCAAAGTTTAGCCATGTAATATCTGTATGCAAACCTTGATGACACTGCTGTTGCACAGAATTACTAATACAATCATATGCATCAACTCTTAATCCCCAAAAAGGTTGGCCATGTTATGCACAAGCAAAATGCTCGAAAAATCTCTAAAACACGAAACAAATATAACCTGCACTTCAGAGCACCGCTAGTACCACATATGATATGAAAATAACACTGACATATCATGCTTTAGTTACAAGTCTTCTTTAATAGGGGTGGCAAAATACAAGATTTCAAAACCTTGGTGAAATATTTGACGCCCTACCACACATTACCGGTCTCCAGCAATATGTAGATAATAACAATAGTTCAATAGTACAATCATACACGAACGAAATTCTCTATCATACACTTGAATACAAAATATATTTTTTTTTAAATCGTTTTCATATTTTTCCCTGATATTCTATAAAAAAAGTCTATTGGAAAAATAATTCATATCGAAAAAAAAAAAAAAAAAGAAAAACATTAGTTAACAATGATTCCATCAGTGACATCTAGTGAACAATCTCACCAGAAATAATTTCAACTGGCAACATGGAATAGTGATAAAAAACAAGAAGAGAGGCAGAGGAAGGCTCCATGATCCACTGTAATCATGACTGACAGGGCTTGGCTCCACCTCCTACAGTCATGATTCAACAGAATGTGATGCAACCCCCTGCAACAATGATTGGCAGGATATGGCTCCGCCCCCCTGCCGACCCTGTGATGGTTTCCAATGTAATGAACGTTGACCTCTTTATTTTTCACAACCAGGTCAGTAGATTGTCTTCAAGCTTGTTCGAATTTAACACATTTTCCATATCATTTAAGAGTTCATTACTAATTTCTTCCTGTGAACAGAAACCACAACAAAATTTTAAAAACTCTAAAAATTTTGATCATAATATTTATCCTCCAGCAAAACATTATTCTAATTAATTCATGGTTTGTAGTATGTTGGTCTTAATTCACTGCAAAGTACCCTCTTATCTTTTAAACTATTTCAATGTATATATATATCAATCTTTGCAATGTAAATCAATGTCTTTTATGTAATTTCTAGATCCATACAGGTAGATACCAATGCTAAGCCATCACATCAAACTGGATTTATACATAAAAGGGAATATCTGTAAAGTGAATCTATGCTATCTTACCTGTAAACTAGGTACCAAGTCTTCACTATCCATGTTGCTTGGCTCGCCACTTTCTCCAATGTTACCTCCAATGTCCATGTTATTGAAATCTCCTTGTCTGTGTCCTGTAACAAAAGTTATTTCCCTTTAATGCCTACCACAAGAATCTACAGCTGTCTTACCACTACCAAACACTGAATGATATTCACTAGGTATTTATTGTTTATTTTTATTCCTGATGACATCTAAATTTTGAGGTTGGAAACCAATATTATTTTACAGGGTTTTACTGGTAGGTCATTAACAGATATTCCATGTTTTTTTAAACTCCTTTCAAAAGAAAGGACTCTGTGAGCCAATGCCTTTTTATGCAAGAAACTTTCTAATGGTAGGTCATTAACAGATATTCCATGTTTTTTTAAACTCCTTTCAAAAGAAAGGACTCTGTGAGCCAATGCCTTTTTATGCAAGAAACTTTCTACCAATAATAGAAGCTAGTTGGAAAAATTAGTATTCAACCTTTCACACACTTCACCTATGCAATCCCATCTGACTGTCTGCATCACTCAGCTTCAGTGCAATATTATCTCAAACTTTGTTCATAATTTGTTCAAATTATTTCTTGCTAAAAGGATCGGAATAACCTGGTTTTTTACTAATTACATAACCAGAGATTTGGTCTCCAGGTGGATAAGGATAAAAGTTATTGCGTTAAACTTGGACAGAGAGACAGATATACAGACAGACGTCATTACGTAATCTCTACTGATAAACTCACCTCCTAATACTAATTTAAGATACCTCCTTCTTGTGTGTCCATTTCATCTAGATGTGACAGAGACAGATACACAGACATCTTTACATTATCTCTAAAAACCAACCTTATAGTACTAAACATACCTCCTTCTTGTGTGTCCATTTCATCTACGTTGCTCAGGAAATCTTCAGGAGTTCTAGGCATGCTGTAGTTGGTCCCTGTCCCCATTCCACCTTCAACACAGACAAATAACATCATATGATAACAGCCAAAACTACCCTTTAGTAATCTCTTTTATGGTTATAAAAACATAAATTACTCCACCATACCTTGTACCTTTTTGAAAACACTTTTCAGCAGATTTTAAGTAAGTACATCTCCAATATTTTTTTTCGATATTCCCCTGACAAATCCAAATTAATTTTGTCTTTCCCCAACCCCCACCCCCTTTTCTCTCTATTTCTTCAAATTTATAGCAACCAGTAATATTCTATAAAACATAAAGATATAACCTCTAAGTAAAGCGTAACAATAAACTTGTGATAGCAGCTAAAACCAATTTACTCACCTGTCTGGACTGCTATAGCCTCATCTATAAACGTGTACTTTATATATCAACAGGATATCATCAGAAATTAATCCGAAAGAATTTTTTCAATGTGCTTGAAAAACTTACAGCAAATAAAATTCCTAAATATCTATAATAGCCAATGAACCAAACATCTTTTCAGTTTGGACCTAAAATTTAATTTACCCAGATGAACAATCAGAATGAATTATGTCCACTTTTCACATAGGACCTGAAGTTTTTTTCTAAAAGAACTTGTATATAACAATACAAAAATATATTAAAAAGGGCAAGTAATCCACTTGTCAAATGACAGATTGGATCGACATAAATTGCCAATATTTGAATCTCTATGAATATTGAGTTATTTCCCCTTAAATACTTCCTTCATCAAAAATTTTACTTTTTATAGTGAAAATGAAACATTCCAAAGAAAGAACCTGTTAACTTTTCGAACTTTAATTTAAAAGACAAGACCCCAATTTCACAGCCAAAATCATCTTTCTGTAAGAGCAGTTAGCTTTCAATGATATAACATACCAACTCCACTGTCTGTACTTTCTTGCCGTGAATGGTCTGATGAATTTGTTTGCCCAAGGAACGGGTCAGTGACAGATGTCATTTCGTTGGCTTGAGATATGTTAATGCTTTGTGAAACAGGTATTACATCCTGTTGTTGTTGCTGCTGCTGCTGTAGTTGTTGCTGTTGTTGCATTTGTGCCCGCAGAAGCATCTCCTAGAGGTAAAACGACAATGCTAAGCTCAGGCTCCCCAATTTTACCCTAAAATACTGAATCTGTCCTGCACTACGCCCAGGTTGTCAACACTTAACTTACTTATACGTCGAAGAAGTCCACTCCTTAGCTTGTTAGAAATTCTTTTAAACAGCAATAGATATGACTGGGCTTATAACCTGTCACAGGTTTGTTACTGCATACATATAGCAAGCTAATTCATCCTAGACAGTGGCTATTTATAGCTCTATCTTCGCCAATGTTTTCAAAATGATGCAATAATTGAGTAAAATATCCTCATTCTAGAGCAATTTTCAAGTTACTGAATTTCCTGAAATGAGTGTCATTTTTCCAAGGGATACTTTTACCTTCAAGCTTCTATTTGACTTCAACAATTTAACTTTTTTAAAGTAGGAAATGTTTAATGTTTATCAAAATATGTCCATATGTAAATAACATGTGAAATGTCAAGTTAAATAATCAAAGAATGGAGTTAAATGCTAATTGAAGGAAGTTATTGTGGACCAACTGGTGCAGAGAGATGAAAACTGAAAACATCCACAAAGACAATTGGTAGCTACCTATCCAGACTCATTTCATATGCATATTTAATTTTTTCTTTCACTGGAAGTTTACATCATTGACTTCCTGTGACTTGATAGAGCAATTTACCCTTTCTTTGGATAGCATGTGACAAGTCTTTCATATGGTGTTCAGTGAGGTAGTCACCCCAGAAGATCCTGACTGTTGAGAGGTGCTAAGCCTAGTAAATATGCCAACCAATCAGTAATAAGCCCAGCCCCTGAATTTGCGTCAGAAGATTTGTGTTACTCCATGACCTTAACTGCAGGTAAACACGTATGATATGGCCCATTAAGGCAAAAAGCCAAAAATAAAATGGAGAAAGTAAAAACTTAGTTTGTCCATCTGCAATAGCTACCTGTCGGGCAATTTCTTCTTGTCTTTTGCGCAGCCGTTCTTTCTCCATCTGTAGTTTGGAGAACTGCAGGTTTGCCTGCTGTGAACGTTGAGTGCCCCCATTCTGTTGCTGTTGTTGTGGGTGTTGAGGGGGCGGAGCCAACTGTTGTGGACCCATCTGTCGCTGACCTGGTCCAGGACCTACAGAGTTAATTCTAGCCTGTTGACGCATCCGTTCAGCTGTATAGATAAAGCAAGAATGATACTTTAAGAATGTGGTGATGAAACTACTTAAAACTTGAGCTGTAATGATACAGCACAATTTTATGTGGGGTTAACCATCTTCCAGCTGACTTAGCAAATTCAAAATGTTTTTTTTGCAAGAAGTTTTTTAAATCTAGTTTATCATTTGTTTAAATGCAGATGTTAAATGATAAGGAGTCAATTTGTGGAGTTAATTTTCCTCTCAAATTTACAGGAATTTGAAAGGAATAAACTAAGCCCCAATAGAGAAAGCCGTAAAGTGACAGTAGAAAATCAGTCCACCAGTTGTTTGTTTACTTTGATGGTAAATCAGGTGTATAAATATAACTTATGACAAATACAATATATTTCCACAAAATCTGTCAGTATCAAATTTGTCTGGTCAGGATAAAGCTATGATGACATATACTGGTTGCGTCTTGTGGGCTTTGACAATGTCTTTGATAATGTGTGGCTGAACTAGCCTCATCATCAGAAGAGAAGTACATTAATTTGATACTAAAGAAAAATGAAATTTTTGTTTTCATGTATGGGTATGCCTTCATAACAAATAAGGCATAAAAAAATCTATTGAACATGTGCACTTTGCACAAAGTAGGGAACGATAAGATTGATTAAATAAATATTAATTCTGTTCCCTGGATACTTTCCAAGGCTTGGTAATACTGCATGCCAAACCTGATGTAAGTCAGAGTGAAGGTTGGCAGCACCAGCAATGACCAATTTGTCAGACGAATTATATCTATCTTATACAGGGGCAGATAACTCTATACAGCTTTCAGTTCATTTTACATTAAAAGCATATAAGTAGATTTGATGCACTCATTCAGCTAACAAAAACAATCAAGTTGAAAGTCAAACCAAATATATTACAAACTGCTTGTCTATAACTATAGGTATGCATATCTATGTTAGATAACACCTGTCTATAACGTTAATTATGATAACCAATCAACACTCGTATGTACAATAAATGCACAAACACCTGCTCTTAATACTTACGTATTCTCGGATCGTACCAACTTGTGGTGCGTTCATGATGATTTATGTAGTAAATGTCTCCTTCGGGCGTGCTTGCTTGTTCCCATCCCTGGGGCAGGGCATCAAGGTTCAGGTTCTGCATGGAGACATTGGGTGACTGCTGCGAAGAGGGTGGGCTTTGTTGACTATTGAGGGCAGTTGTGCTGACGGCTTTGCGGGGATCTTGCCAGGTTGTCGTTTGTGTGAGATGACTGAAACATACAGAAAACATCAAACATGAAATATCTGCTGCATGATACACAACATACTATTAAATATTATCATCACATCAGATAGTTATCATAAATCATCGATACAAATATTTCAGTCTGAGACAAATTTTGACAACCTACCATGTCTCTCAGTAGTGGGGCCATCAAAAGTTTGAAACTCGGTGTCTGAACTTCCCTTAAAGAATCTTACAAATTAACTGTGTAAAATCTTTAAAGAAACCCAGTGTCCGGTTGAACAATCCAATGTATTACAGCTAGTTCACAGGATTCAAATTTTGGGCAACACTATTTTTCACAGATATCCATGTATGCACGTTGATAATATGGATAAGTTCTGATATTTTGTTTCAGTTTAAAAAAATTATTATATTAAATTTTACAATGTCAACTGAAAATCAATACTGCTTGAATAAAATTGTGAAAAGAAAATCTTAGAAATTTTTTGCATGGAGTTTTTAAGCTCTTAATACTCTATTAAACTTTATAACTAATAAACACAGCAATGTTCCATTTTATTGATTTTTTGATGCTGAACAATCAAGTAAGATATGAAATAATCACCTGGACATCTTTATTAAGGAAAGATGACTAAAAGGTATCTGTTAGGGAGATAGGGTTCACATTAATATTTTAAGCAACAAAAAGCAGGAAACATGCATTATAAGCTTTAACTGTTTTTCACTTAAGTATGATGATCAGTGTACAGGACCTTGGTTATAGAAAAATTCCTTTGTATATATACAGAGGGTAGCCAGAGTGACGCAACAACCAGATTAGAACCAGAATAACAACAGAATGTTTTAAACATTCTCTGTGAGTTTACAACTGTATTATTATCTTAAAACATGGGGCACATTTTTTTTTTCTAAAATAAGTTAACCCTGGGAAAGGAAATGGCAAACACTACTGGGTGTTAAACTCATAATTGCTAATGTCGGTAACAGTTCCGGTTTTAAAAGTTAAAAAAACATCTTCCCATCATTTCTTCACAGCAGATTTCAGGAAGAAAAGTTGGTTTATAATTGATGATAAAACAGGTTGCTAATTCAAAACAGGAGCTGGCCCCTCCAACCACGTGCATGCCCCACTGTGTTACAGCAGGGAACTTGTAACATACAGTTTTACAGGTTAACATTCAGAATTCATAACAGTTTTCCCTACATCCAACTGGTCACTATGAATTTAGTTCTTAAAATATTTGTAACTACATTGTTTTCACAAACTTTCATATTCAGAAGATCAAAATATCATAATGAGAGCATAGCTTGATCTGGCTCCCACAGCAGACATAATAAGACAACAAGTGGCCATGACAGTGATATCATAGATTTATTTTAGTGTTGGATAACTGCATAACAAAGGCTACAGGTGTACAACCATTGTAAAATCTACTTCCACAGGAGAAGAATGCTAGATTTTACAATATATATACTATCATTTGACATCACACAGATTGGTTACCAGACCAGACATGAATAGTCCCCCCCCCCACTTCCACTGATAAGTAGCTTTGCATTGGTCTTTTCCTCTCTTGATTATATCACAATGCACATTATGTGTGCTTATGTTTTTTTAAGTGATGATTATTGATAAGCCTACTCACCACATTGATCTTCAACCAGTCTATTTGTATAAAAGCACTATCAATGACTGGATATATAGAGATGAAATAGACAATAAAATGACATTAAAAATCTTCAGTTTCACGGACAATACTTCTAAATATAGTTATGATATTGTGAATTCAAAAATAGCATTTGAAGTACAGCTCATGAAAAGTTTTCAAAGGTCAAATGTAAAACAACTCTCACGATACTTATAACAGGATAATTTTAAATGGAGCTAATTTTGTTCACTCCCACACATGCACAGATGGACTGACCTAATAAAATTCAACCACATGTCAGAAAAAGATGTACTTAGAGTAGAGGAATTCCAGGGAGTTGACTCAATACTTAGTTGTCTGGGAATACAGTTGACCCTGTAACCTTAGACCAGTTCAGGTTTGATAGCCCTACCAGAGAATTTAAGCTCCAGTCTGTCTCCTCTTGATCTCAAAATAACAAATCTTACATCTCAAGTGTTCCTTTATTGTTTCTATGCATGTAAATATGTCCAATTCTATTCAATTTCCTAGCTATGGAAGCCAATTGAGACTGAGATGTCTCTCACACAGGGACAGCCGACATCTTGAGAAGTTGTATACATGTTATTGCATGTAAAAATGCAAATGGGGTGGCTTAAAGCATATACACATAAGATAAGAAAAAAATCAAAAGAAAAGATCAAGAGAATGTAATATAGTTTTAACCAGTGCTTTAAGTTGTTTTTTAAGTGATATGTTTAACATAATTTGCCAATTTCATCCATTTTAATGTTTTGTGACGTTCCAGTTAATCTTCCACATCAAGAACTAGTAAAAAGTGTGTGTAACACATCCTGAACCCTTGTCTTAAAGTTTTGGAGTGTTTTACATAATACTCTGTAGGTATGATATACTGTAATTGTTTCACATTCAGTTATGGAAATCCCAGTTGGTTTTTCTCCAAAAAAGTCCTGGGAACAACAAATAAGGTCAAGGAGATGAGTAACAGAAAGCATGCTAGCATTTCAATCATAAAATGCTATACTAACAGACTGTCAACAAAGGATATTCATAACCAGCTCTTTAACTTGTCAATTATGAAGATGTACAACACAGGATCTTACATAAGTTTTGTATCCTATTGGGCAAAGATGACAAATGCATAGAATTGTTTACTTAGAAATCTGTTTAATGAAACATTTGTAATGTCAAGGGCTCAATAAACCTCACATACATCATAAAACAAATTGTAAGATCCTGTCATGTGATTAAATTGTTTTTGGCAATATTGTATCCAACATTTTATCTGGGACATTTTTTTTTAAAATCTGAAATGCCCCTCCCCCTTTTCTTAGCTGTTGGATCTATAAAACTGTACATATATATACTAGTGAATGAGATTCATTAACTAGAATGGGATCCATTAACTAATGTCATAGGATCAAGTGAATTCCTATGTTTTAGCTTTTAAAACTATGCAGCCGTATCATTTCTTAAAAAGGTAGAAGCGTTTGGAATGATGGGCAAGGCATTCCATCATTTTCATTATTACGTCAAGTAAACATATATAATCACAGAGTATAACTAGGTTTTATTCCTTCGAGCCTGTGTCCTAATGGGAGATAACTCTTGACAGATACCATTATAGAACCTGTGTGTGTATTTTTAGATGTATCCCGCCTTGATTTAGACATTTTGAGGCTACTTTCAATCCAAAGTTTAGTTTTGATAATATTTTAGCAGATGCTGGAGGTTATTTTCAGGTGGTTTATCTCGCATGTTCTGCAGGATGTGCTGGATTCATTCCAAATGATATGACATGAGAAAATCCTACACTTTTTTTATCCATCATATTTTAACATGCAGATACATCACATACAAGTACATTCAGCCAAACAGAAGATCTACTAATGCTGTTGATATAAACCCAAACCGTACCTCACAAATATCAAAAGCTTCATGTCCAACACTGAATATGAGAATCTAAGATTATATCATGAATGTTGTCAGATTTATTTTTGGAACCTCTCAGAGATGTACATCTGTATATATCTAGGTACATTTCTATCTTGCACTGGTTCACTTAACGATGTTTAAATTGAACGATTTACCTGCTTAAGTTTGGGTTATTACCTCAGAAGAGCTTGATCCCTATGTAATGACTGTGAGGTTTCAGTGAATTTAAACAAATATAACTTACTTGAAACCACTGCTTTAAACTAATCTGTATATGGTTTTTGAAGAACTTTCAAACTGATCTTGTATTTGAAAATTTTATTTTTGGTTTTATTTAGAATATTTAAACCTGATTTATGTCAGTTAAGCATCTTTGTATATTAAGTTCACTCCTGATAAAAACACTTTCTTGGGTCTCTCTTGGATCGTGGGTCCAGGGCGTTTTATTTCATATTAATGTTTTTCATGGAAACTGTACATAAATGAATTAATTTCAGGAGTATCAAAGTTGAAAAACAGTTGAAAATAGTTTTGAAGTAAATGTGATTTTTAAATTATCACAATATCCTCCTTATGTATTAATGAAATACAAGTCTGTGATACTTGTACAACTTTCTGGTTGTATAATTTCTTTATTTCCTCTGCTGAAATGAAATCGAGTACTCCTCCAAATGTACCAACTCCTCACCTCCATTTATAATATGGCATCAATCTGACTACTACATTTTTATCTCTACTATCTTCCTACTCCACACCCTCCAGACTACTCTCCACCTAGACACAAGATTTCTAGACACCCCTCCCTTAACTATCAGTCCTATTCCCAACCCCACTAAATATCTACCCTCACTACCTTGCTATTAGCTCATCCAGAATATTCTACACTGTTTACAACCCTACCATATCTCAGGGCTCTCGATCTGCCAGACTTGGGGCCGATATTCCCAATGCAAAAATAGTATCTTTTTTTCCCATTGTAGACCCAAGTTTTCGCAATTCTAAGGAAAACACAGCTATTTTTCCCAATTCTAAGGGCCCCAGGCTCCAGTCCAAAAATGGGGTGTGAAAGCCCTGTATCTATTTCCCCACCTCATCCACTTTTTGCTCTTCAACACCATGACTTCCGCCTCCCAAGCCCCCTAATACTCTACTTCCTAATCCTCACCCCCAGAATTTCCTACCCCTTTCTACTGGCTTCTTACCCCTACTCCCAAGCCCCCTAATACTCTACTTCCTAATCCTCACCCCCAGAATTTCCTACCCCTTTCCACTGGCTTCTTACCCCTACTCCCAAGCCCCCTAATACTCTACTTCCTAATCCTCACCCCCAGAATTTCCTACCCCTTTCCACTGGCTTCTTACCCCTACTCCCAAGCCCCCTAATACTCTACTTCCTAATCCTCACCCCCAGAATTTCCTACCCCTTTCTACTTCCCCCCTAATACTAATCCTCACCCCCAGAATTTCCTACCCCTTTCCACTGGCTTCTTACCCCTACTCCCAAGCCCCCTAATACTCTACTTCCTAATCCTCACCCCCAGAATTTCCTACCCCTTTCCACTGGCTTCTTACCCCTACTCCCAAGCCCCCTAATACTCTACTTCCTAATCCTCACCCCCAGAATTTCCTACCCCTTTCCACTGGCTTCTTACCCCTACTCCAAGCCCCCTAATACTCTACTTCCTAATCCTCACCCCCAGAATTTCCTACCCCTTTCCACTGGCTTCTTACCCCTACTCTCCTTCCTAAGCCCCCCTTTCTAATACCCCTCTCCCAAGCCCCCTAATACTTCTTCCTAATCCTCACCCCCAGAATTTCCTACCCCTTTCCACTGGCTTCTCACCCCTACTCCCAAGCCACCTAATACTCTACTTCCTAATCCTCACCCCCAGAATTTCCTACCCCTTTCCACTGGCTTCTTACCCCTACTCCCAAGCCCCCTAATACTCTACTTCCTAATCCTCACCCCCAGAATTTCCTACCCCTTTCTACTGGCTTCTTACCCCTACTCCCAAGCCCCCTCTCTACTTCCTAATCCTCACCCCCAGAATTTCCTACCCCTTTCCACTGGCTTCTTACCCCTACTCCCAAGCCCCCTAATACTCTACTTCCTAATCCTCACCCCCAGAATTTCCTACCCCTTTCCACTGGCTTCTCACCCCTACTCCCAAGCCCCCTAATAATCTACTTCCTAATCCTCACCCCCAGAATTTCCTACCCCTTTCCACTGGCTTCTTACCCCTACTCCCAAGCCCCCTAATACTCTACTTCCTAATCCTCACCCCCAGAATTTCCTACCCCTTTCTACTGGCTTCTTACCCCTACTTCCATTCCCCTGAACTTCCAGACTTCCGAATCCCCTTACTTCCACAGCCCCGACTTCCTACCCCCAGCTCCCTGACTTTCTAACCTCATGACTTCTTACCCCTAGCTTCTTGACTTCCTAACCCCCTTATTTCCTGCCCTTAGCCCCCTACTTCCTACTCCCATGTGTTAATAGTCTATGGTAAAGTCAGCTGCTAGATCTTGCTGTGTGTGGCTAACACAGGTCACTTCTAGTTTTCTTCCTACAGAAACTGAGACAGAAACCAAGATAATACATTCAGACCAGAACAACATCTGGTACTGCCAGTATTATCACGGCAGCACCCAGCCAGATTTTTACACCTTTCTGTGAAATTTCCTCACAAATCTCAAAAAGCTCCTGTTATCACAATACAGTCCGCATTTTCGATGAATTTTAAAATTTCATTACCAAACAATCTTCAGAAAAACTGATGATATTTCTCTAATCTGAATACATTTGTTAATATTTTATTATAATAAAATAAATGAAAACCTCTTCACATCAATTGTGGTCTGATTTCTTAAGTAATCATTTCTTATAACTGTTTGATGCAGTATTCCACTCTCAGACCTATGACAACAAAACCTAGTTTTTTTGTTTTAAATACCGCATACAATCAGCAATAAGCCCATGCATGGATAATAAGCATACCAATGCCTTTTACTGTAGAAATACAAATAAATGGTATTTCATTGTACTGTGATAAATCCATATATATATGCATATTAAGAAATATTAAAGAAGTCAAACAAAGGTAGGCTTGAAAACTGAATATACTCCTATAGTATGAATGAATTCATATTTTACCCTAAGGTTGGAAAAGTAAGGGTAATCAACCCATTGGCTATAAATTTATTTGCACCAAAAGGGTCTTGCTTTTATGTTTAGAATAGGTGATGCACCTGTCAACACCTGTATATACACAAAAACGTAAGTGTACACTGACCCATGAAGGCTTGATTATCCTCCTGACTCTTCTATCCCTACATTACACAGCCAGTATATTTTTCACACTTGGTAAAAGGTCACCCTTGAGAGCAATCAATATACAAACACATATCCACTGACTGTCATACAAATCCCTTACACAGCTGTTTCATTTAAAGAAACCATGAACTCTGACCTCGGTAAATATATATACATATAGGTGTAAATCAGTTCAGTTTCCCATCTGGTTTTATACATTTTTAAAATCAATTTTGATTGTTATCAGTTACCTTTTTAAATTTAAACAATTACCATTGACAAGTCCAGGAAGGCTAAGATATTTTGCTTCATAATTAAATCATACTGTATCTAATTCCAAACTTGTATCAAAAGTTTCTATTATCTTGTGTTCCTGTTGTACAATCCTATATCTTCCTTAGAGAAGTTTATGACTATAGGTAGAGACAGTGTTGCCCCTATGATATCATACTCAATAAACCGGGGTGGCGTCTGGTATATCACAGACCAATAGTTACACCCATACACAAACATTATCCACACTTGACACCATTAATAAACTCCTACATACATACAGATCATAAAACAAGACATTAGCTAAACATATCAGTATTCAAGAGCACTCCACCTAATTCCCCGAGTTCAATAATCTTCAACAAAAGATCAAAGTTACCACAAACTACAACACTATTAAGATATCACATTATCTTATTGATATTTTTATTAACTTTTCTTTCATTTACTTTACGATGATCTCAAGACTCTTTTCCATAGAGTGTTGTGAAGTTTGTGAGCATGTGCAGAAGAAAACAAACTTTGGGAATTCCAGTAAAGGTGTTATAGATCGACAGTCCTGATTCTGATCCCAGAATACTTTTTTTCAGCAAGCAATTACTTCTACATCAAACATTCCTATTCATAGAATGGGCAAACAGCATAAAGGGCCTCAATCATCCAAATTACAGATTACAATGAACTTTACATGATTTTTGTTTGATATAAATAATTGTGTGCAATCCATTAAACAAAAGCAATGTCAAAGCTATCAATCAAATAACTAAGTATCATTTTTCAAACAATTCAAGTTGATGAAGAAATAAAGTAATTAGATTTTAAAATCATATTTCAATTTCTAAAGATAATACACCAATCAGAATGAGGAAATGTATCACAAAATTTTAATTCGAATGTTAACTTATTATAAAAGGCATCAGTTCCTTACCAATAAGAAAGCAACATAGTTACTTTAACTCACTGATTCTGTTATCAAATATACTACATATGGGCTATTGATGGGAAATCAGGTAAAACCCATAAACGATGATTAACAGTTAAATCAGATAGACTTTGCAACGTAGTTGATCGATTACAAAATCGGCTTGTTGTGTGTTCAACTTTCATAGAAAGTGATGCATTTTTTACTGCTGTAAAATTTTCTTTTTTTATAACTTAGATTCCTTGAATTTGCATAAGAATGAATATTGTTGGCAACTGGCATCTTTCTTATGCATAATATGAATTCCGTTTATTGAGAAAATGTGTGTCAAATCAGATGAGATTAAACAATTAGATAATAAATTAAATACAATCATAACTAATAAGTACTACTATAATATTTTGATATTAACTATTAAGCCTTTATTCCTGTAAGTGAAGTCTGAAGTCATACAGTGACAATGGTTATTATCAGACAGAGGTATATTTATATGAGGTATCTTGTATCCCAACAAGTTTTTTTTAACCTGAAGAGTTGCCTCTACCCAATCAATCATTATACCAAAAGAGTTGACTCCCTAACAAGTTTTCATACCTATAGTTGTCTCCCCTTTCAGTTTTTATATCTACAGCTGTCCCCAATCTATTGCCAATATTGTGTCAGGAAGAGAAGTGTATACACATCCATCTGTGTGTACAACAGAGAACCTAGTAACATAGTGCCCAGATATCAACAGGCAAAAAATCTAGGTTGCAACATTGATTTATAATTTATCACTGACAGTCTGAGTCACACAGAAGCTTGACTTGCTACATTGGTATGCAGTGTGTGTTGAAGAATGTATTTGTACCCGCTTCCTGTGTTACGTTACCCATGCCATGTTGAATACTATAATTTATACAAATATACACTCACGGCTGTTGTTCAAGAATGTTTACTATGTGAATAAACAGTAGCTAAACCAGGATATGTTATTCAATATTCTGGATTTCCACACACACACACTATCATACATGTAACATTTTTAGCTTTAAGTTTACATAACTTTTCATATCATACAAACTCTCCTTAATCTTTAACAGAAATGGACAAAAATTATATAAAACTTGAGGCCATATTTGACAGTTCTTCTCGAGATCATTTCCTACAAGTGATTCATGTAAAATACTTTTAAGAATAAAACAGAAGTGTTTCCTTCCAAAGAAATTTGATCCAATCAATCACAAGTTACTGTACATTCATACACAGTTAACATTTGAATGGTAGGATTGCATGATTCACAACAAGAAATATGATTTTTAAGGCGTGTACAAAAAAAACCTTGAGATTCCTACAGATAGCATGCAACAGTGCAGTAATACAGACAAATCCTACAGGACGACCACTGAGACAAGCGGGCAACACAACTGTCAACAACACAGGAAAACCTAAGCTGTATTTGTCTTTATTTCTCATGCACCTTAATAATACGTGAAGTCATTGATGCTATCAAGTATCTGAAAAATGGCTTTAAGATTACGATTACTTCAAAACCTTATCATGGTTCACTTCTCTGATAGATACAGACTGACATGCACCGACAACAATGAAAACCATGCTCTCATTTTGCTGAAATTTAATGCTTTATTCAGCTTGGTGCTATATTTGTTAGGACACATTGTGGAGTTAAAGAATAAGTGATATATTTTTCATTTAAGATTTCAGATTTTTAATACAACTATGATATAATGGTTTATTTTCATTTTTAAATTTCTGTTTTCTTTAATATTCTAAATCCAAGGCTTCCAACATCATTTTCTTTTTGTGACTTTACAACATTTGAAAGCGTTATCTGATACACCTATCCAATATAAAATTTAAATGAATTACTAATGCCATGAATAATTCTTCTGCTTAAGGTATATCTTTCAAAGAATTTTAAGGAAGAACAGCACTGCATTTACCACTGACATCAAGCTTATATTACCCAAATACCTTAGAGAATCACAGATATTTTAAATATTCTTTATCCTACAGCTCAATTCTTCTATAAAACAAATTGCCATTACTAGTTTAAGCTATTAAAGCTATATGAATATAAAAAAAAGTTAATAAAAAAGGCACACTCATTATAAGCAAAGCTCTGGAAAGGACAAGCTTGCAAGGTTTTAAAACAGTATAATTTCAATACTTCTGGTTTGTTTTTCTTTTTAATTTCAAAAAGGATACAAATTTAATATATAGATACAATATACCTTTACAATATATATAGAAAGATAAGTAAGTATATTTCAGTCTGGTTAAGATTACCATAAATACTTTTGGAATATAGATTTCCAGAATATTTGTATACAGTTTTAGAGGTGTTATTCTGACTATAAACACAGCTACAAGATACCCTGGGAAGGAGACAACATTGACCCTGATTACTAAATACATACTTGGTATTAGGTGATGAGGCTTTGTTCAAATTGTCTGGAGGTTGATTTTGCCTAAAATAAAAATTGAACTGAATCATGATCATTTTAGTGTCACACATTCTAATTTTGTCCCTCAAAGTTAATTAACTTAAAAATAGCATCAAGCAGAATTATGAATCTCAAAGTGATTTGCCTGATAGTCAGTTTGTATAAAAGTTATCACCATCAAGGTTTAACCAAGATCAGGTACTGATGAAGTGTATAGCAAATTAAAAAAGAAAAGTATCATGTACTGAATAAGCTTCTATTTAGAACTGATAAATAAACAAGGCAACTTCATTAAACTAACCAATTATTTAGGTAAATGAGTATACCATCGGTCAACTGTAACACAGTGGAAATCATGCATGAAGAACTATTATATTGTAAGAACATACAATATCTTAGTCCCGAAATGATTTTGTAAGACTGAACACCAGATATAAATTCCAGGTTCACATGCAAGTAAATCCTCTGGAAATCCATCAAGATTATTCTATTTTACTGAAGCATACCAACATCAATGTCAATGCCCGAATGATGACGGGGTCAAATGTAGCCTCGTAAAAAAGCTTTTACACCAGTAATCTATTTCCTACCCAAGTTTTACTCCTTGTAGAATACTTATTTCATTAAACCGAGAAGCCGGTGTATAAAAATTGTTCATTGTGAAAATTGGAAAAACTGCTGATAAATGGTAGAGGATATCATGGATTTTTATAACTGTAAGGGGATATATAGCTCTCCGTGCTCCAGATGTTTACTCCATCTAACCTTGTTACTAAGGTGTAGGTATCTCCAGCTCTATGTCACTGTCCTACAAAGTACCTTCTTCTATACCCCTAACAGCATTACTGCTGATACCTCTACATACATGCACACCGCACATTTGTACATGTACTTCAAATATAATATAAATAGAAAGCAAGTCCACATGCAACTCAAACTACAAACGCTGCTAGCTTCATCTCAAAATCAAATCCAGGTTATACTCAATCATCATGAATTTCTAAGCTTTTAAGATTTACATAATTCTCTTTTTGCCATATATATATACACTTTTAAAACTACATAAAGTTCACCAATTAAGAGGTTTAATTACTAGGTTCTGTTAACTTAACACTAAAAGTTCAGTGCATTTGACTTACTTTCATAAAATATTTTGTACAATAAAAAGCTGATACCCTAAAGCATTTATTTAGACCCGACAGAACTGATACACATTGCCCAAATATTATTCCCTTCTTTTTTCATGGTACTAATACAGACCTTCAACAGATCACCATAATTATTTATGTAAGTACAGCTATATACATTTTGTAACATTAGGCAATTTGTAGCGCCAGACATGACTCATAGGTAGAGTTAGAAGTTCAGGATGAATTCTGTATATTTATAACCATATCAGTAAATAGCATTGACGTCGAACCATGGTACGGCTTCTCTCACAAAACCTCACTTGGATATTTGTAGGCAAAGTCCTCAATTCTGGAACTTGAATTGGCAATTAGTCCTATTTCATTGTCTTGCAAGATATCTTCAGTACAATATATAGATATAAGATGTATATATATGTCCACTTGAAATCTTCCTCCAACCAGTAAAATGAAAGTCATGTTTTAAGAAATAAGATACACACGACAAATACATAGTAAACAGTATCAACCTGAACCAGTAGGGTTTATACCAATCTGATATTACCATAAATAAAAGGCCTGTGATTTTGTATAAACCCCAGTTCATATATATATAGGTAGCAGGGCGACCTGGTACAGTACTCACAAAAACACAGCTGTTTTCCCTGGCATTTTGCCAACAGATCAGTAAACAACATAGGTACTATGCCAAGTCATAGCAAGATATATGGAAGTCCAATTTACCAAGGCCCCCACCTCATGTAGGTATACAGCTAAACACCTTTCTGAACAGAAGAACTGTTGGGTTTGGCAGGTGATCTGGGCTTTCTAAACCCAAAGGTGAAATAAAGTCAGTTTATAACTTACTACTAAACATCTCTAAAGTAAGTTCTCCTCTTTTCAGGTGTTATCCAAAGTTTCTACATCCCATATATCTAGATAAACTTCTGGTATAAAGGCATTAAATTTACATATAAAAAAACCTATTTAATGACCAAATAGAAAAAATCATTGTTTCTGTTTTTTTTTGTTTTTTGTTTTTGTTTTTGGAGTGGGTGGTGGGGGGGGGGGGGGAGTATTTTTTTCACAATATATAGTAAACAGTATATCTGTTTGATTGTATATATTGAACATCTAGGTGAAAGTTATGCCATTGATCTACAGATTGATAGTAAACAGTAGATATATATTTCAGACAGTGCAACATGATATTCAATACCAGTAATTCATGTAGGATTTTTTTCTGATGAGTCCTGAGCATGATTTCCAAAATTTTCAGGTGTCTAGTCACAAAAAGACCTAATAGATTCTGAATATTTGAGCGAGTCCCACAAGAAAGCATGAGTCCAGTATTCAAATAGAGTCCCAAAAATCACTGAATACTCAAACTTCTCATCAAAACAATAACATATCTATAATGATAGGTATACCAAGGAACTAGGTCATCTATGACAAAAGGTACCAAATTATTATCACAAAATTATCTACTAGTGACAAAGTATTCTCCCTTTAGTAGGGTCATCGACCTACCATAATGAATGGATTGTCATAATTTATAGCCTTCTTTCTGGTAATTTACACCAGTATATCAGAAGCCTCCATGGTTTTGCAATACAAGTAGATATATCAGACAAAGCACCAGGCTTTTTACGGTTTAGTCCAAGAGGACTATAATGATTTTTCATGGCACTTCAGGATAGCCATTCTGCAGTCAGTTGGCAATTTAGTAAATACACCTTTGCACACAGCTTTATTGAAAGGCTAAATTATCTCTATTTTTTAAATGTATGAAAACCTAAGCAGGCTTAATTATCCTTATTTTTTTCACACGAAAACCTACAATGTGTTCAGTGATATGTAGATCTACCATACACTATACCAGCAATTCTTAGCATATCCTTTAAAGTATTTACTAAACAGTTGTAACTTTTAACAAAAGACTGACATCTTCAATCTTTCAGTATCTCAAAACTCAAGGCAATTTATTTACATTCCGACATTTAACATGGGAAAAACTCCCTTTCAAACCGTCCTGTTTTAAGTAATCTTCAATATTCTACACTGAGAATTCCAACCAACGATATATATCCCCTTGGTACACAATGAGATCATATGATGCACTGAAAACCTTCAGTGACCTCCAAACCACGTAGATAAGACTGTAGTATCTGATTCCGTGGTTTATTTCATGGTAAGTGAAGAAACCAGAAATGATGAGCATATTTTTGGTAAACTTTTATGAGCACCACCCTTTCCTAAGAGGCTTACAATGGTTATCATAGGGTGGTCTATTTACTAGATAAGATTTGTTTACATGCTTCTCTTTTAAAATCATCTCCAAAGAAAATTAATAGTGTTGTTGGTTTGACAAGTTCAAGCATTGTACTGATCTAAATCTTTCTTTATTTCCATGTTTTTGGTGCCTTCAATTTTACTAGATAATTTGAATGTGAAACAAAACTTGTGTTTCGGTTTAGTTTGAAAAATGGTTACAAAGACTTGTGTTATCTCATATGACAATCACTGGAATAGTGTAATATGCACCCATGATCACTATATTAATAAATGTATATACAATAAAAATGTTATACAATGTATGATTCAAACATTGTATAAAATATACAATGTAATGTAATCATAAATACAATGAAACTGTTACACAATGTATGATATATACAACAAAGCTATTATACAATCATATACAATGATCAATGTATGGATAGAAATTTCAATACAATATTTCTTACTTCTGAAAATCAGGATCAACAATATTTTGTCAAAGCAACCTTTATCTACAATTGTTGTTATATCAAGTATGTGGAATATCACTGATAACAAACATGCGCAATTCTCTTGTACGGCCAAGAGGGGTTAAAACAAGAGATCGAGAAGACGATAGAAAATAATTATTCATCTTTCTATCTATCCAAGTAATTCTTTTCCCTTTATTGTTTCAGAGCTATGATTTTGGAGAGGATCTTGTCTGAGATTGGCAGAGCTCTGAAGCCTAACCTAAAGCTGATGAATGCCAGTCTTTTCTGCTACCTATATGATACAGTTGCACAACACAGGCAGCTTATGGTTCTTAAGTAGACACTAAGCAGGGATGTATTTTTAACGGAAGTCTTTTTCATATTTCCTAAAGATGTTATCTGGAAGATCTTGGCTAAAATTATTCTGCTTTGCAAATTCAAATCAGATTCTATTGTAATTTGAATGATTCACTTTGTCAACAAAGATCACTTTCATGGCATGGCTGACAGCAGGCAGATTATCATTAAATATATATTGAAAATATATCACTTCTATGTGCTTTTAAAATTCATAACACGACAACAGTATTCGTAAAAGTGATATGAGGCCCTTTTTTAACCACAAATCTATCTAAAACATAATCTGTAACCCTTTCACATCAATACAAGCATCCTCAAGTTCTTTATGTGTTTTGTATATTTCATTTCAGATGACACCCGATGATGAAGCATCTGACCTTTCCAGGCAGCATCTGAGAAAACCCCTCGAAAACACCATTTGCTCAAGTATCTAAATCTGGCTTGACCACATCTAACAAAGTGTTGGAACCCTTAAGAGCGTAAGTGAATGTGTTTGACACTTTGAGACTATACCTGATGAAGAATCAAGCACTCCGAATTTACTTTTGAATTGTCTAACTTCTGAGTGAAACACCTGATGAAGAATCAGGCCCCTCTAGACAGCACCTGCTGAAGTGTCTGACCCCTACTGACAGAACCTGATGAAATGTCGGACCCCTCCAGACAGAACCTGGTGAAGTGTCTGATCCCTCCAGATGGAACCTGATGAAATGCCAGACCCCTCCAGACAGAACGTGAAGAAATGTCTGATCCCTCCAGACAGAACCTGATGAAATGCCAGACCCCTCCAGACAGAACCTGATGAAGTGTCGGACCCCTCCAGACAGAACCTGATGAAATGTTGGGCCCCTCCAGACAGAACCTGGTGAAGTTTCTGATCCCTCCAGACAGAACCTGGTGAAATATCGGACCCATCCAGACAGCACCTGATGAAGTGTCTGATTCCTCCAGACAGAATCTGATGAAATGTCGGACCTCTCCAGACAGAACCTGTTTAAGTGTCTGATCCCTCCAGACAGAAACTGATGAAATGTTGTACCCCTTCAGACAGAACCTGATGAAGTGTCTGATCCCTCCAGACAGAACCTGATTAAATGTCTGATCCCTCCAGAAAGAACCTGATGATGTGCCTGATCCCTCCAGACAGAACCTGATGAAATGTTGGACCCCTGCAGACAGAACCTGATGAAATGTCGGACCCCTCCAGTCAGAACCTGATGATGTGTCTGATCCTTCCAGATCGAACCTGATGAAGTGTCTGATCCCTCCAGACAGAACCTGATGAAGTGTCTGATCCCTCCAGACAGAACCTGATGAAATGTTGGACCCCACCAGACAGAACCTGATGAAATGTTGGACCCCTCCAGACAGAACCTGACGAAATGCCAGACCTCTCCAGTCAGAACCTGATGATGGGTCTGATCCTTCCAGATCGAACCAAATGAAGTGTCTGATCCCTCCAGACAGAACCTGATGATGTGTCTGATCCTTCCAGATCGAACCTGATGAAGTGTCTGATCCCTCCAGACAGAACCTGATGAAGTGTCTTATCCCTCCAGACAGAACCTGATGAAATGTTGGACCCCACCAGACAGAACCTGATGAAATGTTGGACCCCTCCAGACAGAACCTGATGAAGTGTCTGATCCCTCCAGACAGAACCTGATGAAATGTTGGACCCCTCCAGACAGAACCTGATGAAATGTTGGACCCCTCCAGTCAGAACCTGATGATGTGTCTGATCCTTCCAGATCGAACCTGGTGAAGTGTCTGATCCCTCCAGACAGAACCTGATGAAGTGTCTGATCCCTCCAGACAGAACCTGATGAAATGTTGGACCCCGCCAGACAGAACCTGATGAAATGTTGGACCCCTCCAGACAGAACCTGATGAAGTGTCTGATCCCTCCAGACAGAACCTGATGAAATGTTGGACCCCTCCAGACAGAACCTGATGAAATGTTGGACCCCTCCAGTCAGAACCTGATGATGTGTCTGATCCTTCCAGATCGAACCTGGTGAAGTGTCTGATCCCTCCAGACAGAACCTGATGAAGTGTCTGATCCCTCCAGACAGAACCTGATGAAATGTTGGACCCCGCCAGACAGAACCTGATGAAATGTTGGACCCCTCCAGACAGAACCTGATGAAGTGTCTGATCCCTCCAGACAGAACCTGATGAAATGTTGGACCCCTCCAGTCAGAACCTGATGATGTGTCTGATCCTTCCAGATGAAATGTTCGTACCCCCTACAAGCAGCACCTTATAAAGACTATAACTGTAGATGGGACCTTCATATACCCTGTATTTCATCAAAGAAAAACTTTCTTCATCACCTGTGCCAGTAGTTAACCAGTCTCCTTGTTAAAAGATGAACAAAGATGGTTTCCATGATTTAAGCGTAATATCTTATTGTCATGCTGATGGCTTTGTATAGCTCACGTAAACATCTACAGCCTTCCATATCATTAGATATTACACAAACCAGATTTTACTTACAAACATGTTTACAATAAGCCATTTTATAACTACAGCAGATGTAAACTTTTTTGTTTTTAGTCTTGTTATTTATACATGTATTTTTTACAGGTACGTCCCTGTATCTCTTTGGACGATAAATTGATGCAAATTTAATGGTCCAATATTTGACTCTCTCCTAACTTAAGTGCCATGAAATTACAAGTTTAAGTTTCCAAAACTATACGTCAATAATGATATAAACCTAGTGCATCAGAACAAGCATCCAGATACAGAGGTATGACGTTGGGGCCGACAGAGAACAGCCAAGCACCTGCATACAGGAGGTAAATGGCCTTTGATGTTGGTTGTTAGAGCTTGTGTTATGATGTGGGGCATTAAACCTGCACTCAAAATTCTTAAGGATCCAAATAACATGTTGAACATACTAGTAACTTTTCAACTCTCAACCCAGGAACAACTCTTGTGAAATATTTAAAATTTTGAATGAGTTTTTTTTTTTTTAAAGAGCTTCTGAATGAAAATAATACAACTAAATTTACTTAAGAAACAGTTTTATGAGAAAGAAAATTACATGAAAAGTATTTGTGAAAATTTTAAAGAACATTTGTAATCTGTATAATTATGACTTGTTGGTATATATGGTAAATATGAAGGTTTCATTACAAACAACTTAAAATCTATACCTATTTACAATAGCTTGGCCACACACAGAGAAGTGTAGACATGGTCTAATGTACCTGAATACATCTTTGCTATATATAGAAAACTTTGATGAAGCTCTTTTGGTGTTGAACAGCAGACTGCATAACCTTAAACAGGCTAATATCTCAAATACCCCTTTCTGCTATTTCATAACCCTACTTTCTAATTTTCCATACATTTTTTTCAAAAATGTATGATCACTATCAATATTATGTACAGGAATGTGGCACCAAATCTGGAATACTTATTCAAAGTTAAGGTTACACCTTACCATGTTTATTTTCATTTTACCATAAATCCATCATAGTATCACCCTTCATGAATGACATGTGAATAAGACCCTACCTGTACTGACAAGGTTGATATGAAAAGGTATTGATACCTGATCTCTGATGAACAGTACACAACCTACCTGTTAGTTTACACCTGTTATACAGGTACATAGCAGGTAGTGAGGGTGTGTCCTGGTCATCACACAGGTCAAAATAGGTTGTGGTTATCATTTTTACCTAAAGGTAAAGTCACAGCATGGCAGTGTATCGGCATAGATGTAAACTTCAGCTAATTGACTGTTGTATAACTACTGACCATCACTATGGGTCAAAAAATACTTCAGTCTGGTAAAATATGCAGGTCATTTTTTTTGTCTTTATGTAAGAGTGTTCATGGTGTTATATGGGTCTCATGTGTGTGGTACACTGGAGTACCTGTTTGACCCGCAAAGTAAGGATCCAGTATATCTAAACAATGAACCTATCCATGCCTGACCAAACCTGTACTGATGATGACACAATTAGTTTACCTGTACAAAGTCCTGATTGTAAATATTAGCCTGCCATAGACAGCCATAGGGGTCAGGGATTAAGGGACAGTTAACACCTGTACCTGATGAGTCAGTCCACATGAAAGGACTAGACAATCTTGACCATCAACTGGACAACATCAAAAGGTCAATGATAACAGCTATTCACTTGTGTAAATTAACAAGATTAGTCATTTATTGCTTGACTGACATGTAAATGTCATATATTTACAGATAGTGCATCAAAAAAGTCTAACTTCCTTTTTCATGTTTTTGAAACTGGATATTGATGTGCACTTAAAATTAACATATTTAAACTGCAAACTATTGTAAGTTGTTTGTCTATTCAAATGACAATTTATAATATCAAACATTAATTTCAAAGGTAGTAACTCAGAAATATTTAATCTTTTACAGATTTAAAACAAAACTAAGTTGATACATTAAAATAAAATCACCTTAATTAGGTCATCAGCCTTGGTGATCTAATGTAATCAAATATAACAAGCAATGCTGTATATAAGTCTTATAAAAATCCTCATTCTAAACAGCAATTAATAGGAATAAATACAGATTCAAGAAAATAAGTATTGCCGTATATGATCTCAGCTCTTGATTACAGGAGAGTCAGCTGAAATCTTGAAACCGGAAAGGCAGCAATTAGTAAAGATAAAATTACAGGAACATTTGTTCAGGTTTATTCTTCAATACTTTCTGAATGGGGCCAATGGCCTTGGACTTTGGATAGGAATATAATATCTCAAATTGTGAAAAGAAACAAAAAAGAAATATGTTCAAATTTAAAATTTAATCATAATACATTTGTGTATCTCTGTGATGTGTTGCTCACATATTTTGTCAAAGCAAATAAAAAACCATCTGAACCTAAGGTTGACTTTCAAAAATTGTTCAATGGACAGCAACATCAAATATGTATTGTCACTTTGTTCTGCTAATATTATTTTGGTAATTTTAATGAGTCCAGATTCATAAGATAACAAAGGGTTTGCCATTGGGAATGGGACACATATTCTGTCCAAAATCCTGCAGAAAAATAAATCTGAATTATCTTTTTAAAATTGTTTTAGGAAAGTAATATGATACAACTTCATTTCACACTTTACAGTGAATGTTTCATTTTCTATTTGTTAAATCTATGAGGAAAGGCCAGTAATGTAGCTAGCAGAAACAAGTATCTGCATTAACGTTACAAGAAAACATGTAATATATCATACATTGAAAAAAGAAATTCCAATGAACAGGAAACTTGATTTTTGTCAATAACTATAGCACACCTGTACAGGTACATACATACAACACTTGAATCATGACTTGCTAAACGTGCCTCAAAATTCCTCACCACACCTGGTATGGGACTAAAAGGGACAAAATCAAGAGCAAAACAAACAAAGTTTATAGAAGGTCATATTCATTGCTCAGCATCTAAGGACCTCAGGGAAATAAGAATTACAAATATTTCATTCATCCTTTTGAAAATCCTCTATTTTTGGATCAAAAATTTCATAACTAACATTTGAAAATTAAGTCATCATATCTAAAGACTATATTTGAATGCTATCATCCACATAAAATGATAAATATTACTTTGTTTTGAAGTATCATGCATACTATTGCCTCTCGTTACACTGTGAATTTACCATAACTTAAAAACTTATCCAAACTAACAATTTTGCAATTTCTTCAACTTAATATAATATTTGACATGAAGTATCCTCTTTACCAAACAAATTTGATACAATTATATATCATAATGTACCCCCAATCAAAACTAAAACAATGTAACTGTTGTTTTCCCTCTAGAATATCGGCTTTTTAATTTGAACCCCTCTTGTTACTATTAATCTATTTGAACTCTTATTGTATTTGCTCAATAAACCGTTAGTAAATAATGAAGACAAGTATCAAGAGATGAACACTATTACAGAAGACTTTTACAACATTAAATCATGAGATAATCATCAGGTTTAGCCATTCACCTCCACCTGTAAACAATAAAATGATACCATTACAAAGCAAAGCTCTAGCAGCCATTACCAATTAACCACAAGAAAATTAAACAAAACATGTAAATATCCTTTGTACATTCACCTTTACCTCAAAACGAGGATTGATCAACAAAGACTTCAAAGAAATGTCTTCTTTCATCTACTTCTTGAGGAATAATTACAGAATAATATAATTACATGATCATGAGGCTGTTATTACAGACAACATCATGCTGAATTTATTAATACCGCACAAAATCCAACGTGTACAGATATACACTTTCATAAAGTTTTGCTTTAGCATGTGGTCCATGGTGCTGCTAAAGTACAACTCAGAATTTGGTCAATCATTCTAAGATTTAGGTATCTAACCTTACCTGTATGGTTCATATTTGCTTTTCATACCAAAATGCATTTACACTAATACTGAGTAAAAACCTTGAAAATATTACAATTTGTTCTCAATCAAATTCCTTTTTTGCTGATTATGTAATGTTGGAACCAACATTTCAGCCAATGACAGCTCCAGACAAAACCACACCATTTCTCATGCCATATATTTTGTGTGTGAATTGTTGTAAAAAGTAGGTCTGTGCCCCTCTCTAATCACCACCCTCCTTCAACTGTATGCTCTGTGTGGCATGAAAGATAAGCCTCTCCACCCTCTTATCTAGTCCTGCAGAACACAATTTGATGACTCAAGCATCTTATCTGGTGCAATCATTGATGCATCGCTAGCGATGATCCAACCTATGTACACCACACTTTCAAAAACAATGCACTACAAGAACTTTAGGAAAACTTTGATAAACTTGGCTAAATGAAATTGTTCATATTGTAGATTATGTTTCAAGTTAATAAGTCACTTCAATATTTTTGTTCATTGTTTGATCCACTACATATTCAATCTACCTCCAATCCTACAAAGCTAAAATTTTGATTTTGGTTAATCATCCAAACAAAAACTTAAATATTTAAGTAATTAACCAAAATATTTTATCCACATATAAATAGCATATGTCATTTTGTGTTTGTGGTTTTATCTAGCTTTTACAAATTCCTCCTTCAACTCTTTCTTCTTGAGCTGGAAAGAAGTCAAAGTATATAAGTAATTCTAAATCTTGTTTTCAAATTTCATTTCCAATTCTTAACATAAACACTTATACAGCCTTGAATTCAAAATTGAGAAGTGAAACATTACATGTACTCATAAGGACAAGTCTTGATCCAATAGTAAAAAAATAAACATTGGAAAAGTAAATTTAATTTGCTAATAAAACATTATTGTACAACAACCATGTACTATCCAGGATTAAACTAAGAAAAAAGTTGGAGTTCACTAAGGGTCAAATCAAAGGCCTGAATTTGTACATATTAAATAGCTGATTCCAGCCTAATATATTCTAACATTCTACTTGACCAATCTTTCTTCAGATCAGCATTATTGAACAGCAGATAAAACATGCAACCTTTTTGAGTTTGTTCATCTTTAAGAAAATATACCTCACACCAAAATCAGGTAACACTAAAAGCCTGTAAGGGGACAAACACCCCTTTCAAACAGTGTAAAGTAACATGTAATTCACTATGGTTGACAACACCTCAAAATGACAGACCACTATGTCATCCGATATGGGGAGGAAAGACAGGGCATTGTCCTACTTGTCTGACCTTGCCAGTCTAACTTCATAGGGTCACTACGGTCATATTCAAAGATTTTTTCTTTTAAACTCATCAAATGAAAAATCTACTACTCAAAAACAAGACATGAAAGAGTTGTTTTAACAATATTTACTGGTTTGGTAATTTGTATGATTTGTAAAGAAACATATATTCTTAAATGTCGCGTATTTTTACATACACCTTGTAGGAGCAACAGATTCTTTAGAAAGATGTTATTTTCAGTCTCCCTATACTATTTCTGTATGATACAGGTTAGAAATCACAGATGGTCAATGTCAATGAATTAATCCACTAATTTTGGTGAGACAATTACTAGAGATATATTTAAAAACATGTATTATATGTATTGCAAATGTGTGATATGGGTGTGGTTTAAAATGATAAATATCTGCTCGAGTATAGTTTGACTACAATACCACACAACTGTGGGACAGAAAATGGGGTGCAGATATTCAGTAAAAGTAAAATAATACTGGTGATTGAGGATGGAAAATGTTCAGGATTTAAACTTTTACGTTTTAAGTCCTTTTCAAAGAAAATGTCACATTATCACACAAAATAGCTATCTACAATGCATCAATCTGTGGTCAGTTAAATAGTTTTGAAAATTGGCATTTTTAGTTCCATCATATAATTTGATGTTTTCACATACAGGTGTTGTATACACAAACTCTCTAATAACCTGACTGCTGACAACACATTTGCTTGAAATTTGGTTTATACAGCTTAATTTTCTGGTGATAGTTTTTCCTTATTATGTGTGGGTCTTTTTCACATAAACAATTAAACTTGTCAAGGTATTTCTTATCAAAAAACTCATTCTGTGTTTGATGATTGTATGCAGAGCAAAGCTTATAGTACTAAAGTGGGTTTAACAGCTTAAGACACACACAGCACATATTTTTCTATTGTCTCCTAAAAATATGACACATTCCAAACATAATAAAATTATCAAAGTTGTTTTACACACAGTAACACACCTCAATAAGTTGAACTATGGAATGTATTTTCAATATAATCCTTTCATGTTTGTTCAATATAATCAGACTCTACAATTTATTTCCAAGTACTATGTGCTGTTAGTTTACAAGATTAAGGTTTCATGGAAAAACACACCTTGCTTTTTCTTATAAATAATAACAATAACATGGTACATTTGACATAATTGGCAATGTAAAATCCTGTATTAATGCCACCAACAATGAATTATCTTTTATCTAAATATTGTCAAGGTCAATGATTAAATTTTAATCATGATCAGTGATAAATACTGATAAATACCTGTACAAATACAGGCAATTTACCATACACAATTCTCACATGAACTGACACATGATTTCGTTAAATTAAAAAGCCATGAACAAGTCACAACTGTGAGTTTTTCCTAAGATATCCCCAATAAATGTTTCCTTACATTTTGAAATTGAAATCAAATTATAAGCTTAAACATGCCAAATACAAAGCTGACATTTAAATTCATATCATAGACCTGACCTGAAGACATAAATTACCTGATGACTGTAAAAGTATTTAAACAATTACTTTCCATTTCGTAAATAGTAATAAGAACAATTACCGAGATCACACTGAACTTTGTTTCCACACACAAGTGCTAAGCCATATGTGTACACGGTCCAATACACATACACGCACATTCATCACTCTAGTTACAGTTATCTTTATATTGATTGATGATTATAACCAGCACGTTGTAAATATTTAAACACAATTTCATACATGAATTTTAAGTAAATTGCATATAAATAGCAATACACATTCCAATACACACACGTGCACAGACTTACTTTAGATAATATCGCTGACCATCAGGCATCTTCGCCATTTCCCATCCCGGGGGGAGGGGCTCGTTGTCAAGGAGAGCGTCACACGAATGCTGTCGGGCGTGGTGTGGCGAGGGTTGGGGAGGGCCCTGGGGGACTGGTGAAAGAGTCTGTTGTAAACTGGCTGGGGACGAGTGAGCTCTCATATGAGCTATTTGAAGATTGCCCTGAGACGGTCCGACCCCCGACGGGTGACCGGGGTATCCCCCGGTCGAGTCATTACTGCCCTGTTTCATATGCTGAACCGGCCGTTGGGGCTGGTCAGGGGGTTTCCAAAAAGAAGCTGGCAGTTTTCTCATACGGAGTGGAATCTGCCCACTTTGTCCAGATTTGGGGTTCATGGCGGCACTGAATAGTGCTTCAAGTTCGCTCCCACTATCCTCACGGACATGAACAACCTGGGTTCCTTTCCGCTCCGTCTGGTCCTGCGACATTTTGTCGACGGGCAAGCACAACACAGCAAGGAAAGGAAGTGTCAATATGACCTACTGCAGCAGTATAATCCCACCATAAGCGAAAACACTACGTAAATCCTGAAGTTTTCCTGGGGAACTTTTCAGTAATGGAGGACACCATTAACTCTGGTCGAAAATTTTGCCTTGATGACCGTGCAACACCTAATTTTGACAGGTTCCCTTCCTGCGCGGGACAAAATAGTTCTCCAAAAAATATATGTTTACAGTATAATTAAGAATTAATCAGGGATTAGAACAATTGAATTATCATCTAACATAGAAATGTATGTAAGAAAGAATAGATAAAATCTAATTTATATCCCTTTTCAATATGTTTATATATACAATCCGGATCGGACTTATTTTGCTTCAAATGTGCTTAGGCCGGCGTAGAAATCCATGTTTTGACGTCACTCGGAAACGTTTACTCAACCTTGTTAATTTGTTACTCTTGTGTGTAAACTACTGTGCAGAAAACTTCTCAGGGTTGAAATAAACTTGATGTTAAGTCGGAAAGGGATTAAACACTGTCTCTTATCACCAGAAATGTAACGATGTATACAAAATCATTTACCGTAGAAGTTTCACCTAGAGGTATACAAACACGCCTATTAAGCCCCTTGCCATATTAGGAAATTTCCGTATCCACAGACCTGCCAATCATTGGCAATGCACCTCTATTTACCTGCGTAGGTGGGCCTTCGGCAAAGTCCGGTATGGTCTTTCCCAGTGAATCATTACTATCTTTGCATTGTAGTAAGCTAATATTTCTCAATCATTCTGGTTTATTCATTCACAAATTACACCGTATAGTGTACTGCTTGGCAATAATAAGCATGTGTACCCGTAAGAAACGAAACGGGATTCTGCAGAAAGGGTTAGAAAAAAGATATCTTTAAAGATTCCATGTTAATAATACATAGATAAATATGCAATGTGAGAGGTTTAATGAAGCCCAATATGGACTCATATTGATTGACGGCCGTCCTCAACCAAAAGTTTGGGAGTGAGGTTTGAATAGAGGTTTTAAATATTGAATTTTAACACATACATTTACGATATTGTCAAATTCCATTCTTAAAATATACCCGGCAAAACATGAGAGTAACACGTGAAAAAATTAATACTTCAGTTATGAAACAGTGTAAAAAAAAAAAAAATGGCAGACCTAAAACTATGTGGTTGTTCTAAATAAAGAAAATAATTACAATGATAACAAAACTTGGGTTTTGTCGTTTGATACTATCATTATAAATATGTAGATATATTTTGCGACTGGTGACAAAGCGGTAATGAGTTACATCGCACAGAGATGACTCACGAAGTCGGTGACGATCGAAGTTCATTAACAGAAAGAATGTACTCTTTCAATATTCATAAGTTAAAGTGATAGCAGCTGACTGTATCTGTGTACTCGACATTATACTTTTACCACGGTGAATAATACACATCAAGGAGAGGGTGTGGCCATTTCCCCGAACTAATCATCCTTCGATTTTTTAGCGACATATCTTAAGACCTTTCTGGAAATCCCGTTTTCTGCACTCTGTAAGCTTGAGCTCAATTTATCTGCGATGTTCAAATCTGCAATGAAAAAACATTGCCAACTGAGCTGGCTACGTTTGCTGTTTTTTTTTTTCGGACGGGGTGGAGGAATGGGATGGGGAGAGAAAGCATGTCATTACCAATGATATCAAGACGTTTTTCTACTTTTTAAAATTGCATAAATCTATCTCGATATCTGTTTCCTTTTTGGTTTTGTTTTCGCTTCTGTTTCTTTTTCCTTCTTATTTCAATATTGTTTGTAACCAACCACTTACAATGTATAACACTAAGACTACATCTCATGTCGCCATTGTCTCGGTTTCAATACATGATGTCAAACAGGTATATATTTTCTCTCAAAATCGCACAAGTCCTACCACCATGATGTACATGATGTTTGTACAATTTACTCAAGAATATATTAATGTATCGGCCTATTAAGGCCAAGTTTCAATACAAAAGATGTCGATCATACTTTACATCCCCCCACATTTTCGTGTCATCAGTATTTACTCTGTTCGTGGGTTTGCATTTTCGTGGTGGAATTGAATATTTTCGTGAGGTATGCATGCACGGTCGTAAAGCTTGAAATTAATCTGCATTTTATTTAGACACAAGGAAAACAGCCGACGTATAGCATGAATATAAACAAGATCTGAAAGCATATTGTCATATGCAAATTCAATATATGTTAATAAGGTGCGGGAAACGCTATTAACATATACATAAACCATACACATTGGATAAACAACATTTATTTTAGTTTATGAAATGTATATGTAAAATTGTAATATTAAAGCATAATAATCATAGAACTATAACGGAGAATATGTAGTCGTTGTCAGCATTCGTAAACAACATTAGACGTACACTTGTGACATTTCCGCACGCGCTCTGAGATTTGAGGCCGGACCGGGACCTAAAGGCCACGTGACCGGGTGGACTGCAAGAACTGATAAAAATTTCCCAGCCTCTGAAACCACACACAAGAGATTTTCCGAGAGGGACACTTGTGGGGGCTACTTAAATTCTCTCCCAGGTTGCTACTATACCATGTATCTGTTCTGATGAGATATTACGATGACTTCAAGTAGGCCACATAACACTTATAATTGGCCTTGAACACACACCAAAACAAAACCTCATCAGAACCTCATCAGACTACTATACAGGTGCTTGAATCAATACAAAAGAAATAAGATTGTTGAAGTTACCTTAAATCGAGACAATGTGCAATATAATATACAATTTACTGCTTAGACTCGGTTTTATGAATTAGTTTAGATGTTTTAACCTTATCCCATGAATTATATAGGATGGGTACATGTGTAAGAAATTGTTTCCATACTTTGACACAAAAGCTTTGTACAAATCCGATTGTGACGGTTTCGGCTTGTGTCATTTTAGTCGCCATTTTGTCAATAATCCGACGAAATGAAATTAGACAAGGTGCTGGTTCTAAACTCCCGTGTACTCCGTGAACTTCTCCGATAACGTACCCTAACTTTATCAAAGACCACATGATATCCTAAAAAGGGAACAAGATAAACCTCTCGATATAACGACACTTCATTTTGCGTCGCTTAATTCGAGTGTTTACATTTTCGTCAGAATGTCACCATTTAAACCGAACTTTTTAATACGGGCTTTTTACAAAAGAAACTTTTTAATATATATCGGGTTTTAAATGTGAGTAAGTCATTAGACAAACTCAGTATATCGAGATTTGAGTGTACATGGTTAAGGGGAAAATGTGTTACCATACCAATGTTTTACAGTATATAAACAATGGTGAAACACTCAGTATTTCGATGTTTTAATATGTATTACCAATGGTGAAACACTCAGTGTTTCGAGGTTTTACTGTAAATAACCACTGGTGAAACACGCAGTTTTTTTTTTTTAGTTTTTATTGTTTATAACCAGTGGTGAAACACTCAGTATTTCGAGGTTTAATGTGTATAACCACTGGTGAAACACTCAGTATTTCGAGGTTTTACTGTAAATGGTCACTGAAGCGACAGTGTCAGTATATCGATTTTTTGCATATTCTTTGGGGAAAAACTTTATCGGTATATTGAGATTATACTATATATGGCAGGCAGTGTCACTATATCGAAGTTTTAAACTACATGTATATAGTCACTAGACAGTGTCAGTGTACAACGAAGTGATTTTGGATGTGTGCTCGAGAGTGTATGCTTTCCTACAAATACTTTATGTGAAGTCTTTCCTCCAGCGAGTTACCACAGTTTACCAACACAGATAACTGAAATATTTCTCGCGACAGTTAACGCAAAACCAAGCCCCCTCGCCCCACTTCCGATCTCCCACACCACCAAATCAACGTACTTTGATTCAAACCCACCACCTCCCACACACAACCAAGTCAACATATTGTGATTTCAACACACGACCTCCCACACACCTCCAAGTCAACGTACCGTGATTCGAACTCGCAGCCTTCCACACACAACCAAGTCAGCCTTCTGTGACTCGAACCCATAACCCACAACATCCAGGTCAACATAACGAGAATCGACCCCTTAGACCTACATATCATCAAGTTTTACTGTAAATAAGAAATCATACATTAGATTGACGGTTACGAGACCGATCCTGCGACTTCTACAAAAGCTTCATACATTGCTTTGGACCACATGGACATGACACTAAATTACGCTGAAAGGTACACGACCTCTTATCCAGGGTGTGAACTCATTTTTTTAGTACAAATTGTTATTTTCTCACCAAGACTCTAGCACGTTACCATGGGAAACGGTAAACGACTACGCTTTGACGTATTACTGCAGAAATACATTGACAATTGAAAATTACATTCGTCGAGTACTTCCACTTGAGTTAAGTACGCCCCTTGAAACGTATCCGGAGTACGGCTATACTTGCGGATTAGGTGTGTTCAAAGTCCGTCTGTTTATACCAGAAAAAACAATAGCGTGTTTACAACAATAATAGGTGTTTATATTTGACGTCATCCGACGTCATTTACATAATTGTATCATCCAGGTGTATCAAAGATTAGGTCACGGTACATGCAGTATGACGTCAGTATTCACTTTGAGGTTAGTGCAACATATCATCTAGTAAATGGTAAACTTACATTATATATCGTAAAACTGTTAACTAATTAATTATTGACACAAGTAATTAATTATCAATTAACTTTTTTTACCTTGGCTTTGGACTGTCAGTTTCGCGTTGCAGTACAGGATGTTGATGTGATTTGATTATCTTTGGTCAAGTTTCGTTTGTCTAAATTAAATGGTATTTGAATGCACGCTATCGGCAGTATTTGTTTTTATTTCCCCGGTAAAAATGCATCAGATATACTGGTGACGACTTGCTGTTAATAAACACGAGATTTATTAACCTGGCCATCGTATATACATTTTTCATCCAATCAATCAATCAATCAATCAATCAATCAATCAATCAATCAATCAATCAATCATCGTCATCATCATCATCAATTATGTCATTGCAATGATGTCATCATCATGCATCATACACACGACAGACTCTACTATATCAGATCTCGATCTCTTCCTTTTACGAAACCAACATAGACATAATGAAAATCTGGAAGATCGACCTTCAAAGTTTGTCCTTCAGTAGTCGGATGACTTCGACAATGGGGTATACAATAAAGAGAGTCAAATGATTCAGTTTATAATTACAACGACATTAATTGAGTAGAAACAGGAGAACAAGGCCTCTCTTTGGCGTTTACATATGGTAGGATATACAATCAATGATATGAGGTATAAGCTTCTAATGGGAGACGAGATATATTGGTTCTTACGTGACACATATTTTTTCACTGTTTCATTGTAAATACATTTATCATATATAGACGCCGATGATAAGTCATGTTCTACTGATTCAGAATACATTGATTTCGTCCTAGTGATCGAAGTGCTTATCAAAGAGGGTCACAAAGACCTTGCAAAGTCCCATGCTTTCACTTCGATATATATTTATGACGTCTTGTCTTTCAATTAAAACTGATTTATTGACCTATCTATCATATATTCCCACCAGAATTGGACACCATGGACACGACAGACTTATATATCAGCCGCTTATCTCGATCTTTTCCTACAACGAAATCAACATGGACAGCCTTCCACCAAGCTGTATGATAAGTGTGCTGAATTCTCTTTCCCTATGGTATATCGTCTATTTCTCGATAGCAACAATCATGCCCAACCTAGGATGTTTACATGTCGCAGTTGATTCGATATTCATGAGCCTATTCCTATTATTACGATTTTCGAACTAGACGTCAACTGACTGACGCGTAAGACTCAAAAGATGCAAGTGTGTGAAAATCATGCTGAAGTTTTACGGTTGCCATAGTGATATCATTGAGATATATTCCTTTTGTTTGTGCGGTATGAAGGTGGACGTGTTCGATGTTTGTTAGCTTGCCTGGTGGTCCGTTGTATACCTTGTCGTCATTTGAGAACGTTACCTTACTTATATGGCCATTTGACCACGGTTTACATGGCGGGTGTCGTCGATGAAGGAGAAGACACTTTCTATTTGGGATCACTTGGTCTTAGCCACCAGGAACTTTCTTATGGGTCTCTGTGTAGATGTCTACTTTTGTCTATGTTTATATTTTGCCCTAGTTTTATCGATGTTAGGTTTGGGTTATGACACGGACTTATATATGTGTATATAAGTCCGTGGTTATGATTATGTTGGAATTTTCATCTTTTTTTTTTATAAACGTTATTCCTAATCTCTATCTGTACAAAACAGGAAGTTCAAACTCAGATTATAAAGCGACGCTCTTTTTCATTACCTTAAAGGAAGTGATTTTTTACTTCATGCTACACAGCACTTGACAAGAAAACAAAATCTTTTATTCGATTGACTTCTTCATCATTCACGAATAAAAATAACCAAATATGCCATATAACCCTGAATTTGACGACATATTGCCCAATTGTCCAACAACTTTTGAACCAAGAAAACGATATAAAATAATAGCCATAATATTTTTTTAAAAAAGAAAGAAAAATGTTATCTTTCTGCCCATTCCGCCGCTGAAATCACGATAAGGTAGCACAAGTTATATCCCTTGAAAATTTTCAAACCGGAAGCTGAAAATTAAAGATGGCTGACAAAAGATACTTTCACACCCACATGAGAGAAGTCCGTTAGCAGTTTTCTGTGTAGGCGCCAGAATGAGCTTCCATGTGTTGACTGTTAGGTTTACAGCCGACAAAAACTGTTTTGTTGCCCTGCCACCAGATGTCAGCAAGTCTGCTTCAAAAGATGGCGAGGTAAAACAGCACTGTACAGAGTGATATCCATTGGGAATCACTGTCTGCATCATTTCGCTTCCACTTTTTTTTGATGATTCAGATTTTTCTTAATTTCATTTGCGAGGCATAATTAATTTTTTAAACTGGAGTATCCTCTAGACATGCTATCTCTCATTTTTGTATCACCAAGTATTATCATATTTCAGACAATAGTGATTTTATGAGGTCGTAAAGAGGTCCCGATTTCACTATTATAGCGGTATTCCACTACATGCTGAAATCCTTGTCCTATACGTTTTCGCCTATACTATACACCCGAAGGTTCATATTATGATTTTTAGCATTTGTGATAGGATGTTTTAATCGTTATGTCAATGTCGTAGTTTGACAATAACATGAAAGATTATGAGCGTTAAAAATCGCCACAAGATCTTTCGAAGGCATACATAGGAATCTATTACTTTTGACTGATTAAGCTACACCCAACAAAAAGCAACAGTCGAGATATGTACCTCATCATCTTGTTCATTAATACAAACTCTCTTACACACCATCTGTCTATACAGTAGTTACTGAGAAGTAGCTATATATATATGGTCTTTCAGATACCAATGAACCAACACAATCCTCAATATTCCTTTTCGACTAGAAATTCCAACAACATTTTCAGGTGTTTTCATATAGTAATTACATGTGACGACACAAAATTTTTTTTTCTTATGTAATATACTTTAGTAGCCAGAAGTGTTCTGATGGTTTTTTTGTTACTGTCAACATTACATGTACAAACATTATAGCTGAGCTCTTCTGTCTCGTTTTACCAAACAACTTTGACAAGCTGAAAATGCTCGAATGGTAAACATAATGCTAGTGTTATCAATATTGTACCCATATGTAATAACACTATGTTGATGTCAAAACTCGCTTTCAGGCTATTGTCATAAATAACAAAGTATTGTTTGTTAATTTTATATGACATGACTACTCATGTGAGATCATTTATGTATACCATAATGAAGTTTGGGGTTTGGGTAAAGAGTCCGGATAAACTCAAGACATCATCGATGATCAGCTTTATTTTACAGAGTAATGAAGGACAATAGAACAATCCTTCATTTGGCCCTCACAAGTGATTATAAGAAAAATAATACCAAAGTTTAAAAATTAACATATGTTTTAATATTGAATCTTCATTTCAAGTGAAGCTAGAAATCATCAAAATTTATCAAAATAGTAAACAGGAGACAGTAAGAATATTCAAACTTTTTTGAAAGGAAATTTTGTGTGAAATCTTTCTGCTTACTCATTTTTATTTATTTCAGTAGTTTTGAAAACCAAAGATATCACAGATACTAAGGCATTGGCCAGGATTGGAAGGTTAGATAATAACAGTTAAAAGTTAGTGGTTAGCAGTTAAAATCTCATATTCTGTCGAACGACAAAATGGCTGAACTGTTAAGAATTATGATATACATGATGAATATTGGCTCTGTTGTAGGTCAGTGTATTTGAACTGACTTTTGGAGATGATTCCAAAGTGTTTGTGAGCTGGTCAGGGGAGATAATCCGAACTAACACTGGGACAGATGGAGTATTGCAGGTCAATGGATTGTATGGGAGCAAGCTCGGACTAAAGGATGGAGATCAGGTATCCTCGTAGTGGACTCTAAAAATGATCCTCAATACTTGAATAACATTGATTAAACATGCATCACAATTAGTAAAAGTCTTGTAGAAAAAAAATGATTTAGATGAAAAAAGCCCTATACACTGTAAAGATAAAAAAACCCATCTGTACTATGTTTTTTGCAATCTTTGCTTTTCCCAGGTGATAGTGCGCCATACACCTGGTGTCCATGGAGCCACACAGGTGGCAGTGGAGCCCCTGTCAACTGACGACTGGGAGATACTTGTAAGTACAGAGATTGTATCAGGCAATATAACATCTTGATCCAGAAGCACAACCATTTATTTTTATATCTGCTGTCATTAAGGACACTACAATGTAATTATTGTTGTCAATCCTGTTTATGTGTGTTGTCAATAAACTAGTGTAGAATGCTGTAGGCAAAACTTCTATTCTTAGTTTGAGTTGGGACTAAAATTTGAATTGCCAAATCTTTTATTTAGTGCCAAGTTTTTAATGTATGTGGCTATCATTGTCTAGGTTATTTTGTGTACATTACAAATTAAAAAAAAGAATAAAAGAAAAAAAGCACTATTGTGTTATATTCAGTGTTAGAATATTTTGACAAATCAATGTTAAAGCTACATTATTATTAAGAAGCCTCCTCCCCCCAGGCAACCTCCCCCTAGGCCAACTCCCCCTAGGCCACCTCCCCCTAGCCAACCTCCCCCTAGGCCACTTTCCCCTAAGCCACTTTCCTCTAGGCCACCTCCCCCTGGGCAACCTCCCTGATGCCACCTCCCCCTAGCCAACCTCCCCCTAGGCCACCTCCCCCCAGGCCACCTCCCCCTAGCAAACCTCCTAGACCACCTAGCCCTAGGTCACCTCCCCCTAGGCCACCTCCCCCCTAGGCCACCTCCCCCTAGGTCACCTCCCCTGAGGCCACCTCCCCCTAGGCAACCTCCCCCTAGGCCACCTCCCCCTAGCCAACCTCCCCCTAGGCCACCTCCCCCTAGGTCACCTCCCCTGAGGCCATCTCCCCCTAGCTAACCTCCCCCTAGCCAACCTCCCCCTAGGTCACCTCCCCTGAGGCCACCTCTCCCTAGGCCACCTCCCCCTAGGCAACTTCCTCCTAGGCCACCTCCCTCAGGCCACCTCCTCCAAGGCAACCTTTACCAAAAGCAAAAACTAAAATCTCCAAAGGCTTCAAAAGAAACTCTTATTTATCAGCCCAGTTGAAAATTGTACCATTGCTATATCTACATATTAATCAATACTGCAATTTTTGCATGTTTGTTTTTTAACAGGAGAGACATGCAGGTTTTATAGAGAGTCACCTGTTGGACCAGGTGAGAGTAGTGTGGAAAACTCAGATCTTACCTGTGTGGGTGGAAAAATCTACCTGTGTCTTCCTTAAAATAGGTAAGTTAAAATAAAATCTAATTTGTGTAATGTTGAAAATATTTTTCATCGCCATGCTTGATTCTGTTTAGTTTTTTGATAAAATCACTTTAATGTAGGGAGATTTAAAACACTGACTTACATTTGAACCCCTCTTCCCCATCCTCTTAGAAAAGCAAACAAATATTCTAGTGTACATGTAAACACAAGTTAAAAAAATCCTAATTAGTAATATTTAGTAATATTTGAAGTTGAAATTATTGTTTATAAATTTCATATCTATGGAGACTTGAGCATTATGTGTTTACCTGGCAGGGTGAAGATGCTTTCATGTATCATCCATATTGATAAACATATGACATTTAACGTCCCAACATCTGATGATAAATTCTGCTACCATGTATTAAGAAATCAAAAGTTCTGATAAAAAGCATGTCATGTGAAATACAAGTTTGCTGGACTAGTCCATATATATCTCATCCCGATCTATTGCTGTTCAGTTGATACCAAGCAAATGCTATCTCATCGTCAAGTAATATGCCAATCCACTGACCTTGAGTTCAAATTTATATTCTGACCACGGAGGGTGTTACGTGATGGTATGTCCAGTTATAAGTATATGGGTTATTCTAATGCCATTGTTTCCATGTCATTTCTACACTATAGATAACTATTTATTAACAGGTACAACTGACCCAGACAAAAACTGTGTGATTCTCAGAAATGAGACCGAAGTGATTGTGTCACCGAAGGTTAGAAATACCGGTAACTCAAACATGACTACAAGTGGAACATCGACCAGATCCAGTCAATCCCGTGAGTCTTTTAAAGGCCACTTCAAAAGGTTATCTAGTAACAGTGGACAGAGTGAGGACAGCAAGCACAGCTCAAAAGCAGGAAGTCGTCGGGACTCCTCTGATGGCGGGGGGCCATCGTCATCATCAGAAAATGGTTCGCCATCTCGTTGGGGCTGGAAGGAGCTTGTACCTTGGATATTAGGAGTACAAAAAATTAATGCAAAGTTACAGAGTTTATCTGCGAATCTAGAACGCAATGATTTAGTGCAAAAACCAGATAAATTTCCAACTGGCATGAACTTTGTACTGCGTGTTCAATCACTTAAGATCACTTATAATATACTCGCTAAAAGTTTGAAGGACAGTTTTAAAGATGAATTATCTGACTCGGATGAAAAATCTCTGTTTCTTCAACAGCCTGCTACAGTATTTGTTAATCATAAAGACATCCATGATCAAATTGATAGAGAACTTACTGAAATCCCGACATTTTTCTACGCAAGATTGTCAAAACTTGTCTCCCCAAAGGAAGAACTGGAAAAGCAAGTAGTCAGTCAGAAAAAAGAAAAAGAAGAAGAACCTATTGACAGTAAAAATCCGCAGAAAAAGCTAAGTGGATCATCAAATTCAATGTCATCTAGTGGTCGATCAGATAAAGAAAGTCGACCGGTAAGCTGTTTTGTAAGAGTTGTAGTCATTGATCATAAAAAAATGAGCTGCGATAAAAACTATGAACACATGGTTGTAACACTATTACAAGAACAGCAGTGCATACCTGGTCATGTGATCATCAATAATTTGTTACGACGCTTGCTGGAACTTGATGTGACAAGGAAGGTATGGCTGCAGACTGTGGCCCCGCCCCAGTCTTGTAATGCCCCCTACCAGCTGTATCCAGTAGGATCTGTGGTAAGTCTTCATTTTCAATATTCCATGAATAAAATGACTGTGAAGGGAGACCACTCAATTCCAGTTAGCTAAAATATTTTTGTTTCATATTTTTCTCAGTTGTGTCATTTTTTTGGATCAAGTCACTCTCCTAATTTATGATGTTAATGCATGTTTTATAGATTGCACCTGACAATTAGCCCCTGTCTGGTAATAAGCCCATTACTCATATAATTGCTTTTTAAGAATCAGTTTTAGTACATGCTTTTTCATTGTAATAAGTCCATCTCCTGACTTTGAGTCAGAGGTAATATGTAAATCCAAGGACTTATTGTTGAGATAAATTTAGTATTATTTTTTATTAATAGTAATTTTTCCTATTTAAGAACAAAAATTCACTGGTGCTAAAATTTGTATTACCAGTATGCAGAGTAGATACTACATTCTATCAATAGTGTGGATTTGATAACTAAAATTTCTGATTAGCAATTTCTGTTTATAAAAATAGATAACAAAAACTAGATTACAATACATACTCTTTATGTTATCCTTCTTTCTATTGGTCCATATGTGTGAACGAATGTGTTATCTAGGTTTCTGTCGGTTCAAAAGTATGGCAGAATATGTTATCTGTCATTCTATTTGTTCCTAAGTATGGCTGAACATGTTATCTGTCTTTCTATTGGTAGCCAAGTCAGATGTCAGGGTTCATGATTGTGAAAGCATTTATCAACTGGTTGAAGTATTCCACTGACAAAAGCATGCCTCTGGTTGTTTTTCCCGGGATTATGGTGAAAATACCGCTGTTTCATTGTAAGTTCCAGGGTTGGATAAGTCACCTTTATGAAATACTGTTGTTTAAATCATGGCTGTCATCAGTTTGCCAACTGTTGTGCCCTACTGATATTTATCAACGTTTACTTTATACAATATCTCCACTTAAACTGTTCAACAGACTTTAACCAAATGTTCATTGTAAAATCTCTTTCCTCAAACTATCAGGGACTTTGTCACTTAGACTTAAGATTGCAAGTGATCATAACTGCTGAAATTTTGCAAATGTAAAAAACGTCAGCCTGCTGAGATCAAAAGGTTCACAAATCTGTGACAACTGTGCTCATTAGGGACACATGAAACAAATAGAAAAAGTTGTTGCTGACTGTTCTCCACCTCTCTCACCTTCTATAAATGACCTTTCTCCTACACAGCTCAAAACCTCTATCATAAATAACATTCCTGGGATTTCTATTGAACAACTCCATTGAAAATGACAATTATCAAGAGTCTTTGTTATGAAATTTTTTGTTGAAGTTTTCAGAAAATAAAGAGCAAAAAAGAAAAACAAAATGCCAGAATGAAAACCTATTAAGTTCACTGTGAATGATGCCTTTTGATAAGTCATGTATACCTAAAGAAAAAGAGTACATGGTAAATGAACTCAATTTTTACATTAGCATTATCTTATAACAATATACAGAGGACACCATAAAATGTCTGATAAAAATAAGTAATTGATAAATATACTGTGTTTATTGTAGCAGTAACCATGGAGTTACAGGTGACTTATACAGAGAGTGCTGATCAACCACTACCCGATGGTTTTCGTCTGCTGAGCACAGAGGACACAGAACGAGTGTCCATCTCGGCCAGTACCAACTTTAAATCCACTATGGATAACAAGCTTCCATTTCGACCTATGTTGATCTACTCAGATATGTATGGTGATGTGGCTGACTTTGATCCCTCAGTACCCACAAAGCTACTGAAAAATTTAGGGTCAGTCTTAACACAGCTTGGCAAAGAAGCATTTTATAAAAAAAATGTCATACCTTCAATCACTTGACCAAGAGAAGGAAATTTTCATTTTGCAAATGAATGCATACCAGGTTATTATTAAGATCATATTAACCTGTTTTGAAGTTATATAGGTATGAAGATTTCTGTGATAATATATAGAGGTATGAAGATGAATGATCATATATACAAAATTATGAAAATCTCTGACATATGTACAGGTATGAAGATCTTTGACATATGTACAGGTATGAAGATCTTTGACATATGTACAGGTATGAAGATTTTTGACATATGTACAGGTATGAAGATCTTTGACATATGTACAGGTATGAAGATCTTTGACATATGTACACATATGTACAGGTATGAAGACCTTTGTGATCATATGTACAGGTATGAAGATCTTTGACATATGTACAGGTATGAAGATCTTTGACATATGTACAGGTATGAAGATCTTTGTGATCATATGTACAGGTATGAAGATCTTTGACATATGTACAGGTATGAAGATCTTTGATCATATATACAGGTATGAAGATCTTTGATCATATGTACAGGTATGAAGATCTTTGTGATCGTATGTACAGGTATGAAGATCTTTGTGATCGTATGTACAGGTATGAAGATCTTTGTGATCACCTGGATTCCTATGCATTTTTTGATCAGTTATCTTTTGTTGTCTGTTTTTAATTATCTCTATTAAACATGACAATGATGAGTTTGATATCTGATTTATGGATCATGTATGAAAATTTTTAATTCTAGCAAGCTTTTGGTGAGCTAAAATGAAAACTTTATGCAAAGTTTTTAAAATTATAGAGAAAATGGAAACAAATGTAAAATCCTTTGTACCATATATTTGATTATTTTGGCAAATACGAATTGTACTGTAAAAAAGGTACATACTTGGATATACATATCTAATTTATATCTAAGTCTGTAAGTTGTATCAAGTTATTCTGTTTAAGAAATATTTTAATTCAATACAGAAATTTTCAGTCTAATTTTGATATCTGTTTACAGAGGATTTACAGAGTATGCTGAACAAGCTATCAGCCACATAGAGGTATGTTTAGGAAGTCGGCCTTTAAGTAACAAAATGTTCAAAATGACTCACCCTGGAATCAGGAATGGAATGCTCCTAATAACCGGGTCTAAAGGTTGTGGAAAGAGTTCATTAGCACGTGCCATTTGTAGGAGGGTAGCCGAGGTGCCTAATCTTGCCTATCTCTCACACGTGGACTGCAAGCCTTTAAGAGGTAAAAATCTATGTTAGACTTAAATCTGAAAATTGTAAATCTTTTGTAGAATTCATTACTGAAATACTGTCAAACTTTTCTCTATTGAGCAGTAAGTTTTATGAAGGTTTCTGTAAAGAAATTCAATTACCATACATTGTATAATTTTTTGACCAGGGCCTTATAGACTGAAAATTGTACCTGTACACCAAATTTCATTTGCATGAAAATTATTTCAAATATTGTCATAATCAAAACAAATTTGAAACTGTTAATCATTGCCTGTTAACGTTACTTCTTAAAATTTACAGGAAAATCTCCGGACAACATTTTGAAACACCTGACTTTTCTCTTTGAGGAGGTCATCTGGCGTCAGCCAGCTGTCATTTTATTTGATGACCTTGACCATGTGATGCCAGCACCATCTGGTCCAGAGGCTGAGATGAATGCAGAAAGTATTTATGGGTCAAGAGTTGCTGAAGGTAATATCTGATAATAAAAGTGAAATTGTAGTAAAGTTATGCCAAATAAAACGTTTTGTGTAAGGAAAGATAATTTCAAGTTGTGTTGTTTTGTCAAAAGTTTGCCATTGATTTTTGAAGATAGAATTTCATCTGAATATTCTCAGAGTTTGAAAACAGACAACAATTTACTCTTAATGGTTGTTAAGGAATATATCTTTGCTATACTAACAAAATTTCACATAAATCATAATGAATTATACTCGGTAGACACTTATGATACTCGTTGATTTTCATACTTTCTTTTTCCATCAAAATTCAATGATTTTACAAATATTTTACAATTTTTTAAAAAGACTATCACGCTATCATTTTTTGATATTTTTTATTGAATCTGAATACTTCAGTGTTACGAGACTTACTGAGGAAGGAAATCAATAACGGCAGTCGAATAGCTGTCATAGCCACGAGCCAATCACGAAACTCCTTGCATCCCCTGCTGACGTCTTCCCGAGGGACACACTTTGTCCAGTCTGTGATCAACATACGCCCACTTAACAAGGTAGTAAATGTTGTAAACAGGCGATAGTAAATGTCGTTACCTAACTCCATAGTTATTTCCAAAGAACAAATATATTGTGAAAAATTTATTTTGTTGAAGTGCTTATATGTTGATGAAATAGTCAGAACTGTTGCAGAGTTTTTTAGACAGCCTATTTAGATGAAACCTGTAGGATATTGTCCTCCAGACATAATACAGAAATGAAGATTAAAAGTGGCCATAAATTCTTTGTTCTATAATTTCTTAGTTTCCAGTCAATTATCCTTGATTTAAGATTTTAAAGTAAATAACATATACATGTACAGTGTCTTTCTAAGATCATCAGGAACAAGAGAAGTGACAATGATGCAAAGTCTGTACTTAATCATGCTAGTACAGAAGTTTAAAGCTTCTTACTCTTAATTATGGGAGACTTTTCAGATGCTATCACAGAATTGTGATAATCTCAGCTGCATGAGAAACACAAACTGCCCTATGCAGGGATTTAAACCATGTACCTCGGTTCTGATGTCTGATGCTCAACTGATAGAGATATCACAGTCCCCTTGTACAGAGAATAAATTCTATTTTAATTTGCTGTCTTGGAAACAGAAACAACACATTTTGTTGCTTTTGCATGGGATGTTCAAATATACATACGTCCTTATTTATTTGTCACCAGGAAAAGAGGAAAGATATTTTGAAGACAATCATTAGGACGCGAGTGTCTGAGGCAACGCTAGACAAGATGGACTGGGATTGGTTGCTTGGTAAAACGGAGGGATTTGTTGCTAAGGACCTTGACACCCTTATTAGTAGAGCCATCCACGCTTATACTCTTCATGGTAGAAGTAAGTTAACCAAGTTCAGTTGTCCTGTCCAAAATTTACATTTTGTACAGCTACATAATTTTATTCCTGTACACTTAGTCTTTTATATTACAGAACTTACATTGACATGAATAAAAAAAAAATGAGTTTCTAAGTTTTTAAATGTAACAAAGGCAAATATTAGTGTTAAATTTGTAATATTATAATAATGAGTTTTAAAAGTCTTTTCAAAATCATAATCCTTAATGTATTTGTTTCTTTGCAAATATGACAGAGAGCACATTGTCCATATCATTCTTGTAGTCGTTTAGACTCTGTGTATTGTCTCCTTCATTTTGATCATCCCCTACCATGCTGTGTCATATTTTAATCTATTAACGTTTTTTGATCGTATTCTAAATTCATGACATCATTTGATCATATTTCTTATGTAAATGGACCAACATTTTAGATGATGAAGCATTATCTGTGTTGAAAACATGAAAACAAGACCAGCAGTTGTGATGATTACTGTAAAATCAGATATTCTGATGGTATTGAATTTTGTTGCTTTTTAAAAAATACTGCTGGTTTTGACTTGATATTTCTGGGTGAATTCCTTGGCAGTACTCGGGGAATCCACTGGCTTCATAAATTATTTATTCTTTTGTTGACATTAGAATTCAGAGATTTTACAATACCCATGCAATCAATGAAAATAAAACCTCCACAAAAAATAATGAGTTAACAGTAGTTGACACTGAACAACATTTTTTTTAGGGGACGTGTTTCATACAGACCACTCTGAAGAGGACTTCAACCTCGAGATGGCCGACTTCAAACATGCCATCGGAGGATTTACACCTGCTTCCATACGAAACGTTCCCCTCCACACAACAGGTGAGCTTGGATGGGAGGATGTGGGAGGTCTCACAGAGGTCAAGGTCACCCTAAAGGAGACACTCCTCCTGCCTAGTAAGGTAAATACAAAGATGTCATTACCTTGTTATATAATTATCAGACTTTATCAACTCAAAGGCCATACAAAATCTTCACAAAGCGAGGCCAAGATGTTATTTTGTCTGTGTTCACGACATAATGAAATTCTATTTTGATCAGTTCGTCAGAAAATATAAATGCTGCTGTGACTAACTTTGATGAGAGTTAAATCAGATATATAGTACCTTCAATTCAAATCAGGACAAAGTTAGAAATTTGGGTTTTTACTTCTTTCAGGATAAGAGAAGAGATTTTGAAAATGAACTTTGGAATTGTAGGTCATCAAATTGTGAAAAGGAATGATTGGAAGTGTAGTATTTAGGTTTTTTGAAGCAGGAAATATCAGGAATGTGTGGTGTAACTATAAGATTTGTTTGATCACAAGAGTAGGATACTATGGCTTCAGAAAGCATTCATTATTTGTTGACAGTATCCTGAATTGTTTGCATCGTGCCCTCTGAGGCTTCGGTCCGGACTTCTGTTGTATGGAGCACCGGGGACGGGGAAAACTCTTCTAGCTGGCGTTGTGGCCAATGAATGTGGCCTTAACTTTATCAGTATTAAGGTAAGGCCCATTACATAAATGAGAATTGGCACACATGTGTTGACCTAAGGCAATGAAGTTTGTGTGTGTGTGTGTGTGTGCATGTGTGCGTGCATGCGTGTGTGCGTGAGTAACAATATATATCTATAACTCTGTATGCTAGTGTAAAATCTTGTCTATTTAATATAATGTTGACAAAAAACTTAAATTTTATAAAAACAAACTTAATTTGAACTTATTTGTTTCTATTAAGCTTGATGAAGTGTATTACGGATTATTCCATTAAAATTTAGGCAGTTGCTTTATGAAAACCACTTGTCAAAATGGGCGTAGTTACTTTCTTGCCCCATTTTGTAAATACATTTTTATATTGACAAAAAATGTCAGTCTTTGCTGTATGTTGTCTAAATTATCCTATCAATTAGAGGTATTAGATCTTTGTGATTTATGTTAAAAATTGCATGTTGATATTTTTCCTTTGGTAAATTTTGTTTTGAAATGAATTCATGTCACACAAATAATTTCACATGTCTGTTTGGTGAAATATTTCATGTTAAATTACGGATTCCAACAGGGCCCGGAACTACTCAGTAAATACATAGGAGCCAGTGAGCAGGCTGTGAGGGATACATTTATTAGGTAAGATTTACTGACATCAAAGAGGGAATCGGTTGGAATCTTTGTATTGTTGTGAAATATATACTTTAGATTGACTTGAATTTAATTTACTTATACAGGGAAACTGTTGTCACAGTTGAATTTATTAGCCATCTGGCGAAGCAAGCTAATAAATGATGGGCTAAATTTTTATGACATAGCTAAAATATATCTTGTCATAAATATTAAGTAAATTTAACATTGGTTGAAAACGGTGTCATGAAAGGGTGAAACAGTAATAATTATTAAACTTCTCCACCTGTACTACAAATGACTTGCTTTGAAATGTTTACATGTAAGGTAAAGATCTCAGCTTGAATAAACAAAGTGACATATATAATGACAATGACATTATTCAAACAAATATGATATTACAGGAAATACAATTATGATTGGTTTCAGGGCCCAAAGTGCCAAGCCATGTATCCTGTTCTTTGACGAGTTTGACTCGATTGCTCCTAGGTAAATTGTTTAACAAATGGTACAGAGATAGACTTTTAGCCTAAAGACTAATTTTTTGAAAGGCTATGTATAGTTGATCCAGTATTAAGTCTATTACTTCTAATGCGACATCAGAAATAACTATTACTTGAGTGGGTATGCATAGTTTAATTAATAATTGTTAAATTTTGATCCTAGTAAGATCACAATCATTTGTATGTATCCTATTTAGGGACTCAAACAAATATGACCTCTGCCCTAGAATGGTTGTAGTTGAATGGCTGCATAAAGGTTTATTACTGATTTTATAATGAAGACAACTGTGATTTGTCACACAACTGTGATTTGTCACTGTGATCTGTCACACAACTGTGATCTGTCACAGGTCACACAACTGTGATTTGTCACACAACTGTGATTTGTCACTGTGATCCGTCACACAACTGTGATCTGTCACACAACTGTGATCTGTCACACAACTGTGATCCGTCACACAACTGTGATCTGTCACACAACTGTGATCTGTCACACGTCACACAACTGTCACAGGTCACACAACTGTGATCTGTCACACAACTGTGATCCGTCACACAACTGTGATCCGTCACACAACTGTGATCTGTCACAGGTCACACAACTGTGATCCGTCACACAACTGTGATCTGTCACACAACTGTAATCTGTCACACAACTGTGATCTGTCACACAACTGTGATCCGTCACACAACTGTGATATGTCACACAACTGTGATTTGTCACACAACTGTGATCTGTCACACGTCACACAACTGTGATCTGTCACACAACTGTGATCTGTCACACATCACACAACTGTGATCTGTCACACATCACACAACTGTGATCTGTCACACAACTGTGATCTGTCACATGTCACACAACTGTGATCTGTCACACAACTGTGATCTGTCACACATCACACAACTGTGATCTGTCACACGTCACACAACTGTGATCCGTCACACAACTGTGATCTGTCACACATCACACAACTGTGATCTGTCACACATCACACAACTGTGATCTGTCACACAACTGTGATCTGTCACACAACTGTGATCTGTCACTGTGATCCGTCACACAACTGTGATCTGTCACACATCACACAACTGTGATCTGTCACACAACTGTGATCTGTCACACAACTGTGATCTGTCGCACGTCACACAACTGTGATCTGTCACACAACTGTGATCTGTCACACAACTGTGATCCGTCACACAACTGTGATCTGTCACACAACTGTGATCTGTCACACAACTGTGATTTGTCACACAAGTATGATCTGTCACACGTCACACAACTGTGATCCGTCACACAACTGTGATCTGTCACACAACTGTGATCTGTCACTGTGATCCGTCACACAACTGTGATCTGTCACACAACTGTGATATGTCACTGTGATCCGTCACACAACTATGATCTGTTACACAACTGTGATTTGTCACTGTGATCTGTCACACAACTATGATCTGTCACTGTGATTTGTCACACAACTGTGATTTGTCACACAACTGTGATCTGTCACACAACTGTGATCTGTCACACGTCACACAACTGTGATCTGTCACTGTGATCTGTCACACAACTGTGATCCGTCACACAACTGTGATCTGTCACAGGTCACACAACTGTGATCCGTCACACAACTGTGATCTGTCACACAACTGTGATCTGTCACACAACTGTGATCCGTCACACAACTGTGATATGTCACACAACTGTGATTTGTCACACAACTGTGATCTGTCACACGTCACACAACTGTGATCTGTCACACAACTGTGATCTGTCACACATCACACAACTGTGATCTGTCACACATCACACAACTGTGATCTGTCACACAACTGTGATCTGTCACACGTCACACAACTGTGATCTGTCACACAACTGTGATCTGTCACACATCACACAACTGTGATCTGTCACACACGTCACACAACAGTGATCCGTCACACAACTGCGATCCGTCACACAACTGTGATCTGTCACACATCACACAACTGTGATCTGTCACACAACTGTGATCTGTCACACAACTGTGATCTGTCACACAACTGTGATCTGTCACTGTGATCCGTCACACAACTGTGATCTGTCACACATCACACAACTGTGATCTGTCACACATCACACAACTGTGATCTGTCACACAACTGTGATCTGTCACTGTGATCCGTCACACAACTGTGATCTGTCACACATCACACAACTGTGATCTGTCACACAACTGTGATCTGTCACACAACTGTGATCTGTCGCACGTCACACAACTGTGATCTGTCACACAACTGTGATCTGTCACACAACTGTGATTTGTCACACAACTATGATCTGTCACACGTCACACAACTGTGATCCGTCACACAACTGTGATCTGTCACACAACTTTGATCTGTCACTGTGATCCGTCACACAACTGTGATCTGTCACACAACTGTGATATGTCACTGTGATCCGTCACACAACTATGATCTGTTACACAACTGTGATTTGTCACTGTGATCTGTCACACAACTATGATCTGTCACTGTGATTTGTCACACAACTGTGATTTGTCACACAACTGTGATCTGTCACACAACTGTGATCTGTCACACGTCACACAACTGTGATCTGTCACTGTGATCTGTCACACAACTGTGATTTGTCACTGTGATTTGTCACTGTGATCTGTCACACAACTGTGATCTGTCACACGTCACACAACTGTGATCTGTCACACAACTGTGATCTGTCACACTACTGTGATCTGTCTCTGTGATCCGTCACACAACTGTGATCCGTCACACAACTGTGATCTGTCACACAACTGTGATCTGTCACACAACTGTGATCCGTCACACAACTGTGATATGTCACACAACTGTGATTTGTCACACAACTGTGATCTGTCACACGTCACACAACTGTGATCTGTCACACAACTGTGATCTGTCACACATCACACAACTGTGATCTGTCACACATCACACAACTGTGATCTGTCACACAACTGTGATCTGTCACACGTCACACAACTGTGATCTGTCACACAACTGTGATCTGTCACACATCACACAACTGTGATCTGTCACACACGTCACACAACTGTGATCCGTCACACAACTGCGATCCGTCACACAACTGTGATCTGTCACACATCACACAACTGTGATCTGTCACACATCACACAACTGTGATCTGTCACACAACTGTGATCTGTCACACAACTGTGATCTGTCACACAACTGTGATCTGTCACTGTGATCCGTCACACAACTGTGATCTGTCACACATCACACAACTGTGATCTGTCACACATCACACAACTGTGATCTGTCACACAACTGTGATCTGTCACTGTGATCCGTCACACAACTGTGATCTGTCACACATCACACAACTGTGATCTGTCACACAACTGTGATCTGTCACACAACTGTGATCTGTCGCACGTCACACAACTGTGATCTGTCACACAACTGTGATCTGTCACACAACTGTGATTTGTCACACAACTATGATCTGTCACACGTCACACAACTGTGATCCGTCACACAACTGTGATCTGTCACACAACTTTGATCTGTCACTGTGATCCGTCACACAACTGTGATCTGTCACACAACTGTGATATGTCACTGTGATCCGTCACACAACTATGATCTGTTACACAACTGTGATTTGTCACTGTGATCTGTCACACAACTATGATCTGTCACTGTGATTTGTCACACAACTGTGATTTGTCACACAACTGTGATCTGTCACACAACTGTGATCTGTCACACGTCACACAACTGTGATCTGTCACTGTGATCTGTCACACAACTGTGATTTGTCACTGTGATTTGTCACTGTGATCTGTCACACAACTGTGATCTGTCACACGTCACACAACTGTGATCTGTCACACAACTGTGATCTGTCACACTACTGTGATCTGTCTCTGTGATCCGTCACACAACTGTGATCTGTCACATAACTGTGATCTGTCACTATGATTTGTCACACAACTGTGATCTGTCACACATCACACAACTGTGATCTGTCACACAACTGTGATCTGTCATACAACTGTGATCTGTCACACGTCACACAACTGTAATCTGTCACACAACTGTGATCCGTCACAGGTCACACAACTGTGATCTGTCACACAACTGTGATCTGTCACACGTCACACAACTGTAATCTGTCACACGTCACACAACTGTGATCTGTCACACAACTGTGATCTGTCACACAACTGTGATCTGTCACACAACTGTGATCCGTCACACTCAACTTGTGTTGCGAATTGATTACAAGTTATTTCTGTAAATGTTTGTAGGGGTAATGAGCTTTCTAAATTGGTAATTTATCTCAACATTGTTTATAGGCGTGGCCATGACAACACAGGCGTGACTGACCGAGTGGTTAACCAACTTCTGACCCAATTAGATGGTGTTGAAGGATTGGAAGGTAGGACCTCTGATGATGTTGACTTTACAATACTGGACAAAAATACAATATATACTAGACACTCAATACTGCCATGTACAAACACTGGATACTAGACAGATATTGGATAAAAGAAACAATTTCTTAGAGAGTAGAGGCATACAAGATATATGATACACACATCTCTCAATGTGTACTTATATATCAGTAGACACACAAGATATATACAAATGTGATATTTGATGCTGAAATTTTCCAGACAAAATCTTTTCTGCTACCTGTACTAGTAGACAGGTACTTTTCTAGGACTGTCAGGATAAGCTAATGTTTGACACCTATACTAATAATGTAGGGATGAGTTTTACTGAAGTTTTGGTGACATCAAATTTATATATATATATAAATTTGAAAAAAATGAAATCAACACGGCAAATGTATTCCGATAAGGATTATGTTCAGGATGACTCGCTTATCAGAAATAAATCAAACTTCACGCCTCCAAAGGGCAGGGGCCCTCACCTAGAAAAATACATTGAAACATTTTCGGATCTGATTCAAACCTCTGACAACAACCGACAAAATATAACACGTGCGGAAAAGGAGGCAATGAACAACGTTAGCGGAATACGTTTGCTGTGTTGATTTCATTCTTTTCAAATATCTTATTGATACACAAAGCATTTTTAAGTTACATCTATATATATTAATATATTTGTATATTGACAATGACATGTAAAAACTTTGTTACATTTCCATGACATTTAGGTGTATATGTACTGGCTGCGACAAGTCGTCCTGACCTCATTGACCCAGCTCTCCTTCGGCCTGGACGTCTAGACAAATGTCTTCAGTGCCAGCTACCCAATAAGGTAGGATTGATGTACTGTCAATAATAACCATATTTATCCTACAATAAGGTCATACTAGGTAATTGGCTGTGTCGAATAATTACAAACAGATTCATTATCCTCTAATAAGTCCACCCACAGACTTTGTATGAGATGTCAGTGGTTAGCACCAAGGACTTACAGTTACGTAAATACAATATGATTTGATATTCAAAAAGATAAAAAGTTACATCTTTGTGAATGTCGATTTCATCTTGCTGCCTGTTTAGACCAGATTAATCAAAGGACAGTTAATAATTATTTAGTGTCTTGGTAATAATTTAAAGGTGTTGATCAATGGTGTCTTTTGCTATAATTGATTGATATTTTGATCATTTTTCCCCCAAAATTATTTTTATTGAAAACTGGTGTTTAAATGAAGCAAAGTTTAAAAAATGATGTAAGAGAGAAGACCTCCTAATTATGTGTCACAAATTCAGTATATTTCCTTGGTTTTTGTTTACACAGGAAGAAAGATTGAAGATATTACAGGCTTTGACAAGGAATATTACTCTCAGTTCAGATGTAAATCTACAGTTTTTTGCCGATGAATGTGAACATTTCTCTGGGGCAGATTTGAAAGCTCTTCTTTATAATGCACAGCTTGAAGCCATACATGAAATTACAGGCCGTTTAGTAAAAGGAGATAGTCAAGGATCGTCACCAAAGAAAATGAAAAGTGACTCGGCTTTGCGGTCACAACTAGACGCTCATCATAAAAAGATTGACCTTCAGATTTCTCGTGTTGCGTTGCGGGACAGACGGCCATCTTGGAGCTCTCTAGTGACATATATACCCAAACTCGAGGAAGGTATAGCAGACGTCAGCGAGGAAATGGAAGAGAAGCTAAATTTCCAGGTTTGTTTGTTAACATTATTAAATATTAGGAGAATGGAGCTGCGTAGGCACACATTCAAACAACAAGGTTTCTCAGATAGATATGTATGTTCACCGAGTTCATTACCCTGACAACAGCCAACGTCATGCATGGAAGGTATCCTTGTAGCAGCTTGGAGTTACTTCTCAGAACATGATTTTAGAGGCCGATTGTATGCTGTTCATAGATATCAAGGAAAAGTGTCTAGCTGAAGGATGTATTGAGGATAGAGCATGACATTGTGTGATCTCAGCTTCCTGTAGGCTTCGAATCTCCATCTGGGTTTACGTTTGCTGCAATGCTCTATCTATCAAACTATTGTCACCCTTATAGGTTATGATCTTGGCTTAAATGTAATTTCTATTTACATGTAGTTTCCTTGTCCATGCTGTAATATTATATGACATGTAGTATGAAGATTCCCAAATTGTCCAATACTGTTTAACTTCATTGTTTTTGTTTATATTATCTCACTTCTCCAAGAGATGGAGAGCTTATGTTGTCACCCGAGTATCGTTGTTGGTGTCAGCGGTAGTTTCCAAAAGATTTTTATGCAAGGCACCAGTAAACTCCTTTATAAGTGTACTAGGATACTGATATTTGGTTTGAGGGTTGCTGGTTAGGTTAAATATTACTTTACAGAGTTTTAAGGAATAACATTTTAGAAAAAGACACTATTTCCTGTTTAAATATCAGTATTTTGGCAATGCTGTTTATTTAGAAATTGTTTTGTTAGTTGAAAATACATTTATGTTGGCATTTCTTACATTTTGTAACAGATTACTTGAAGGATAAAAAATGCTGTTTACTTTTCAGAAGTAGCTTTGGTATTCTCGTCAGAAAAAAAATAACATTGACCAATTATTGAAGATGTACAAAGATTTAGGATCACTGATAATTTCGAAGGGATGATGTGATCACTTAGATATATATACAGATTGACACTTCATTTTACATAAACGGTAGAAATTAACTATTAACAGAAGTAATGAGGAAATGAGCCAAACATTGGTGATACATGAAGCTAGGACTCTTTGGGACAAGATAAGTGAAATTTTCTGAATGTAATATAAACGCAGTGTAGTAGGTTACTTGTATTGACTTTGCTATGTATTAGCTCTCATTAGTCACTAGAACTTAAGTATGATAGCAAATTTTCTTAGTACTGGTTACCTTGTGTTGACAAACAGACTTGGAGAGTCCATTATCAAAGATAGGTGAGGTAGGGAAGTTTAAAGTTGTACTTTTGGAAATTTATATCATTGTTTGTTTATGACATAAGGGAAAACCTGTTGATCTTATCTGGCTTTCTGATGAGGTTTGACTGAGCCTTCTGGGGCCTGTATTGAAACGTTAAACTTACTGTGCCGACAAACCTGTTTGTCCATAGATGACTCTCCTTAGACATATTTGTCTATAAGAGTTGTCTACCTTTGCTCATGTTCTATCACCTATGTGGAACAGGTAGCATGTGATCTCTATTGATATGTCATGTACATGTAGTATCAATGATAAAATGCTGTTGAACGTTAAAAAAAGTTTATTAAGATAAACGTTTGTTTGACTTTGTATTTGAATCAGGTGGATCAAATCAAGGCAAGACTGAAAGTGAACAAGTCACTAGAGCGTGTCAGCACAGCAGAAACATTGTTCTCACCTGTAGCCACCTCAAAGTCTCCCATGGTCCAGATCAGTCGGGCACACCTGATGACCGCTTTGACCAAAACAAAGCCATCTGTATCTGAAGAAGAACGGAGTAAATACCAAAGAATGTAAGTACTGCTGTAATATTTAAATATACCCGTAGTTTGGTGCATGTTTTATTCAATATATGTTAAAGCAACCAAAACCACTTCCTTTGTAGTGATATTTACAATGTATTCTCTTCCATATTTTCAAAGATGTGATAAACAATTGAAAAAGAAACATTGAAAATGAAAATATTCAGAAAAAAAACCATAGTTTGAATGATGACTTCTGTTTTCTTCAAGCTTTTGTCAAAGCCACAAGAAACAGGCCACAAAAATTCCATCATCAGAGACAAAAGCCACCTTTACGTGTATATCACATTACTAGGTTGAAGGATTAAGTCTGGTTATGCTACCCTGAGGCATATATAGTCCATCACTCAGTGGTTGTTCAATTTTGCAACCAACTCCTTCTTAAAAATGGTTTCTCATTGGGTATTTCACAATTTGGTTCTGGATGAAATTCCTTCAACTTTTTCCAACAAACTCCTTCTTAAAAATGGTTTCTCATTGGATATTTCACCATTAGGTTCTGGATGAAATTCCTTCACCTTTTTTCAACAAACTCCTTAAGAATGGTTTCTCGTTGGATATTTCACCATTAGGTTCCGGATGAAATTCTTTCAATTTTTGTCAACCAGCTCCTTCTTAAGAATGGTTTCTCATTGGATATGGATATTTTACTATTGAGCTCTGGAGGAAATTCAATATTCATCATCAAAGTGGGAAAAATGTGATGAAATATACCGAACAAAGTAGGGAATCTTCTGGTGATTAAGCTAAAGCTCTAGATTTATAACATTTGCCCTTTGACCTGTTGGCACTAAGCGCTACAGAGTTTGTGAAAAGAATGACTCTGAACCTTGTGAAAATAATTATAGAAAGAACACATACCTGTTTTTACAATGTTTCTTCAATTTATTAATAAAACTGAACTACCTATCAACTAGAGTTATGTCCCCTCCTCCATAGTTATGGTGCTTCATACTCCCCATGTTAATTTATATCAATATTATTATTGATATTTTGTGTAAGATATATTCCAGCTCAGTATATAGGAAATATATCAAATGTTGGGAAATCCCTTTACTGTTGTCATATTTATTTAACTTGTACTATCTTGTCGTTTCAATGCCACTTTAAGAAACAACAGAACTTTACAAGATTTCCACCTTAAAAGCAGATAATGTGAAATGAAGTTTCTACCGTAGCAATATCACTTTCTGTAATTTTCACTCTAAAATGATAACCAAAAACTGATCTGAGAATTGATCCAGAATCTGTATGATCTTTGTCATTGCTAATGTGATATTATAGTGGAGTGTATAGTCAAAAATATTTGTATTCATGGGAATTCTTCAATGAATTCTTACTATTGAAGGGGACTGTAGGCTAGTGTCTGTCCCCACCAGTACTACTGGAGGTGACTGTAGGCTAGTGTCTGTCCCCACCAGTACTACTGGAGGTGACTGTAGGTTAGTGTCTGTCCCCACCAGTACTACTGATGGTGACTTTAGGTTAGTGTCTGTCACCACCAGTACTACTGGAGGTGACTGTAGGTTAGTGTCTGTCCCCACCAGTACTACTGATGGTGACTTTAGGTTAGTGTCTGTCACCACCAGTACTACTGGAGGTGACTGTGGGTTTATGTCTGTCCCCACCAGTACTACTGGAGAGGACTATATGTTTGTGTCAGTCCCTACCAGTACTACTGGAGAGGAATGTAGGATTGTGTCTGTCCCCAACAGTACTACTGGAGAGGACTGTAGGTTTGTGTCTGTCTCCACCAGTACCACTGGAGGTGACTGTAGATTTGTGTCAGTCTCCACCAGTACTATTGGAGGTGACTGTGGGTTTGTGTCTGTTCCCACCAGTACTACTGGAGGTGACTGTAAGTTTGTGTCTGTCACCACCAGTACTACTGGAGAGGACTGTAGGTTTGGGTCTGTCCTACACCAGTACTACTGGAGAGGACTGTAGGTTTGTGTCTGTTCCCACCAGTACTACTGGAGAGGACTGTAGGTTTGTGTCAGTCCCTACCAGTACTACTGGAGAGGACTGTAGGTTTGTGTCTGTCCCCACCAGTACTACTGGAGAGGACTATATGTTTGTGTCTGTCCCCAACAGTACTACTGGATAGGACCGTATGTTTTTGTCTGTCCTACACCAGTACTACTGGAGAGGACTGTAGTTTTGTGTCTGTCCTACACCAGTTCTACTGGAGAGGACTGTAGGTTTGTGTCTGTCCCTACCAGTACCACTGGAGGTGACTGTAGGTTTGTGTCAATCCCCACCAGTACTACTGGAGAGGACTGTAGGTTTATGTCTGTCACCACCAGTACTACTGGAGAGGACTGTAGGTTTATGTCTGTCCCCACCACTACTACTGGAGAGGACTGTAGGTTTGGGTCTGTCCCTACTAGTACCACTGGAGAGGACTGTAGGTTTGTGTCTGTCCCTACTAGTACCACTGGAGGTGACTGTAGTTTTGTGTCTGTCCTACACCAGTACTACTGGAGGTGACTGTAGGTTTGTGTCTGTTCCCACCAGTACTACTGGAGAGGACTGTAGCTCTGTGTCAGTCCCCACCAGTACTACTGGAGGTGGCTGTAGGTATGTGTCTGTCCCCATCAGTACTACTGGAGAGGACTGTAGGTTTTTGTCAGTCCTCACCAGTACTACTGGAGGTGACTGTGGGTTTATGTCTGTCCCCACCAGTACTACTGGAGAGGACTATATGTTTGTGTCAGTCCCTACCAGTACTACTGGAGAGGAATGTAGGATTGTGTCTGTCCCCAACAGTACTACTGGAGAGGACTGTAGGTTTGTGTCTGTCTCCACCAGTACCACTGGAGGTGACTGTAGATTTGTGTCAGTCCCCACCAGTACTACTGGAGGTGACTGTAGGTTTATGTCTGTCCCCACCAGTACTACTGGAGAGAACTGTAGGTTTGTGACTGTACCCACCAGTACTACTGGAGAGGACTGTAGGTTTGTGTCTGTTCCCACCAGTACTACTGGAGAGGACTGTAGCTCTGTGTCAGTCCCCACCGGTACTACTGGAGGTGACTGTAGGTTTATGTCTGTCCCCACCAGTACTACTGGAGGTGACTGTAGGTTTATGTCTGTCCCCACTAGTACTACTGGAGGTGACTGGTTAGTGTCTGTCACCACCAGTACTACTGGAGGTGACTGTCCCAGTACTACTGGACTACCACCAGTACTACTGGAGAGGACCCCAACAGTACTACTGGAGAGGACTGTAGGTTTGTGTCTGTCCCCACCACTGGAGGTACTACTGGAGAGGACTGTAGGTTTGTGTCTGTCCCTACTACTGGAGGTACTGTAAGTTTGTGTCTGTCACTACTACTGGAGAGGACTGTAGGTTTGTGTCTGTCCTACACCAGTACTACTGGAGAGGACTGTAGGTTTGTGTCTGTTCCCACCAGTACTACTGGAGAGGACTGTAGGTTTGTGTCAGTCCCTACCAGTACTACTGGAGAGGACTGTAGGTTTGTGTCTGTCCCCACCAGTACTACTGGAGAGGACTATATGTTTGTGTCTGTCCCCAACACTACTGGAGGTGACTGTACTACTGGATAGGACCGTATGTTTTTGTCTGTCCTACACCTACACCAGTACACCAGTTCTACTGGAGAGGACTGTAGGTTTGTGTCTCTCCCTACTAGTACCACTGGAGGTGACTGTAGGTTTGTGACTGTCCCCACCAGTACTACTGGAGGTGACTATAGGTTTGTGTCTGTCCCCACTAGTACTACTGGAAGTGACTGTAGGTTTATGTCTGTCCTACACCAGTTCTACTGGAGAGGACTGTAGGTTTGTGTCTGTCCCTACTAGTACCACTGGAGGTGACTGTAGTTTTGTGTCTGTCCTACACCAGTACTGCTGGAGGTGACTGTAGGTTTGTGTCTGTTCCCACCAGTACTACTGGAGAGGACTGTAGCTCTGTGTCAGTCCCCACCGGTACTACTGGAGGTGACTGTAGGTATGTGTCTGTCCCCACCAGTACTACTGGAGAGGACTGTAGGTTTTTGTCAGTCGGAGGTGACTGTAGGTTTGTGTCTGTCCTGGAGAGGACACCAGTACTACTGGAGGGTGACTGTAGGTATGTGTCTGTCCCCACCAGTACTACTGGAGAGGACTGTAGGTTTTTGTCAGTCCTCACCAGTACTACTGGAGGTGACTGTAGGTTTGTGTCTGTCCCCACCAGTACTACTGGAGGTGACTGTAGGTTTATGTCTGTCCCCACCAGTACTACTGGAGGTGACTGTAGGTTTATGTCTGTCCCCACCAGTACTACTGGAGAGGACTGTAGGTTTGTGTCAGTCCCCACCAGTACTACTGGAGAGGACTGTAGGTTTGTGTCTGTCCCCACCAGTACTACTGGAGAGGACTGTAGGTTTGTGTCAGTCCCCACCTGTACTACTGGAGGTGACTGTAGGTTTATGTCTGTCCCCACCACTACTACTGGAGAGGACTGTAGGTTTGTGTCTGTCCCCACCAGTACTACTGGAGAGGACTGTAGGTTTGTGTCTGTCCCTACTAGTACCACTGGAGAGGACTGTAGGTTTGTGTCTGTCCCTACCAGTACCACTGGAGGTGACTGTAGGTTTGTGTCTGTCCCTACCAGTACTACTGGAGGTGACTGTAGGTTTATGTCTGTCCACACCAGTACTACTGGAGAGGACTGTAGGTTTATGTCTGTCCCCACCACTACTACTGGAGGTGACTGTAGGTTTGTGTCTGTCCCCACTAGTATTACTGGAGAGGACTGTAGGTTTATGTCTGTCCCCACCAGTACTACTGGAGAGGACTGTAGGTTTGTGTCTGTCCCTACTAGTACTACTGGAGGTGACTGTAGGTTTGTGTCTGTCCCCACCAGTACTACTGGAGGTGACTGTAGGTTTATGTCTGTCCCCACCAGTACTACTGGAGAGGACTGTAGGTTTATGTCTGTCCCCACCAGTACTACTGGAGGTGACTGTAGGTTTATGTCTGTCCCCACCAGTACTACTGGAGGTGACTGTAGGTTTATGTCTGTCCCCACCAGTACTACTGGAGGTGACTGTAGGTTTATGTCTGTCCCCACCAGTACTACTGGAGAGGACTGTAGGTTTGTCTCTGTCCCTACCAGTACCACTGGAGGTGACTGTAGGTTTGTGTCAGTCCCTACCAGTACTACTGGAGGTGACTGTGGGTTTATGTCTGTCCCCACCAGTACTACTGGAGAGGACTGTAGGTTTGTGTCTGTCCCTACTAGTACCACTGGAGGTGACTGTAGTTTTGTGTCTGTCCTACACCAGTACTACTGGAGGTGACTGTAGGTTTGTCTCTGTCCCTACCAGTACCACTGGAGGTGACTGTCCCCACCAGTACTAATGGAGAGGACTGTAGGTTTATGTCTGTCCCCACCAGTACTACTGGAGGTGACTGTAGGTTTATGTCTGTCCCCACCAGTACTACTGAAGGTGACTATAGGTTTGTGTCTGTCCCCACTAGTACTACTGGAAGTGACTGTAGGTTTGTGTCTGTCCTACACCAGTTCTACTGGAGAGGACTGTAGGTTTGTCTCTGTCCCTACCAGTACCACTGGAGGTGACTGTAGGTTTGTGACTGTCCCCACCAGTACTACTGGAGAGGACTGTAGGTTTATGTCTGTCCCCACCAGTACTACTGGAGAGGACTGTAGGTTTGGGTCTGTCCTACACCAGTTCTACTGGAGAGGACTGTAGGTTTGTCTCTGTCCCTACCAGTACTACTGGAGAGGACTGTAGATTTGTGTCAGTCCCCACCAGTACCACTGGAGGTGACTGTAGGTTTATGTCTGTCCTACACCAGTACTACTGGAGGTGACTGTAGGTTTGTGTCTGTCCCCACTAATACTACTGGAGAGGACTGTAGGTTTGTGTCTGTCCCTACTAGTACCACTGGTGGTGACTGTAGGTTTGTGTCTGTCCTACACCAGTACTACTGGAGGTGACTGTAGGTTTGTGTCTGTTCCCATCAGTACTACTGGAGAGGACTGTAGGTTTGTGTCAGTCCCCACCAGTACTCTGGAGGTGACTGTAGGTATGTGTCTGTCCCCACCAGTACTACTGGAGAGGACTGTAGGTTTTTGTCAGTCCTCACCAGTACTACTGGAGAGGATTGTAGGTTTTGGCCTGTCCTACACCAGTAATACTAGAGAGGACTGTAGGTTTGTGTCTGTCTCCATCAGTACCACTGGATGTGACTGTAGGTTTGTGTCTGTCCCCACCAGTACTAATTGAGAGGACTGTAGGTTTGTGTCAGTCCCCACCAGTACTACTGGAGAGGACTGTAGGTTTATGTCTGTCCCCAGTAGTACTACTGGAGAGGACTGTGGGTTTATGTCTGTCCCCAGTAGTACTACTGGAGGTGACTGTATGTTTGTGTCTGTCCCCACCAGTACTACTGGAGGTGACTGTAGGTTTGTGTCTGTCCCCAGTAGTACTACTAGAGGTGACTGTAGGTTTGTGTCTGTCCCCACCAGTACTACTAGAGGTGACTGTAGGTTTGTGTCTGTCCCCACCAGTACTACTGGAGAGGACTGTATGTTTGTGTCTGTCCCCAGTAGTACTACTGGATAGGACTGTACGTTTTTGTCTGTCCTACACCATTTCTACTGGAGAGGACTGTAGGTTTGTGTCTGTCCCTACCAGTACCACTGGAGGTGACTGTAGGTTTGTGTCAATCCCCACCAGTACTACTGGAGAGGACTGTAGGTTTATGTCTGTCCCCATCACTACTACTGGAGAGGACTGTAGGTTTGGGTCTGTCCTACACCAGTTCTACTGGAGAGGACTGTAGGTTTGTCTCTGTCCCTACCAGTACCACTGGAGGTGACTGTAGGTTTGTGTCAGTCCCCACCAGTACTACTGGAGGTGACTGTAGGTTTGTGTCAGTCCCCACTAGTACTACTGGAGAGGACTGTAGGTTTGTCTCTGTCCCCACCAGTACTACTGGAGCTGACTGTAGGTTTGTGTCAGTCCCCACTAGTACAACTGGAGAGGACTGTAGCTCTGTGTCTGTCCCCACCAGTACTACTGGAGGTGACTGTGGGTTTGTGTCTGTCACCACCAGTACTACTGGAGGTGACTGTAAGTTTTTGTCCGTCCCCATCAGTACTACTGGAGGTGACTGTAAGTTTGTGTCTGTCACCACCAGTACTACTGGAGAGGACTGTAGGTTTATGTCTGTCCCCACCAGTACTACTGGAGAGGATTGTAGGTTTATGTCTGTCCCCACCACTACTACTGGAGAGGACTGTAGGTTTGGGTCTGTCCTACACCAGTTCTACTGGAGAGGACTGTAGGTTTGTCTCTGTCCCTACCAGTACCACTGGAGGTGACTGTAGGTTTGTGACTGTCCCCACCAGTACTACTGGAGAGGACTGTAGATTTGTGTCAGTCCCCACCAGTACCACTGGAGGTGACTGTAGGTTTGTGACTGTCACCACCAGTACTACTGGAGAGGACTGTAGCTCTGTGTCTGTCCCCACCAGTACTACTGGAGGTGACTGTAAGTTTGTGTCTGTCCCCACCAGTACTACTGGAGAGGTCTGTAGGTTTGGGTCTGTCCTACACCAGTACTACTGGAGGTGACTGTAGGTTTGTGTCTGTCCCCACCAGTACTACTGGAGAGGACTGTAGGTTTATGTCTGTCCCCACCAGTGCTACTGGAGAGGATTGTAGGTTGATGTCTGTCCCCACCAGTACTACTGGAGAGGACTGTAGGTTTGTGTCAGTCCCCACCAGTACTACTGGAGAGGACTGTAGGTTTGTGTCTGTCCCCACCAGTACTACTGGAGAGGTCTGTAGGTTTGTGTGTGTCCCCACCAGTACTACTGGAGGTGACTGTAGGTTTGTGTCAGTACCCACCAGTACTACTCGAGGTGACTGTAGGTTTGGGTATGTCCTACACCAGTACTACTGGAGAGGACTGTAGGTTTGTGTCTGTCCCCACCAGTACTACTAGAGAGGTCTGTAGGTTTGGGTCTGTCCTACACCAGTACTACTGGAGAGGACTGTAGGTTTGTATCTGTCCTCACCAGTACTTCTGGAGAGGACTGTAGGTTTGTGTCTGTTCTCACCAGTTCTACTGGAGGTGACTGTAGGTTTGTGTGAGAACCCACTAGTACTATTGGAGGGGATTATAGGTGTCATTTACCAAACAGTACTATAGATAGATGGATTACAGGTTCCTGGGAGAAAGCATGATTAAGTTTGTGGAAAAGATATACCTTTGCTCCATATTCAAAGTCACAGGGATCATTTTTTTTTTTGAATGGACATAACTTCCTCTGCTTAACCAAAAGACCTAGAATTAATCACGATATTTATTTGATAGGTTCATTGGATCATGCCCAATTAAGTTTACAAAGAGGAATGACGTTGATCCATGTTCAAGATCGAGTCAAATTTGTGAAAATTGTGAATAAATCCTTTGATAAACAGAGAGAAGTAGAATCAAACCTGTATATAGGAGTGATCTTGACCCTTTAATATTGAAGGTCACATGGTTGAAATCTGTCATAATATTGATATTTTCACCTGCCCATTAATTGTACTTTAAAAACTGAAGTTGTTCACAACATTACTCATAAGTTGCTGCCAGGAAGTGTTAACCAAACTGTGTAAGCATGCTACTTTCACAACTTTTTGAAAAGGCAATTAACCGAGATTTATTTTCAGTGTCACTTTGATTATGATATTGTGAAAAATACTGAAAACCAGGTCAGTAATGAATATTCTAGATTTAATCAAACACACATAACTTGATTCTTCATTTTTCTGCAAATGAAGACAAGAAAGATGATGCCCTTTATTGGTAACACCAAGGGGGAGGGGTTGACACTTGTCCTGTTTCAAAGTCATATATTGAGAACATCTCAGCAGAAGTGGTTCATTGTTACCCCATAATATAACATGATGTTTTTCTACACTATTTTATATTAAGGTGGTCGTTGGTCAAGGTTAAAGGGTCAAAGGTCACATTTAACTACTTATTCTACAAAGTCATCGAACAATATATATATATAATATATAAATGTATTGATACAGGTTAATTCATTAGCATTTATTTTACTTATTTTTTGGTCTGTTTACTGATTGGCCAAAAAAAATGATGGTCGTTAATTTTCATAAACACTTCTTGTATAAATCATTAAGCATATCTAGGTCTCAATTCAGATGTGACAATCTCCAAGATTAATAAAAAAATCTATATCATTTGACATTTAAAGGTTTTTTTTGGCTGTTTGCCAAGAAAGATTTTTCCAAATGCAGCTCTCGGAATCCTCAAACACAATTTACATCCATCAGAATTTTACACATTAAAACCTAAAAAGATGAATGGGTAAATATAGAAATTAAATGTTTCATTTGAATATAGAGATTAAATGATATTTGCTTCAAACAATGGTTGACATGGTATGGTGATGGATCCTGGTACAGAACTGAATTAACCTCTTTGTGTGTGTGACACCTATTGATCCGTATTTCCATTTGACACGAGAATTAGGCGAACTTTTTGACAGTTAGTGGTTCTGAATTCAAAATATTGACTTCTGTCCAATTTATCTGATTGTCTTAAAGTTTTCCCTGCAGATGCGACTCATGCATGGTTGCTATTCTCATTCAGAGATTTAAAAAGGCTTGTGAGTCAGAAACTCATTTGTAAAATTTCAGCATTTTGTTTCGTGTTTGTTTGTGCCAATCATTAAAAGGGTATACCAGTAATTTTATTCATGTGACAATAAGTCAAAGTTTGGTAATATGCCCACCTACACATGTTGCTGTTCTGAGGCATAATCAACAAATACTGTTACATACATATATTAGCCCCCCCATCATGTTTCTGAATCAGAAATACTTCGTAATGTGTTTGCCCCCTGGGCGTATTTCCAGATAAATACAATAGATTGAATTAAAAGTTGTCTATTTGAGATGGTAAATCATATTCATTGCTAAATACATGTAAGAATAAAATGTTTGCATTGGTATAAGCAAAGCGTGTAACATCCATACTTGGGAACACAGGTTTCTTACATACCAATATCTCTAGCAGCCTTGTCTACAACTTTACCCATAAATCTAATCATAATATTCTCCTTTAAAATCCTACCCGTAAGTCTAGCCCTGAAGTCCTGGTCGTCAACCCCACCATAACATCCTCCTTTAAAATCCTACCCGTAAGTCTAGCCCTGAAGTCCCTGTCTTCAACCCTACCATAACTTCCTCCTTTGAAATCCTACCCGTAAGTCCAGCCCTGAAGTCCCTGTCTACAACCCTACCACAATATCTACCCTACCTTTACATCCAGCCCTTACACCCTTTTTTAACATTAAAACCTGATGCCAACATTTGTGAGTCCATGACATCTCTGGACTCTGATTGTTATTCAATTTTATTAGTGTTATTGATATTTTTTTTCCATCCCTTACCTCACGTCTACTAAAAATTTGATAAATGGTATTCAACATTATCTCCCTTTGATAATGTTTGATAGGACCAATAGCCACAGAGAAAAATTCATATAAATGTTAAAATAAAACAGTTGGTGATTCAACAAGGAAACAGGAATTGTATTTGTTGGACATTATAAAAATATTTCAGTTGAAAAAAGAGAAAATAACAATATCTGTATTCCATCTGGTATATTAGATATTCCAATGAACAATCTGGTTTGTCCATCATTTTGTGTAATCCATAAAATTGAATCTAGTGAACTCCAATTATTCAATAAGAAATGTCGAAACAGAGACATCTTTTATGTAATTGACATTGATCAATGATATTATTCAATATTTTATCAGAATTAAAAATAACTCAGAATAATTTAGGAAAAACTGTCTGTTCATCTTTTCAATTACCATCTGTCGATTATAAAATAATTGATGAATATATTTTTTAGCTCCCAATATCATGATAATGAAATGGAAAACGAGAAGTTTTATTCATTTTATACATCCAAACAGCTTCAGTAATACCAGGGTATGTGTTGAAAGGAAAATTTCTGAAATTCTATGAATGCTGAGTGGGTTTTCTATAACATCATTTCTCAGTAATATGGTCTTGGGATTGGCAGGTATTTTACAAAACATTATTCCCTTGATCTTGTTAGGAAGATGTATTTCAATTTCTGACATTATCTGGCGATAAAGTCTGTGATAACCCACATATTACCTCCCTGTTATTAGCTGTGGTTGTGTTGAAGATTCTCCAGAGTTTCCACAACAAGTTGGCAGTTCTTCCATTCCAGAGTCCCATCACAGCCTTTATGCAAAACAGAGATGAATCTGTCACTCATTGGGACATTACATCACTGCTTTATATATTTTGGAGAGCAACTTTTTTTTAAACATTTATATATAGAAGTTTTACATTACAGGTATTTACCTGAAATTTAGATTAAAAAGTATTTTTTGTGATTGTTTCTATATTAACTCACCAGTAAAGCCCATGTCTGGTTACGATAATAAGCCCAGAAATATCTATCACTTCTTAATAGATCTGTTAACAAGTGCTGTTTTGTTGTCCTGCTATGTACATGTATGTTGGTGCTGTAGGCTTATTCCAAGATAAATACCATGAACTCTTGCAATGGGGTTGGAATTTGGAGAAGAGGGGATACAAGGAATCCTGTTCTCCTACAGGATATTTCAGTTGTGTCCTGGTTTTATTTACACATTATATACATATTGAATACCAAATTGTAAGTTAGAAAAATGTCCTGGGAGTATATTCTTGTTTTTAGAATCATATGACTTACTTTTCAAATTTCAAAAGGTCTATTTCAACCAGCTGTTGACTCCTTTTGGTGTATTTTGACTATATACAACATGAGTTCCCAATCTATTTTTAACACAGAACGAAAATGAAAGCTGAAAATCTAATGTTAAAACTAAAATATGTTTAAACATATCTCAACTCTGGCCAAAAATTTAACAGTTCTATTCCGAGACTTGTATGGTGTGTTTCCTCCTTTACAATATCTCCTTTCAGCAAAATTTACATACAAGTTTATCTTGTACAACATTACAGCAAAGTGATACAAAGACAGTTTCTTTCCATTTTTAGACAGTAACCTTGCCACTTTTTAAACTATTTACAGAGTAGATATTAAAAATTTTGCTGAAAGTTTTTTGTAATTGGTCTATAAGATTTAATTTATGAAGGAAATTGAAGAAAATTTAATAAAAATCAAATAAAAATTGTTCACTAGTAATATACATAACACAGATTTTCAATAATTCAAAAATATGAGAATTAAGGCTTATTTTGGAGTTAGGAAATATTTCATCTTAATCCTATTTCATTGACATAATTTTACCTTAAAAATGATTTTGTTGAAATTAGTGAATGACAGGATGTAGAAATGAAGTTTATAAACTGAGTAATTTTCTTAAATAGGTGAATTTACAGAATGTCAAATCAAATTGAAACTGATCCATCTATATTTGCAATAGGATCTAATTTCATATATTTAATTTCTAATAAAAATATCAAAATGAAAATATGAAATACTGATTTAAAATAAGATGAGGGTTGTTACCAAACAGTTAAAATCCAAAGATATAGGGAAGTTAAAAAAAATGTCAGCACAATATTTATTGATTCAACACAATTTTTCTTGACAAAAGCACTCCTACATTTTGACATACTGTCTAATCTGACTCGTGTAGTGTGTTCTACTTTCTGTTTATGTAATGTTTACTGGGTCTATTACCCTGTGAAAGGTGGCAAACATTTTTAGGTAGTAATCTCCTGCTGAATAGGTGGTGGCTACCTCACCGAACAACATGAGGAAGGATTTAGGGTGAATTGTTTTTCCAAAGCTCTTCAAGAATCATATACTGTCAAGGGCATTAGGAGTGTCTGATGACACACATCTGATCAACACATGAGGTTACCAAGGCACAATGCTATACCAGATGAGCTATTATGACCAAAAATCATAGTCTTATCAGATATGTTGATTAGTTTACTAAAATTTGGGATTTATTTCAATTGAAGATTTCATTTACTGTCCTTATAACACTTATCAGCCGTCAAAATTAAATTAAGAATGTTTGCTTCCAATTTTTTTTTAATGATTTGTATATAGATGTGATGTTAACATATTAATATTGTTTTCAAAAAATGAAAGTTTTAAAAATTAGGTTAAAGTTTGTTTTGATATACAGAGCCTTATATACAAATGGATGAATGATAATAGGTTTGTGAAATTCTGATTCTTGAAATGTATTAAATTCTGCTTTGATATATATTCACATATGTACAGACAAACTATTGAACAGCTACAAAATATAAGCCAGATATTTGAGACATACATTTTTTATAAAAAAAATATTATCATTATCCCTGACTGGCATATACTGTGATTGTAGCTTTGGTTTGAAAAAAAAAAAAAAAAACATGAAATAAGGCAGCTTGTCACTTTGGTTCGCATACTGCAATTTTTCTCCCAGCATTCAAATTGATACATATATTTCCTAGATTTCTTCTTCTAATTCGTCTTAAACTGTTATGTGTTAAAGAAATGTATCTAGTTTTTCTGCACGACACTTTGGCCAAAACCCAAAAACTTAAAAAAAATATCAAATCAATTTCTTTTTTATATATATATATAAAAATGATATATATATAACTATGCTCTTTTCAACTTTCAAAAGTGCATATTTTTTCGCAGTTAAAAAAAAGTAAAGGAGAGTTAGTAATGAGTATCGAATGTCCTCTGCCATGTGACAGGGTAGTCATTACACGCAAATTGTTTCCAGTTAGTCTTTAATAAGAAATTGATTTTTAGCATTCAAGGAATCCTTGTGTAAGAGCTAGTTGAAACATATAATTTTCTTCGAAATTGTCCTATTCATGGATTCTAAAGGATTGTAAAACTCTCCCCAAACTCCCTAATTCTGTGTGTGTGCTTTATAGAATCTGATGCCTCTGAGAGTGTTTTTTTCATTTCCATTGTAACATTTTGAATACCAGTACAAAAGTCGTTAATTTGGGTGTTTTGATTTGTATTCTCAAATATTGACAGATTCACGTGAGACCAACAACGGAATCAAATGAAGTCAGAAATTAACTGTTTGGAGCGATTGATACGTTTATGGGTAAAGCAAATTTGGATATAGATTCATTAAATCGTGGACAATGTGTCTGATCCATACAGTATAGGGATTCTTTGTTACGAGTGAAAAATTGGACATAAATTTTGTATTCACTCATTGTATTGCTAGCATCACCAAACTTAAGTCGTATTTGTCTAGTTACAGAGACGATAAAGCTCAGTGAATAGCCAATGAATGCCATTGTTATATCTCTCGCCAATATTACACGCTCATCAGATGGTATTGAAATATATTCTATAGACATGAATTGGTATCTATACACTGTGTACCAGTGCCTCGGCCCGAGGGAGACTCCCAGATTGTCATACACATATTATCTGAAATTTTCAAGATTTTTTTCCTTAATGCATAGTTTTAGGTTTTTCTGATGACTTTGGGATCCATTGAAAGATTAGTTTGTCTCAGGTTTTAAATTATATTTATTGACTCCTCTTTAGATTTTGAATAGTGGGTGGAGAAAGATATCAGAGTTTGTTTGAACAGGATTGTGTCCCTTTAGTAATAATCTTCTGTATTGGAGACTTCAAAATTTACTTAATAGATGTTATTGTAAACATTTGATAAATATCTTATCCATGTTTATTTGTAAAGACTTTTTCTTCTTTGATGGTTCTTTTGTATGTTTTAGTCAAGATGCATTTCATTAGAGGGGTGGTGTTGTATATGCATGATTGTATAGATTAGTTGTAGGAGTATTGTCCCCTTTGAGAACTCTTCGGTAATGGAACTTTTTGTTAATGGCGACATTAGATTGACCACATGTATATAATTATCAGTTGGGACATTCATGAAATCAAGGTCAACATGAATTTTAACATGGACAGGTAGAATGTGTTACATAAGTATGTTGCTATTTACTTATATACAGGTAAACAACAGGCCAACATAATTACATTTTTAATGAGATTGAGCAATACAGATATTTCAAACAGACAGAGTATTTACTTCAGATTATTTGACAGAAAATTGGACAAAGTTTTTGAAAGCACTATATCATTCCAATAAATGCTTGTATATTGTTAAATGCAGCAAGGCAAAATTGTTTTGGAGAAACTAATATTTTGTGAATGAATGGCGAGAACTATATCTGTTACATACATATAAAGATATTTATTTGTGTGAAAAATAGAATAAAAATCTTTTATGTACTTGTGTTTAATTTTGATAGGAATTTAGCCTAATTCTAAGCTTTATATCAAAATGAATTAAATAAAGCATTTTCTTGAATTGCTGTCCTTGTATATCTTGTGGCCTACTTGTGAAATAAGAATGATGAAACTAAATGTTTGTTCTGACAAGCCCAAGGTTTTTAAATACTTCTTAACTGTAAAATTTATATTAGGGAGTAATTGTGCTTTATTAATATCTGATAGGTGACACAGATTTTTTTGTTTATATGCCCCATTTTTTATCGAACTTTTTGGAATTTCTCTACATATATCTTGTATCTCGTATCTCTCATAAGTTTTAGATCATGAAAATTGAACTCAAAATCAGCAAGCCTTCATAAAAAAAACTTGTGTATGTTAATTTTTTGGGCTTATGTATTAGTAGTAAAGGTAAGGAATAGTCGCTGAGTCTTGCGTGTAAGGGTCAAATGTAGAAGGAACTGATGTGCATTTAATTGATCACTCGGGTTACTCACCAGCTTGCTTTTATGGTATAGTATTCTTCAAGAGTTCAATCTGTTTTTCTAAATGCATTTAGGGTTTCTGTCTAATTCAGAAGTTTTCTTTGAAATCAAAATAAGGATACAGCTAAAGATAAATAATTTATAAATCTAAACAGTTGTTATTATGCATTCCTGTTACCATGATTGGTTAATTTCATGTCTGGTTAATATCATCTTTGTTTAATGTCATATGTGGTTAATATCATATCTGGATAATAACATCTGGATTAGTTAATTTTATGTCTGCTTAAAATCATGTGTGGTAAATTATATGTCTTGTTAAAATCATGTTTGTTTAATGAAATGTTTGGTTAATATATTTTTTGGTGAATGGTATAACTGGTTAATATCATGTTTATTAATGACATTTCTTGTTAATATCATATGTGGTATGTCTGGTTATTACCATGTTTGGTATTTTGTTAATGATACATCTGGTTAAAGGCATAATTTTTATATAATATTTGATTTATATCATGTCTTATTAATTTAATGTGGTTTTTATTTTTTTTCAAGAAAAATCTATTTTTACTCTGTTTGTTTTTTGTGTTCCTAGAGATTGGATTTTAACATTTTTTCCTGTTCTTTTTCAATTTACAGAACCTGCCATGTGTTCAAGGCTTGTCTTGATAATTTTCCATGTAGGAAATTGTGATATAATGACATTTAAGAAATTTGAATATACTTTCTAGAATTACACACACACAAAAAAAAGATCATATTATTTATTTTACAAGATTTTTTTCCTTTCTGCAAGATTTAGGCCCAAGTATGGATCACATTCCCAATAAAAAAAACATTATATTTTTCTTTATGAAATAGCATCAAATTGTCTGAAATTGATTAATTATTAAAAAATCTGAACGATATTGTCCAATGTACAATTTGTTGACAGCTAGGCCTGGGTCCAGATGGAGTTTGCATTATTTTTTTCTTCAGCAAAGTATGTGAGGTACTTGGGATGGAAATTAACCTACAAATTCTGATCCAGTTAGAATATATTTTTGTTTAGTAATTATTTTTTTCTGATTTGAGATCTTGTCACACCCTATTCACAAATTTCAGGCATGGACAAAATTCCTAAAGTTGTGAAAAAAGGCCTTGTTATGTGAAAGCATTATATTCTGGTAATTAAAAATACAAATTATATAGGTGTAGTATTATGCGATATCATGTTGGGCACAGTTATTCCCTTTGTCACAAATTCCTGTGACTAAAATAGAAACCTAGTCTGTTTGAAACAGTGAGTTTGAGATCATCAAACTTAATATGAACAGTAAAAAAATGTATGAAACTTGAGAATTTTTCCTCTAAAAAATGAATTGAGATTAATAACAGAAAGTGTTTCCTGAAAGACTTGGCTCTTCTTAAATCATCACTAAGGAAAAGCATTGAATTTAGGAGTGTATTGTGTTGAAAGCAAGCACTAAGATCCATGATTATTTACAATGATTTGTATAGCACACTAAATATTTTCAACTGAGGGTCCTGTAGCATGTTTTTCATTAGACGATATTACTGTATGTTATTGTTATTCATGTTTTTTTCAATAAGTACACAATACCAGATATTTCCTTTTTGTAAGTAGAAGTGTGTAAAAGATGCTAAGATCTACTGTGACAAAAGCCACCCAAACCTCATCCTGAATGTGGTATTGTTATCAGTTTGATGCAGTAGAATAATGATTTAACATAACAAGGCATTTGGGATACTTTTCCTGGAAATATTAAAGAAGTCAGAGTTAATGGTAGTGATTGACTTTGAAGATTGGAAAAGGCTGTAGATTTTCTCTCATTACCACGTGTTGAAAGCCTCTGTGTGAACTTCTCTGTTCCCAACCAATCATTATTCAACTCTCACACTGATTCCATTATTATGAAGAACTCGCGTTCAGAAGAACGACTTTCTTTTCTTAATCTTTTGACATTGTCGTGATCTTTGATACATTCCATTAAAGCTTTCATATGACCATGATTGAAAATCTTGTACACGTCAACGTTTTTAAATCAGTAACATGTCTCAAGGGAGTTTCCATTCCATCTCGCTGGTCATTTTCAACAAACCCCTGTTTCTGTTAGCAAGAGGTCAGTGAATACAATTCCTTTCACCTGAACAAGTCCACACGCGGTTTCTGCATCCTTTCATTGCTGACAAAGACCTCAGAGAAACTGCTCTTTCTGTGAGGTATAATCACGAGGGAGTTTGGTAAAGGGCACGTCTGAAAGACCAACTCAAAGACGCAGTGTTCCTTGAACAATGTCTCCTAGAATGAATTAGCCATAATGAAAATTACAGTCCTAGTCTTGTGGTTATGTGGAGAAAGCTGGTGTGAGAAAAGGTGTTTATACGATCATGTAAATGGCTTGCACTTCACGAAAAGGAGAATGAACAAGGAGAATATTACTTAAATTGACAGAACTTGTCTGAAACTGATTTCTCAATAAAATGCTTATAAGATTTAATTAAAATTTTCTGATAGTGTAATCCAAAAATGTGATTAATGATGATGTTTACTAAACCTTTATTAATGAGTTGTACATTCAGATTTAGTCATTTCAAGGTCATTAAACCTGTGTTTCGTTTGACTTATATGAGATTCTCGTAAGAAAATATTGTAGAATAAAACATTTCAGTTTTTATTTATATTTTGTGATAAATGTATAGAAAGTTGTTAGACACATATAGGTATATATGATAACAGTGGCCTAAAATCAACATAATGATAAAATTTGTCATGAAATATGACATCAGTATCAAATCTCAACCTTTTCTGTAGTTGTGAAACATTCCTGTCCGATTCTGTCCTAAATCAATGCCTTTGTTTTAACATTTTTATTTCGAACAGCTTTTTAGGTCACAAGAGATGAAGTTTCAAGTGACCTATTGAGAATGCCATTTGTCCTTTGTCCATTATAAACATTTTGTATTTTTGAATAATTCTCAAAAACCAAAAAGCTCAAGGTTTCAATATTAGTTCTATAGCATGCTGGGATGAAGGACTGGCGAGTTTGATCAAAGGAATGACCTTTACCCAACTTCAAGGGCACAGGGGTTAAATGTGTTAAAATCTCTAAACAACTTCTCAGTATTCATTCTCAGTATTCAAAAGGCCCAGGGTGCTGATATTTGGTCTCTGGCATACTTGGAAAAAGGGCTATCTGTCCAAATGAAAGACCTTGACCTACTTCCAAGGTCAAATGTTAAAATTTTCAAACTGCTTCTTCTTAATAACCAAAGGCACAGGGTATTGGTATTGATTCTGTAGCATAAATGGATGAAAGGTTACCAATTTTGTTCCAATGATTGACCTTGACCCACTTTCAAGGTTACTGGGGTCAGATGTCTTGAGACCTTCAAAAAGGTTTTTGTTAAAACTTCAAGCAAAGATCAAATAATAGAATATAAACTTATTTTTATGACATTTATGAAACGTTATTTCAGCTTATATCAGTGTGTGTGTGTAGGAGGGGGGTCTTACTGTGGGAGAAAACCAGAGTACCGGGTGAAAACCGATGTAATCGGGCAGTGACTCTTATACCCTTTTAACATCAGTTTGGAGAATCAAAACATGGATGTTTGGGTGAAAGTATATTACACTGTGCCAGCCTGTCAAGTCACTGTTACATTTTACTAGTTTAAGAAATATGTCAAGCCATGATATTGACATGTATTAGAGGAATCTTCTCAAGTCTTTCATTGTTTCATTCATTATTTGTTTATGATTTAGCTATTAGTTATTTTGTCATTCAACAATTGTACCAAATATTATCATTAAAATAGCTTTAATGATTCACCTTAATCATGGAAATATTGCTTTATTTGTCTTAAAAAATTGCCCTGTAATTTAGCATTTTAAAGATATTATGGCATAAAGCATGATAGAGTCACCGACAAAAGGCATCAAATTTTCAAGCTTTCTTCAGTTTTCGAAAAAAAATCTCTAAATAAACGTTTTTGCGTCCCACCATTACAAGTGGCATGATATTTAAAAAAAGATAAAGATGTTTTCCTACCTGAATGTGTTTTAAAACTGAAGTGTCCAAACTTGGAGAACATACAAAATGAGAAGCAGCCAAACTTCTCAGACAATCTTCTTGACAGAAATGTAAGTAGAAAAAAATCAATGGATTATGATAGGTGAGTCACATGTGGCTGTTTTTTAAACGCAACATTTACAATAAAATCTCCAATATATTCTTTTGACAAGACAATTTTTTTTATTATCTATGAATTTTTTGTGACCAGACATTTAAATGTTTGAATCAAACTATAGGTATTACCTATATATGTATACCTATCATATTTAAATAAAAAATTAAAACTTATCTACAATGACACAAGTTGTATTACTGCATGCCTGACAACAAAATTTAGACATGTGCTACAATTTTTATACACTACATCATGTGATGGATGCAGGCAAGCTTGTCCAACTAGGAAAAATACCAGTTTATCAATAGGGCCTAAATATATGTTTGCATTCCAAGATGTCACAGATAAATTCCAACCACATCTCACGGAGTGTGATCATCCCTGTGCACCAAATAATGATTTTTTACAACTCTCCATAACAAATTTTTTACATGTACAAAAGACAAAAACACATTTGTTTGAAAAAAATAACAGTCCACTTTCTGCTTTATTTTTTGGAAAAAAGCAGGAGAGCCAGACATATAATTGATTTTATGTGTTTGAATCTCAATTTGAATGGCTGTAAATTTTGAAGATTCTATATCTCTTTTTGAATGCTCATAGGTACATTTGTCCCTGAATCCATGCATTGACACTTTGTAACAAAAGACTTTACCTGCTGTAGTGATTGAGACTAGTGGATGTGACCAATGAATATGACCATAGCAATGTGACCAGAAATTTAACCTGTAATGTGACCAGTGATGTGACCTGTAATGTGACTGGTCATGTGACCTGTTATGCGACCGGTCATGTGACCTGCATTGTGACCTGTAATGTGACCTGTATTTTGACCAGTATTGTGACCAGTATGACTCATATTGTATGACCAATAAATGTGACTGGTGATGTCACCTTGTTACACCTGGACAAATTGCTAATTTGGTGTTGTGTATTCTATGGTTTATGATTTTGATTATTTCCATGTTTTCGAAATAAATTGTGACTTTTACTTATCTAATGTACAAAGAAACCAAATGTTGGTTGTGATTTCATCATATTGTATGGTCAATAACCTCATTGTGTGACTTTCTCTTACTATCCCTTCGTGGTGACCATGGGGGGGGGGGGTGATGCAGTGTTAGATTCATATCTTTATGTATACATAGGTTCAATTTTTGTTGTCACTCTAGCAACTTCATTTCTTAACTGATTTCATCAAACTTCAAATTTTGGTCAAGTATCATAATACCTTACCTCATTAATTTATAATTTTTCATTTTCAGGTTTTTTTAAATCTTGTAACCTCTCTGTACTTCAAAGACTTGTATAAGTCATCAATTCAGAGACACTCTGTCCAGTCCCTGTGATACTTACATGTCAGTCATTTTATATTCAGTCATGCATTCACCTCTTACTTAAGTTGACATCTCAGACTCCCAGTGATAAATCTTTTTTTTTTGTTATTTTGACAGATACAAGAATTTTAAGTCCTCACGTGGTGGAAACTTTGGTCCTAAGATTCCAGACCTGGAACAAATACAGACGTTGGCTTAATGAAGTGGTTAGTAGGTTTGGAAAATTGTACCTGAATCAGTATGAGACATGAGATGTACAGAGATGAGACAGGTGAAGGGAGAGTGATTTTGTGTAGCTAAATGAGAGGCCTTAATGAGGGACTTGAAAAACCAGGAGTGACATACTTACATCTTAAAGATTAGGCAGAATGGTTCAGATGTAGGACAGATAATATAGATCTTGCTAATTGTTCATTTGTTTTCTGGATGTATTACCCCGCGAAAAGCCAGGATAATTTAAAGATGAGATCGCCTTTTGAAGCTGATGACTCTCTGACTGAACAACATGCAGGAGGTCCACTAGGTGCTATTCGAAGCAATTGAAATAAGGTGTTGTCTTTGCCTGAGCACACAACCTTGAAAAAACATTAGGATGCAGAGATTTCGTTGAACAGCCTCCATCCTTCATACTCCAAGGTTACAATCGTTTTTTACTCTCTGCACCCCTGGAACATGTCATGGCAAAATCGAAGGTTCCATGTGTGACACCTGGTGGACATGATGAAAAGACTAGTTTAATCCTTTGATGTAGGTTGCATAACACTATATTGTAATCTTCAAAAGTAGTGTATCAGTCTGTGATTGGTTAGATTTTTTCCTCCTTGAACCAATCAAATTCCTTTGCTGGTACATTCAATTTTGCCATGACATATCCCAGGGTTATAGAAAGTGAAAGTGATCATAATCCCTGTAGGATCGAGGATGAACAACAATCCACAATGTCCTCAACATACTTTTGTATTTATACATGTCAGGATTTACAGTGTAACAAATATACTCACATTTACAAACAGTATTTTCATTGATAATCTGTTTTTATTTGAGCTTGTTGTAATTATACTGGACTGTGGTACATAAAGTCAAATTGTTAAATGATCATTGTTTTACAGTTAATTCAAGGGGCATAATCTTGTACTGGAGGTCAGGGAATGGGTTTTTAACAGGGCAGTGTTATTTTTTTTGAACAGCAGAAAATAAATAGGGGTGGGCTTATTACCATTAAAGGTTTATTGCTGGATTGATAAATTAAGGTTATTGCAACAAAAATTTAAGTGATCGATAAAGTAATATTATTGTTAAAGTATCTGTCTCTTAAATAACTTATAGAAAAGCTGTATGATAAATGAAGTACTGAAAGTGGTGTCAGAAGTGTGTCTTCTGTACCAACCTTTTAACGTATGTATCTGCTTACAGTGTCATACAGTGAAATTTGTATTTTGTATGTTGTACTTTTATTATATTTTGGGAAATGATCACACAGTAAAGACATTAATCCTTAAATTAAGGTCACATTGTAATTTGCAGATTTACTTCTTCATTAAATTCAAGTTCTTTATCCACTGTAAAATTAGTTTGTTCTTCTTAGAGAGCATGATTTTACTCACTTGTATTGACTGAGACTGATGGGGGTTATTGTTGATGAGAGGACGCTGACTCTTCTGAAACACCTGGTCTCAATCTATGTATTTTTTCAGTAGTCTCGGTATAAATACTTCTTTTGTTCTTATTTTGCCATGATTTTCATGAAATTGAGTTTGGATTGTGATTCTGTTGACATGTTGGTATTTTCTTGTTGTTTTTATTATGCAACAAGCAAATGCCATTTAGTTTCAAAACGAGGACATTTCATCTATAAATAGTCATGTCATATTTTTTGTTTTTGATGAGCAAGGAAATATTAATACATATTATAACATTTTATCAGTTGAAATTTTGATTATTATATATGGTTTTTCTGTAAAGGATCTTTTGATACACGAATGAAAAATCTAATGGTATCCGTACAATTTACTTACTAAGATGTAACACTACATTAGTCATTAAATCCGAGCAATAATTAACAAACTTTCCTGGAAGGCCTAGTGTTTATTCAGTCTGTTTGCCAGTTCAATCTTTGTAAGTATTCCATAGCACAAAATAACAAAATATCAGACGCTAGTGTTCGGATAGAAAATCTGAATAATTTCTTGTGTGATATTTGTCATCATGAATGAGAGGAAAAAATGTCATCGTGTAGAGATGATAAAGTCAATTGTGCAGAATCTTTTGTCAGTATGATTTTAAACAAGTTTGAATTTTGTATGAGATTTATGAAATTTAAGAAGTTTAAGAATTAATGTGACTTTTTTGTGTGATTAACTGAGATTCTATGGAATGAAAACTTCTGTGTGCCATATGATGATATTAATATGCAAACAAATTATTCTGAACTCAAGGATGTTGTGATGTTAATATTCCAGGTAAAAAGCCATATATATTCAGAATTTAAGTTTCAGAATTAGGGAGTGAATGGTTCTTATTTTCTGGAGTAATAACAGTATAAACAGACATGATTAAAATAAAAATTGCTTGCCCAAATGTTGATTTTTCTGTACTTTTACAGCAGGGAGTCATATCCAACCAGGGGATACTTTTTAAAAATATCAGTTTGGACTTTCCCATAGTTTTTAGTTGCCAATTTAACAAATTGAATGTAGTGAGATTATATGAAGAAGTTGTGAAATAATTTGGTCATAGGATAGAGATATCCTTTAACGTCCATGTTTATATGACCTTAAAAACATATTTTGATCTTCAGTAAAACTGGCATTAAATTATCTTTCAATTGCCCTGAACCACCAACCCAATTATGTAAGGATATGTGTTGATTCTCTGGGGCTTGTTAAATATGGTATTTCTTTCAACTGAGTAAGTTATTTTTCAAATGTTACAAAAGAAAAAGAGCTTTGGAGAGAGTTTTTGTAACTTTTATAACAAGAGTGACAGAAATGACATAGATAACAACCAGAAGCTTGTGTGACTTTTTTCTACCACGTTAAAAAAAACTATTCCGAAGCTGAATTGACTTCCGAAGTTGAAATGACCAGTTCTGTATCCATGTGTACGTCATCAGTCGGGGTGTAATGATGTGTCTTTCGGAGAAACACTGCTAATTATTATTTCAGAAATACTGGGAAATATTTTAACTAATTACAAATTATCACTTGAAATAAATTAGTTTTTATATTCTAAGGAAAAAATGATCCAAATAAAAGTCAAAGTATCACAAATTCATCCATGAACTTATTGTACATTATAATTTCTGTTAGTGGGTGAAGCACACTCTCAATGAAAATTTACCCTGTCTTGTCAATCAAAACATGTTAGATTATTACACTACATTAGAAGGTGTATGGTTAATGCTTCAAGGGTTGAATAATACCCTGCTATTGTAGTAGAAATCTGGTAAACTGGACAAACAGAATCCTCTCTATTTCATATTACTTCGTAAATCATTTGTTTATTGAAGTCAGTGATCAGTACTCTATCCTAGAAAGCTATCACTGGAGTTAATCTTACATTTGTTTTTATCCTTTTGTCATTGGGGCAATGATAAGGGTGGGTGAATACTTGATACTAACGTGACAATGTGTTTTAAGGCAGAATACTTTAAAATGATTTTGTTTAGTTGAAATTTCCTGGTTTTACAAAAGTTTGGCTTTGTCTTTGGCACCTGATTTTAATGAGAAGTTTTGTTCTCAAAATCCACGCGTTCTATTATCCATGATAATTTCCTGGACATAGAAGTTTAAGGATTTAGAGTCAGCACAAATTCAATGAAAATAAAATCATCATGAAGATTAATGTTTTTATAGTCAGCAATGTTCAAATATTTCTTATCTAAGACAGTGTATGTTTATGTATACAATATCCACTAAGTCTTACTACAGGGTAAACAAAACATTACATTATTCTTCTCTATATATATTACTTGTTATTTTTTTTAATATTTTTTCATAACTGAAAAATATTTCATTCCTTTCCATAGTTTTGCGTACAAAGCCATTATCAAATACAGTGTTTTTCAAACATTGATATTTCCCCAACAATCCATTTTGTCATTATATTTTTTTAAATGACAGTTATCCCCAAATGTTGTTTGACTTCATAAATTCAATTTACACTGAAAAATTGTGTTAAGGTGTGAATGTCGTAGGCTTCATAACAAAATAAAAACTCTTCAGATGTAAAAACAAAAAAAAATAAATTGCAACCATATAGTTGGTGTCTGAGTTTTGACTAGTTCAATGAAGTAAACAACCTCTTAACAGGTTTTCAACAGAGAAAAATCTTCTCGTCTTTTGTTCATCTTTACTTCCATTACTCCACTGCCTGTGTCAAGGGGCTATCTTCTGTTTCATTTCAGTTAAAGTTACGAGATTCATTCAAGTCCTTCTCAAAATTAGTTATGGCAACCTATGTTTCGACCTTGACCTCAAAGGCACATACTTCTGAAATTAGGTAACTGTAATTGATGTTTTGATTCAGATGTCATTGCCTGTGTCACAAAAATTTGGTTATTTTAATCTTTGCTGTGACCTTGACCTTTTGTTCCAAGATTTAGGTATTGTAACCTCTGTGTCTTGACCTTGACATTTTGGTCCAGTGACACCAAAATTTTATTTTTGAGACATGTGTTTCAACCTAGAAATTCAGGCTTAGTGCTATCATTATTTGGTAACTGTGACCAGTCCTCATCACTATGATGACGAGAGATTTTGACAGTTGTGGTTTCACACTGCAGAGGTTTTCTGTGATTTTCTTAATTTATCATGTATCTTTGTTTATGTGTAATTTTTGTTAATTATCATACTCAAGCACCTTCATCGATTTTTAATTAAAAGTTAATTTTTCTCAGTGTTAACATTCATGGTGGAAATGTTTTGTCTAGTAAGCTGCTTGGAGTTTTTAAATAAAGTGGCAAACTTTACTACACAGTGGTATACATTTAATCCGGCATTTAGTAATACTGATGTTTCTGTCTGGCTGCTTGTGTTTGATATGAGAACACTTGTTTCAGATGTAAATGTGTTATGTTAATTTTTTTGTACACTTTCTACTTCAATGATGTTGTGTATGTAATGAAATTGTTCTCATTTTGTGAATGTAATGTATATATACCCTTACATCTAATTGACTATATATTATTGTTGTGAATATCCTTTTTTTCAATTTTTGTATGATTTTATAAGTTTATATTACTGAATTTTTGTTTGTATGGGTTTATAATTCTATAATTTCCTTTTTTTTGTACTGCTCCGTGACGGTGTCTGTGTAACGTTTTTTTTGTACTGCTCCGTGACGGTGTCTGTGTAACGGTTTTTTTGTACTGCTCCGTGACGGTGTCTGTGTAACGTTTTTTTTGTACTGCTCCGTGACGGTGTCTGTGTAACGGTTTTTTTGTACTGCTCCGTGACGGTGTCTGTGTAACGTTTTTTTTTGTACTGCTCAGTGACGGTGTCTGTGTAACGTTTTTTTTGTACTGCTCAGTGACGGTGTCTGTGTAACGTTTTTTTTGTACTGCTCCGTGACGGTGTCTGTGTAACGTTTTTTTTGTGCTGCTCAGTGACGGTGTCTGTGTAACAGACACTCTTTATTTGGTATGGTTTCACGATTCTGTACTATTTGATTTTGCTGATAATTGACTGTGATACTATTGATTGCTTAAGTGACGATAAATGAAGTGAATAATAAAAACAAAATCAAAGTTTGCTATGTTGTATGTTATTACTTTTTACACAAAGATTTTTGTAAACATATACAGTTATAACACAACTTAGAGGATGAAAAATCAAGCAGCTGCTGAATTATCTGCCTTTTTCGGTCCCCTGAGACAAAGACTTTTACCTGGCTTCATGCATCATAAACTTTTTAACATTTTCGACTTCTTCTGGAAAACCCTTAAACCATTTTCAATGAAATTTTACAAAAAACTTCCATGGCTAAATGTGCACCACTTTCTTTAATTGTATGGTCACCAAACCTTAGGGGCTTGAGGGGCAGGGTAAAAAAGGGTCAAATGGATTGAAACTTAAAAATTCTTCTCAAATCCAAGGTATGATAGAATTAAGTACTCTTCATGGATGGAAAGGCCTTCAGATGCTTTACCAAAATTGTAAATTTCATGAACCTGGGGAGGGGTTAAGTAATATGAAAATTATGATTTTTAGCAAAATTCATTTATTCTCTTTCAGAAATAGTTCAAGCTTGGTTAGATTTTTATCATTTGTATAGGCTGACAGTGTGATGAGATGCACATATTGACCTTGATTGACCTCCAGGGGCTGATGGGCAGGGCAATATTGGGTCAGATTGATTGAAATTTCAAAGATTGTCAACTGTTCCATCTTGAAAAACACAATCTTAAACTTCTCAAGTTCCAGTGGCAGAAAAAATGATGGATTTGTTAAGTAAGGAAAGTTGACAAAACGTGTTGTTTTTTTGCACTGTCAAAAATTCAATATGTCAGTCATGGTGGTCATTTTGTAACATAATTGCACAATCATGGTTGATTTGAACAACACATATTTTAAACAACATCTCAAATTCCACCTTAGGGATTGAGCTGAAACTTGTCTGAAATGTTTCTGAGATGGTACTAACCAATTTTGCCAAGTAGTACTTGACTGTGCTGAGTAGTAATGGGCTGTGCCGGGTAGTACTGGGCTATACTGAGTACTACTGGACGGTGCTGAGTAGTACTTGACTGCTGAGTAGTACTGGACTGTGCTGAGTAGTACTGGACTGTGCTGAGTACTACTTGACTGTGCTGAGTACTACTGGACTGTGCGGAGTAATACTGGACTGTGCCGGATAGTACTGGACTGTACTGAGTAGTACTTGAATGTACTGTAGTAGTACTGGACTGTACTGAGTAGTACTGGACTGTGCTGAGTAGTACTGGACTGTGCTGAGTAGTACTGGGCTGTACTGAGTAGTACTGGACTGTGCTGAGTAGTACTGGGCTGTACTGAGTAGTACTGGACTGTACTGAGTAGTACTGGACTGTACTGAGTAGTACTGGACTGTGCTGAGTAGTACTGGGCTGTACTGAGTAGTACTGGACTGTACTGAGTAGTACTGGGCTGTACTGAGTAGTACTGGACTGTGCTGAGTAGTACTGGGCTGTACTGAGTAGTACTGGACTGTGCTGAGTAGTACAGGAATGTACTGAGTAGTACTTGACTGTGCTGAGTACTACTGGACTGTGCTGAGTAGTACTGGGCTGTGGCGGGTAGTACTGAACTGTGCTGAGTAGTACTGGGCTGTGCCGGGTAGTACTGGACTGTACTGAGTAGTACTGGACTGTGCTGAGTGGTACTGGACTGTACTGAGTAGTACTTGACTGCTGAGTAGTACTGGACTGTGCTGAGTAGTACTTGACTGCTGAGTAGTACTGGACTGTACTGAGTAGTACTTGACTGCTGAGTAGTACTGGACTGTACTGAGTAGTACTGGACTGTGCTGAGTAGTACTTGACTGCTGAGTAGTACTGGACTGTGCTGACTAGTACTGGGCTGTACTGAGTAGTACTGGGCTGTAGTACTGGACTGTGCTGAGTAGTACTGGACTGTGCTGAGTAGCACTGGACTGTGCTGAGTAGTACAGGACTGTGCTGAGTAGTACTGGGCTGTACTGAGTAGTACTGGGCTGTACTGAGTAGTACTGGAGTAGTACTGGACTGTGCTGAGTACTACTGGACTGTGCCGAAAAGTACTAGACTGTGCTGAGTAGTAATGGGCGGTGCTGAGTAGTACTGGACTGCTGTACTGAGTAGTACTGGGCTGTGCCGGGTAGTACTGGACTGTACTGAGTAGTACTGGACTGTGCTGAGTGGTACTGGACTGTACTGAGTAGTACTTGACTGTACTGAGTAGTATAAGACTGTGCTGAGTAGTACTGGACTGTGCTGAGTGGTTCTGGACTGTACTGAGTAGTACTTGACTGTACTGAGTAGTACTTGACTGTGCTGAGTAGTACTGGACTGTGCTGAGTAGTACTTGAATGTACTGAGTAGTATAAGACTGTACTGAGTAGTACTTGACTGTACTGAGTAGTATAAGACTGTGCTGAGTAGTACTGGACTGTGCTGAGTGGTACTGAACTGTGCTGAGTACTACTTGACTGTGCTGAGTAGTACTTGACTGCTGAGTAGTACTGGGCTGTACTGGACTGTAGTGAGTACTACTGTACTGTACTGAGTAGTACTGGACTGTTCTGAGTACAACTGGACTATGCTGAGTAGTGCTGGACTGTGCTGAGTAGTACTTGACTGCTGAGTAGAACTGGACTGAACTGAGTAGTACTGGACTGTGCTGAGTAATACTGGACTGTGCTGAGTAGTACTCGACTGTTATGAGTAGTACTGGACTGTACTGAGTAGTACTGGACTGTGCTGAGTAGTACTGGACTGTGCTGAGTAGTACTGGACTGTGCTGAGTAGAACTGGGCTGTGTTGAGTAGTACTACACTGTGCGGAGTAGTACTGGGCTGTGCGGAGTAGTACTGGGCTGTACTGAGTTGTACTGGGCTGTGCGGAGTAATACTGGACTGTGCCGGATAGTACTGGACTGTACTGAGTAGTACTGGGCTTTGCGGAGTAATACTGGACTGTGCCGGATAGTACTGGGCTGTGCTGAGTAGTACTGGGCTGTACTGAGTAGTACTGGGCTGTACGGAGTAGTACTGGACTGTGCCGAGTAGTACTGGACTGTACCAGGTAGTACTGGGCTGTACTGAGCAGTACTAGACTGTGCTGAGTGGTACTGGACTGTTATGAGTAGTATTGGACTATGCAGAGTAGTTCTGGGCTTTGTCGGGTAGTACTGGGCTGTACTGAGTAGTGCTGGACTGTGCTGAGTAGTACTTGACTGTACTGAGTAGTACTTGACTGTGCTGAGTAGTACTGGACTGTGCTGAGTAGTACTGGACTGTACTGAGTAGTACTTGACTGTACTGAGTAGTACTTGACTGTGCTGAGTAGTACTGGACTGTGCTGAGTAGTACTGGACTGTACTGAGTAGTACTTGAATGTACTGAGTAGTATAAGACTGTACTGAGTAGTACTTGACTGTACTGAGTAGTATAAGACTGTGCTGAGTAGTACTGGACTGTGCTGAGTGGTACTGAACTGTGCTGAGTACTACTTGACTGTGCTGAGTAGTACTTGACTGCTGAGTAGTACTGGGCTGTACTGGACTGTAGTGAGTACTACTGTACTGTACTGAGTAGTACTGGACTGTTCTGAGTACAACTGGACTATGCTGAGTAGTGCTGGACTGTGCTGAGTAGTACTTGACTGCTGAGTAGAACTGGACTGAACTGAGTAGTACTGGACTGTGCTGAGTAGTACTGGACTGTGCTGAGTAATACTGGACTGTGCTGAGTAGTACTCGACTGTGCTGAGTAGTACTGGACTGTACTGAGTAGTACTGGACTGTGCTGAGTAGTACTGGACTGTGCTGAGTAGTACTGGACTGTGCTGAGTAGAACTGGGCTGTGTTGAGTAGTACTACACTGTGCGGAGTAGTACTGGGCTGTGCGGAGTAGTACTGGGCTGTACTGAGTTGTACTGGGCTGTGCGGAGTAATACTGGACTGTGCCGGATAGTACTGGACTGTACTGAGTAGTACTGGGCTGTGCGGAGTAATACTGGACTGTGCCGGATAGTACTGGGCTGTGCTGAGTAGTACTGGGCTGTACTGAGTAGTACTGGACTGTGCCGAGTAGTACTGGACTGTACCAGGTAGTACTGGGCTGTACTGAGCAGTACTAGACTGTGCTGAGTGGTACTGGACTGTTATGAGTAGTATTGGACTATGCAGAGTAGTTCTGGGCTTTGTCGGGTAGTACTGGGTTGTACTGAGTAGTACTGGACTGTACTGAGTAGTACTGGACTGTACTGAGTAGTACTGGACTGTACTGAGTAGTACTGGACTGTACTGAGTAGTACTGGACTGTGCTGAGTAGTACCTGACTGTTCTGAGTAGTACTGGACTGTGCTGAGTATTACTGGACTGTGCTGAGTAGTACTGGGCTGTACTGAGTAGTATTGGGCTGTACTGGACTGTAGTGAGTACTACTGTACTGTACGGAGTAGTACTGGACTGTTCTGAGTACTACTGGACTATGCTGAGTAGTACTGGACTGTACTGAGTAGTACTTGACTGTGCTGAGTAGTACTTGACTGCTGAGTAGCACTGGCCTGTGCTGAGTAGTACTGGACTGTGCTGAGTAGTACTGGACTGTACTGAGTAGTACTGGACTGTGTTGAGTAGTACTGGACTGTGCTGAGTAGTACTGGACTGTGCTGAGTAGTACTGGACTGCTGAGTAGAACTGAACTGTACTGAGTAGTACTGGACTGTGTTGAGTAGTACTGGACTGTGCTGAGTAGTACTGGACTGTGCTGAGTAGTACTGGACTGTGCTGAGTAGTACTGGACTGTGCTGAGTAGTACTGGACTGTGCCGGATAGTACTGGGCTGTACTGAGTAGTACTGGACTGTGCTGAGTAGTACTGGACTGTGCCGGATAGTACTGGGCTGTACTGAGTAGTACTGGGCTGTGCGGAGTAATACTGGACTGTGCCGGATAGTACTGGACTGTACTGAGTAGTACTGGGCTGTGCGGAGTAATACTGGACTGTGCCGGATAGTACTGGGCTGTGCTGAGTAGTACTGGGCTGTACTGAGTAGTACTGGGCTGTACTGAGTAGTACTGGACTGTGCCGAGTAGTACTGGACTGTACCAGGTAGTACTGGGCTGTACTGAGCAGTACTAGACTGTGCTGAGTGGTACTGGACTGTTATGAGTAGTATTGGACTATGCTGAGTAGTTCTGGGCTTTGTCGGGTAGTACTGGGTTGTACTGAGTAGTGCTGGACTGTACTGAGTAGTACTGGACTAAGCTGAGTAGTTCTGGGCTTTGTCGGGTAGTACTGGGCTGTACTGAGTAGTATGTCACTGTACTGAGTAGTACTGGACCGTTTTGAGTAGTACTGGACTGTGCCGGATAGTACTGGACTGTACTGAGTAGTACTGGACTGTGCTGAGTAGTACTGGACTGTGCCGGATAGTACTGGACTGTACTGAGTAGTACTGGACTGTGCCGGATAGTACTGGACTGTACTGAGTAGTACTGGAGTAGTACTGGACTGTGCTGAGTAGTACTTGACTGCTGAGTAGTACTGGGCTGTACTGAGTAGTACTGGGCTGTACTGGACTGTAGTGAGTACTACTGTACTGTACTGAGTAGTACTGGACTGTGCTGAGTACTACTGGACTGTGCTGAGTAGTACTAGACTGTGCTGAGTAGTAATGGGCTGTGCTGAGTAGTACTGGACTGTGCTGAGTAGTACTGGACTGTTCTGAGTACTACTGGACTGTGCTGAGTAGTACTTGACTGCTGAGTAGCACTGGCCTGTACTGAGTAGTACTGGGCTGTACTGAGTAGTACTGGACTGTACTGAGTGGTACTGGACTGTACTGAGTACTACTGGACTGTGCTGAATAGTACTGGACTGCTGAGTAGAACTGGACTGTACTGAGTAGTACTGGACTGTGTTGAGTAGTACTGGACTGTGCTGAGTAGTACTGGGCTGTACTGAGTAGTACAGGGCTGTGCGGAGTAATACTGGACTGTGCCGGATGGTACTGGACTGTACTGAGTAGTACTGGGCTGTGCGGAGTAATACTGGACTGTGCCGGATAGTACTGGGCTGTGCGGAGTAGTACTGGGCTGTACTGACTAGTACTGGGCTGTACTGAGTAGTACTGGACTGTGCCGAGTAGTACTGGACTGTACCAGGTAGTACTGGGCTGTACTGAGCAGTACTAGACTGTGCTGAGTGGTACTGGACTGTTATGAGTAGTATTGGACTATGCTGAGTAGTTCTGGGCTTTGTCGGGTAGTACTGGGCTGTACTGAGTAGTGCTGGACTGTGCTGAGTGGTACTGGACTGTTATGAGTAGTATTGGACTATGCTGAGTAGTTCTGGGCTTTGTCGGGTAGTACTGGGCTGTACTGAGTAGTGCTGGACTGTGCTGAGTGGTACTGGACTGTACTGAGTAGTACTGGACTAAGCTGAGTAGTTCCGGGCTTTGTCGGGTAGTACTGGGCTGTACTGAGTAGTATGTCACTGTACTGAGTAGTACTGGACTGTGCTGAGTAATACTGGACTGTGCCGGATAGTGCTGGACTGTACTGAGTAGTATTGGACTGTGCCGGATAGTACTGGACTGTACTGTGTAGTACTGGACTGTGCCGGATAGTACTGGACTGTACTGAGTAGTACTGGGCTGTACTGAGTAGTACTGGGCTGTACTGAGTAGTACTGGACTGTGCCGAGTAGTACTGGACTGTACCAGGTAGTACTGGGCTGTACTGAGCAGTACTAGACTGTGCTGAGTGGTACTGGACTGTTATGAGTAGTATTGGACTATGCTGAGTAGTTCTGGGCTTTGTCGGGTAGTACTGGGCTGTACTGAGTAGTGCTGGACTGTGCTGAGTGGTACTGGACTGTACTGAGTAGTACTGGACTAAGCTGAGTAGTTCCGGGCTTTGTCGGGTAGTACTGGGCTGTACTGAGTAGTATGTCACTGTACTGAGTAGTACTGGACCGTTTTGAGTAGTACTGGACTGTGCCGGATAGTACTGGACTGTACTGAGTAGTACTGCACTGTGCTGAGTAGTACTGGACTGTGCTGAGTAGTACTGGACTGTGCTGAGTAGTACTGGACTGTGCCGGATAGTGCTGGACTTTACTGAGTAGTACTGGACTGTCCGGATAGTACTGGACTGTACTGAGTAGTACTGGACTGTGCTGAGTAGTACTGGACTGTACTGAGTAGTACTGGACTGTGCCGGATAGTACTGGACTATGCTGAGTAGTACTGGACTGTGCTGAGTAGTACTGGACTGTGCCGGATAGTACTGGACTGTACTGAGTAGTACTGGACTGTGCTGAGTAATACTGGACTGTGCCGGATAGTGCTGGACTGTACTGAGTAGTATTGGACTGTGCCGGATAGTACTGGACTGTACTGTGTAGTACTGGACTGTGCCGGATAGTACTGGACTGTACTGAGTAGTACTGGACTGTATTGAGTAGTACTGAGCTGAATCGGGCGTTGCCACAGTGTAACTGGTAATGGCGGCATAACTGAATTTCTAATTCGAAACAGAGAGAGAAAGAAAAAACACACTGGGATAGCTTAAATATATAACGAACCATAAGGTCTGATAAGGTTAGTAAAGCAAATAAACTAGGTTAGCTTTGAAAAAAAAACCCAAGTACGTGGCGGGGATGTTGTTAAATTCACCAAATCCACCAAGCATGTGTTTCTACTACGTAGCTACGATCTGTCTAAAAAATGAGCGTAATTTGTATAAATGTAAATATTGATAACAGCATAATAAATATGAAAACTGACAAAAATCGTTATTTTAAAGACAGAAACTTCTGTCAAGTATAGAAGAGGCTATGTTGGACCTTGAAGAACATGTTAAGTCTGACTTGTCTATATCGGTGACACTCGCTGTCCGTCCTTGTGGTGGCATCATTTCAAGATTGGTAATGTCCTTCTGCTGCTATGTGTCCAATACGGTTCTCGGATAATCCAATACCGGTCTGACAAGGTTGTTTTGAGATGTCTATCACCAGGACACTTTTGTGTGTTTTTGCTTCTTATTCGACAAGTTCCGTGTGATGTCCTGTAGAGCCCCGAGCAGCGGTGTCTTTGCATGAGCTTTATTTGTGTGAATCCATGTTGTATAGGGTACAATGTCGTTTCTGCAAACAAGGTTCACAATGTGCTGCTGACATATGTATGCTAACAACTTGCAGCAGATGCATGTTAGTATTCAAGTTTTCGTAATTTCGCATTGAGTTTTGTCGTCTTTTCGTTATGTCGCTGCGAAAAGACAAAATTTAGCGTGGGCGAAAAGACGATAATTATCGTTCTGTCGGGGCGACAAAACGAAACAACGAAATGGCAGAAATCAGCCATCATATGTCAGAGATATAGATGCTGCTTTGTACTCTTCACCTTTCCTGTAGGTGGGGATGACGTTGGCTTTCCTCTAGTCAGATGGAATTTTTCCTGTCTCATTGGATAACATAAGTAATGGTGGAGAGTATAAGAACTGTGGACTAGGAGCTCTCTGGACCACCTGCTATGAAGGGATTTTGTTTCTGTAGAAACTTACTAACTCCTTTTTTCCGTGATCAGGTCGTCAATTGTGGTGAATTCGCTAGCCATATGGAATGTGTTGGCAAACCTCTCTATCTATATCGGTTTTTGTTCAGAAAACCAAATGAAATAGCTCATTTAGTATGACGACTTTTCTTTCTGAGTCTTGTGGATTATACAATTGTTTCTCAGTGGCGAAATGAATTCTTATTTTCCTCCTTCTCTATACATTTTTTTTCAATCTTAGATACCTTGATGTATAATTTCCGTACTCCCAAAACACCGTTGTAAATTTCTATACAGTACAATAAAGTTTCTATCATAAAAAAGCCTTCTATGATTAAAAAATAAGGACCCAGATGTTTGAAAAAATTCGACGTTTAATTTTTGAATAGGAAACCAATTCCCGGAACAGGAAAACGTATGCATTGTACCAATTGTATAGAATACAGCCCCGAGTCTGAAATAATGATTCGATGTGTCGTCTGCTCATTAGCTGTCAAGGAATTGGCATTGGAAAGGACGGACGATTGTTACCGAGACCGCATAGGAATTGAATAATTTGAAAAGAAATGTCTGGAATCTTAGCTCTCAGATAACCGCCTTAATAAAAGATATTGTCCTCGATATTTTGTGCATACAACATTTTGAAAACGTTGTCGGGAAAATATAAGACCATTGTCTCGCGCTGGATGGTTGTACAATAGAACATTGCTGTACTATGAAATAAGAAAAAATCCATAGTCCTGTTATTGTATATTTACAGTCACGGATGATTATGTCATTTTTTCTTCCTGGTCTGTAAATCTCGACTTCTTTGTAAAACCGCATTCTTTGTACAATACTAGACATGGTCAACTACAAGTGTGAATTTTACCAGCACATCTGGACAGATATTTTGACCATATCAAGGGAAGACAATAGACATTAAAACTATCTGCTTAAATATGTTCAAATATGAAAAAAAAAAATGAAAAACAAAATGTACGAGGAGGATAAGATCAGGTGTTCCAGAAGGGTAGACGTCTTCTGTTCCCAAATATAAATATTGTGCAGTCCAAGTAAGTAATGTTGTGTTCCCAAATTAGAACAGAGTAAACAACGACAGAACCATAGTGTATACCAGTGACCATCAAAAACGCCCAATTTCATATCGCTCAAAAGAAATAGAATATTTCCCAATGAGATCAACATGACGACCGTTAAAATTCCCCACTATATTCAGTTTATTAAAAGAAAGACTATAGAAATGAAACACTTATTACCAGTAACTTCCTCGTCCATTTTGTTTTTCCGCAACCCATTGTACAGTATTAAACGATTGGAAATAATATCTGTCGTTTTATTTACTATCTCACAAGTCACCGACATAAGATCAATATTAAGATATCAGGTTTTTCCAGTTACTTGAAACAAAGTATTTCATCCATGTGTCTACGTCTATAACGATTTTATTTACGTAATTGTGTCTAGGTTAGTTTATTGTTGTTTAACGTCTTATCAACCGCCAGGGCCACATAAGGACGTGGCAGGTCTAGATGGTGTAGATTGTTTAATAGACACAAGTGAATAGTACCTTTTAATACAATTTTAAAGTCAGATGCCGAAGAGCCTTACAATGAGTTAGACTGTATCATACAATTGTCGCTTTCTTCCACGACTCGTAAGTGAGGCTAAGGGCCTAAAGTTTGTAGCCTAGGAGACAACTGAGGAAAATCCAAAATGAACGAAAAGACAAGCCATACACTTGTACTTATTGAAATCATAAAATCTATTTCGCTGTCGGGTGTTCTAAAATGATGGGATATATGGAAATTATAAAATTTACTTATTTATTCGTGATAGTGCACCTCCTCATCAAGGTTTTGACTTTTCTGTCCATCACTTTGGATTTTTCTCAGTCGCCACCAGTGCGAAAATATAACAGAACACTTTCGCTGGTTAATGGTTCCTGGTAATTCACCACTGATGACATGATTTTAATAATAAATAAAACGCATTATGTATCTAAGTCATAATGTGTTTGTGTGAAATTAAAATACTTGTAATGTAGAACTGTAAACGATGTTATTTCGCTCTATTGTGTTTTCTAGAGCTACAAAGCCATTATACACTTTCGCTGGTTAATGGTTCCTGGTAATTCACCACTGATGACATGATTTTAATAATAAATAAAACCCATTATGTAAGTAAGTTATAATGAGTTTGTATCAAATTAAAAATACTTGTAATGTAGAACTGTAAACGTTGCTGCTACAAAGCCATTACAACATATGCATTGGCTATAATGCTGTGACAACAATAACTCCGGTGAAATAAGGCATCATTGTCGTAAAATAAAGACTTTTTCTGTAAGATCAGCTTATCATGAAACAAAGCACCGTGAACGACTGACATGACACATCACGCGTGATATTATCTCAAATTTCGTTTCTAAATTTGGTTCGTAAATACATTCAAACATCGTATACTTGTGTCGCTAGGGAAATCTTCTCCTTGGTTAAAAATTAAGTCAGGAGAAATTGAAATTTTGTCTAATTAGTGAAAGCGTGTAAATTACATATTTTGTTTTCAGACACAGAGAAAGTGCTCTCCAGCAATTCTTTCTCCCTAACGCAGACAATCTTTTGTCGTAATTAAAATATACACATTTCATTATGGTATTGGAGTTTCTCATTTATATATATTTTATGAAGATTGTATAAAAGACACCTGAACACATTTCAATGCAAATACAGAATAAGATAAACCAAGGCTTAAAATGAAAAAAAAAAAAAAATCTTGAAGTCGTCATTGATGCCGAGGACCTAAGATATGAAACTGGAGCCGACAGAAGAAGAAAAATTGATCGACAGAAATGTACAAATCAGAATGGAGAGATTCACTAGCCCCATTGATTAAAAAATGTAATAATTTTCATATTTCTGGTCTCTGATTTCTGTCTCCGAGACCTACAACAAGACAAAGTGCTGACTGAATTATGTTAACAATTACCGTCAACTTTATCTAGATATAATTTCACACTTTACAAACTGTTAAATCTGTCACACATTAACGGTTTTCTTCAGACAGGTTTTTAAGTATGAATAACAATGTAAATTAATTCTCAAGATAAACACGTCACAGATATAATGTGGCTAATCCATAAAATCGGCTAAGTGTTTGATATCCTTTACTTATTGTCTACATCCAGTACGACAACGAAATAACCTAGAACAAAAGATTCAAGATCAGATATGTTTGAGGGGATCCAGTCTCGCGATATAGCATTACAAAACAATCGCTTCATGGAAACCTGACTTCGTAGATAAATAGTATTCTCGATATCTGTTAATATTCAAATATCGTGTCAAAATGTTTTAACATGTTTGGAATTTCATGGATTTTCGTATTACATGTTTTATTGAAATGAACGAAAATTTAAGATAAAATAGTAATGATTTAATGGTAATGAAAGGTTAATAAACCCTTGCTCAATGTGTACACATGCCAAGAATGAATGGCAGATTCACAAAATATCGGCGGAACAAGTCCCCCAGTTATATCTTGTAATGTCCAATATTTGATTATTAAGCGCTGTCGTCATTTTAATTTACTTAATAAAATTGTATTTCTAAAATTTCAAATTTAAAGATCACAGCTGTTTGGATACGCTCATCTCAGATCAAAAGATATGTCTGTATGTCGAAGTGGATCCGACAGCTCACCTAGTGAATGACAATCTTACGAAAATTTACGAGAGGTCTAAAACATGTCTTGTTAATTGTAACCCTAACAAAACCGTAACAATGACTTAGAGCAGGAGACTTGATAAACCATTCCTTCCTTCCTTGTTCATGAATGACAAAAACCTCGGTATCTCTCTCTCGGCTAACGGAAGTTGGACTAACCTTAGTCAATACATAATTGGTCAAGTTTCTCGAAAACTTATTCTACGTAAGAACCTTAAATTTAGTTTTGACAGGAAGAGTCTTCAGTCAATATATTTTACTTTTATAAGACCTCTGTTAGAGTACGGTGACATCGTATGGGACAACATTAGTCCAAGGCCAGTTGCTTGAAAATATACAACTCGAAGCAGCCAGATTTGTGAGTGGTACAGTCGTCACGAGAACCTTTATGTAGAAAGCGGCTAGGACCCCCTTGTTGTTTGAAGGAAAACACACAAAATTATCCAATCTCATAAACTTGTTTATGGTCATTGCCCTTCTTACTAAGTTTCTACCCGGTCGTCACTCCAATAAACGTTCTCATAACACCAGAAGAGCTAACATTTTTGTAAAGTAAACTTTCAAACTAACCTTTATAAAGATTCTTTCTAACTCTCTTCTGTTGACTTATGGAACGCACTTCCCGATGACATGAAATATAATTTGTCAATTAGTGATCTTAAAAAGTGAAATACCGATACTCATTTTATTACTTCACGTTATTACTACTGTAGAAGCAGACACGGCCCGATTAATCATGTAAGACTGATCAAGAACTGCAGCTCCTTAAACAGCCATTTGTACTCACGACATCTAATTGATAGTCCTATGTGTTCATGTAATCGGTCTGCTGAAAGTACCGAACATTTCCTCCTCCATTGTCCTAACTACCAACAGTTACGAGATGAATGTATTGGAAACCTTCCTCCAAACCATCATGTAAATAATGCCTTACTATATGGTAGTCGGGGCATGCTATCACTAAAATAGAACTATTTTTACTGTGTACAAAACTTTATCAGTCAATCCAAACGTATTTTTACTAAATCTCCTTTAGATTTAAAATACTGTTTATTGTCGTGGTATTTGCTACAGCTGTATAATATTGTTTACATATTACGCCAATATAAAAACTCATACCTATAGCTCTGTTGTATCAATTTAGAATTCATCTGCAGTATCGTTTGAATAAGGTACCATTTTCCACTACATGTGCAGCCCAAATGTAATGCAATCAGCGTTTGTTCTAGTAATGCAGAAATACCTCTGGCATCACCTCCCTCTAAACCCTTGCACCCTTTCTCTCCCTTTCCCTCGAACAAGTTATATGTATTATTGTCAATACTGTTCCATAGCTCTTCTATAAATATAAGAAGACGGATTTACATAAGCACGTGTTTGTGAATCCTTTCAGTGATTGTGTCTTACACCTCATTGCAATATACATCAATAAATAAAGTTTAAACTGAAAGAAAACAAATGATACCGTTATCGTGGAGGGAATTCGACACTTTTGTAATGGTTGACAGATGCCAGTATGCAGTGTGTGATGGTATCAATGGAATTTTATATATCAAGGCGATATGTTAGGTTGGCGATAAAACGGGGGCGAAGTATACCAGAGAACCACTATATATATAATTTTTTCTCGCTATCCTTACTTGTCTATAAACAATGGTATTGACATTGAATAAAGATCGGAACAAACGATCCCCCTACTTTACATAAACATTCTAGAATGATCACCACTTGGTTGTGAATTTGTTACCGGAACCTTTAAAAGGACGATACTATATGTCATTACCCGCGTCAATTCTCCCAATTTCCTCACGTTTATTTGGATTTAAATACTCTTTGATTTAATCAAAAGTAGAGATGGTATAATCTATTAGTGACAAATTGGCGAATTTCCTTCATCAAGTTTATTTCCATAAACCCTTGCTGTGTTAAAGAAAAGCCAATTTACTGTCCCTGATTCGTCCCACTCTTGTTTAATTCACTTGCAATAAGTATTAAGTGTATCACGTATGAGCAGGCTATGACTGGCCACAAAATGTTCCACGAGATTTTCACGTCTGCTCAAAACCGGGAGAACACTATCCGAATGACGTTAACAATAATGACTGTTTTTTCGCGGCTATGATAAACTCGACTGTACATCACAAATAAAGCAAATTGAATTTCTACAAATGGAACATTCAGAAGCACATTCAGACAGTCAAGACTATTTCTAAAGAGTCATTAGCAACGAAGGAATTTCCGATGAAATCTTCAGAACCGAATGTGAAAGAGGAAGGCGGATAATTGAAAGTTTCTATAGCATCGCTCGTGAACTTTGTCACGCGCGAAGAAAGGCACTGTAATCATTTAAAGAAGAGTGGTATTCACGTCAATTTGGAGCTTGCAGGCAACTGAAATAGTCTGAAAGGACTTCTCTGTTCTAATGAATACAAAAATGACATGCATTGTGGCGTTTCATTAAGCCATGGCTACACTGTAGAAGACAAGTCGTGATAGAATGCTGGGGTATATTTGTGTGGAGGGCACTCCAATGATACACGAGGATCCAATTAACCGCGCTCCACACACGGCTTAGGGCTCGATTCATCATTGTACCTGAATTAACGGACCTATTATAACGCTAGCAAGTAAATATCTCATAAAGTATCCTTTTTACAATATTGTTCAACACATAGAATTCCGGTATTATCTAGATGTCATATTGAATAAAAAGAAGGTCAGCAGATATAATTCTTCTTAATTCTAATACAATTATATAGAACTGAAATTAATAGGACACGGAATACGTTTTTTTTATTATATTGCACAGTAGCTATTAAATCATAGCATTCAAGTAATATCTAAGTTTGTTATTCAATAGAATGACAGTTATGGGATGTACGTTTTCTTACTATGGTACCATCAGATTTCCATACACTGTTCATGAACTAGATAAATCAATGACATTGATACATACATGTATCGTGTTAATATATCAGTTATCATAAAATACATATGCTAAGTATTATCCAAATGAATAGGAATCTTCCACAGATATGCGAGATTGGTAAATTTCATATTACATAGCTATGATCGCATATACTAAGATGGTTGTTATTACTCTGCAAGATCATGCTTTGATCAATATTAATTTAAAAATTCACTTTTGCGATTTTTTTAAAACTGAAGTACATCAATGTGATTATCTAGGTGTCATATTATCGTAAGCGGAAATGTCATGATACGTTTGTGTGCAATGTAGTTTCCCATCAAAAGCTGTCTTAAAGTGCCATCCTGTTGAAGTATCACAATTTATACCCGGGCGTAAACTTTAACAACGTGTCAAACATTTCTGAATATGGGATATTCGTCTGACAAAAAGAACAAATTGATTGTTTCTTGAAGCCAAATAAGGACGAATGACCTGAATAGAAATCTGTAACAATGAGGATGAGGGTGTAAAAAGGACATGAAATATTTAGGAAAACATGTATCACTTGTGTTCGACAACCTTACAAGCTTTTTTGATTAACTGGAGCTTATTGCTTGACCGTCTAAACTGTAGGTCTATCACCCACTTTTTCTAGGGTTAGATGCCATAGAACTGTTGAATAATTACCAGAAACATGTCAGAGGTTGACTTTAAGGGGAAGTCCTTATGTAAATCGGATCAAAACATTGTGGATTATTCTAATAAAGGGGAGCATTAATACTACCTTATTTGTTGATATACGGCTACAATATGTTATCTTCATTACAGGATGCCATTATTCCTTTACACAGATCTGATGAATGGTATTTGTTAAGTTAATTATTCATACTAGTGTGTTCGACTATTTTTAGGTTAAAATTGTTTTCGTTATCACATTCAATGAAATAATTAGTAGATATAATAGTTGATTTATTTGTTTAGACTTTGTTTGTCCGTACAAAACCTGGGATAAAAAAGACGTTATCTGCAGATGATTGGGTGACATAAGGGCGACTATCATTCTGTCCGTTGAACTCTTTCTTTTGTTCATATCATGCCATGGTTTTATTGAATTTGGATTATGACATGTTGGTATCTATTTTGCTTTGTTTTGTAGTGCTATCATACTGAATGCCATCAGATCACACAATTTTTTCTCGCCATACATTATCAGTATGACAATCTCAGATTATGTCTAACGACCTCGTGGGAACACTACTTCCACACTGCGCATGAATCTAAGATAATATTTTCATAGAATAATCAGTCACCGAAGCGTTCTATTTGTTTATTATTTTCCAGGCTTTTTTCTGGATTGAACAATTTTTTAAAAATCACTTTCATGTGCAAATCGATATTTGCTTTATAACAATAAGACTTTATTTTTGTTTGATAAAGGGGTGGGGTGGGGGGGATCGTTGGACAATAACGTTTTTAATTATGACGGTAATACAACGTTTCTGTATTTCACATCAATATATTTAACAAGGCAAGACATCAGGCTTAATCCACTTAGTATGTACCAGAGTCGGATGTGTATAATGTGCTAGTTTTTCGTGCATGAGTTTGATAGATTTGCCTTTAATTTGTTGTCTCTTGCTTGATAGTATTTCTATGTAATTTTGAGTGTATACCTCGCTCAGTAAGCCTCTTTATATTGTATCCTTAATCATGTTCACAACCAAACTACCTGTTACTGTAACAATATATTTCTGTAATGCTTACATTTCGTAGCTTTCCAAAAATATGTATTTCCGTTGGCATTTAATTTCGTAGATAAATATTGTTAATAAATTCCACCATTTATATTATCTATGCTAATTTTTATTGGTTTATCTTTTCGTGGATATATAAATTTATGGATTTATAGGATCCAGGAATTAAACGAAAATACCCCCCCTCCATGAATATTAATGCTTAAACAGTACAGAGTGTTAAGGTGTGGAAGGTGATCGGATCTCTTTTATCATCATCTCTATGATAGATTCTAGGACAATTTCTCTGTGGGACATGAAGCCTGACGTGCTTATTCCATTATCGCTACACTGTCCACACTTTGAGAACATGACATTGAAAGGGCATTAGTAAGATTTATATGGAAGGTGTCACCGATGAAGCGGGAGAACCTTGAATTTTAAGAACAAGTCATGGTATTCTTCTTGTTTCGTTTTAGGGGTGTCTGTATGAAAACATTTCCTATGTTCCGTTCTTGCCATTGTTTTTAAAAAAATGAGTTTCCTTATATTTGGGATTTGGCAAGAATTATTCAGTTACCTTATACAAAACTTTAACATGGAAGTTTTCGCACTCGTCACTACAGCATAAATACAAACAAGCATTCTCCATTTCATTGTTCTGAAAAATGTTAAATTTTAGTAAATCCGTTTTATAATGAAAACTATTTGTAATTTACCTCCGAATGCCTGGGACCGTTTTAGGATATTTTCTTTGAAAAGTTAATATATCATTATAGACTTACGTACTTAATCCTCCCCGTGCGGTGTCGTACATAAGACCATCACCAGCGACTTCCAGTACTGTCACTTATATATATCATTAGATGTAAAGCAATAGTTTGGATCCGTCCACTTCGAGTTGGAGTTACGCCCCCTTGACTTTCATATTTTTTACTACTTTTTTACCTGTTGAGGTAACATCTATGATATATACAAATAGTCCAGTGAAGATCTGTCAAAACATCCATTGCTTTATCAAACAATATACCAGGGTTTTATAACTGGTATTGATGCGAGATGCACATCATGAATCTGAAAAAATGATGTTTCGTCACAACTATTATTTTTTCTGAATTTTCTCCTTGTTAATGTTCCATCACATGGTTACATCTCCGATCTCATATTTACGTCAATTAACAGTTATGCATCTACTGGAAAGATAACATCATGATACAAGATAATGAAAGAGAATTTATATAAGAAATTTATATATAGGTGTTAATGTGTAAAACATCCCACGGGTGTTTATATCATATTGTTCTTTTGTATCTGTCTTGTCATCGTATTTTACAAACCGCATGGTATAGTATATTGGGCAATTTAATCGTCATGTTTGGATTCTGTAGTATTCAAAACTCTGTTGTCAATTTTAAAGCATTTATATTTGGTAAGGAATTCCAGTAAAACAAAATTTAACAACTGGAAAAAAATAGATAAAAAATGACATAGTAGTTATAAATAAAGGATAAGTCAAATAATTTTGGTAACGCAACAGAAATTGGAAAGACACTAAAGGGTTGTAAAAAAGACACAATAGAGAATACTGCACAATTCAAATATTTTCGTGGGGAGTAATTTTCGCGGTTTTCCATATGAATTCCACTACGTGGACGCTTGATTTCGTGGCTGAATAATGCCAAACAATAATTGCTGATTATACAGCTGTTTAATGAGACACGGATTAGTCACTCGTTCTAAAGGCCAGGTCGTGAAACCTAATAGGCGACGAATGAGAAAGGAAAGCAAATTAAAGACTACATAGACTTGACATCTGACATTGAAATGTGTATTCTTTATTGTCTGCATTATAGCAAAGATTGACAAATTGAAAAATGAAAGATGATTGATTAAATACATACAATATTTCTATGAATTAAAGAATACTTTATCTGTATGCGGTTAAGCTTGTTCATCGCAAGCTATTTGTTCAAATGCAATGTTACATTATTCAAAATAGTTTAGGTGAATTTTTTTTTGTATATTAAGACATCTTTACAAATAGGAAAAAAAAGGATGAGATCAATTCACACATATGTCTGGCTAAACTTTAAAATGTATTTATCTAGATATTTCTATAATAGGATTGTATTTGTTTTTTAATTGATTTTTCCCTTTTGAAAAAAAATGAACTTTGAATACCCTGAACTGGTTCTAAAATGATGTAAAAAGTCTGTGACGATTGATGTTAACTATGATAAACGTATTTCACAATTAATTGTAGAAAATGACGGAATTGTAAATACACGTTTATAAACCGTTGTATTCCTTGACGTGTCCAATTCATATTTCCTTGTACCACAAAGTCCTTAAAGCCGAGCCGCTATATCTGGCTTAGGTCTGGGATAAATCCTATTTGTAGCCACATAAAAGTCAAGTATGTTATTGTCATTAATTCTCTATAATAATTAGTTAGTTCAGTGATTGCTGGAATACCCCCCGATGAGATGGCGCTGTTCCCTCGCTGTGCATCCTCCCGATTGATGTATTTCATTCGGAGTGTTGCGGACATTTACGTACAGATATGGGAATAGCATTGTCCCATCTATAAGATCGGCCGTCACAAGTTCCTAGGTTTTAATTCCCCGTAACGTTCATACAGCCCCCAAATCGTTTAATTTTGAGGGTAAAAGAAAATTAACGGCAGGGATAAATAAACGTCTTTACAAAAACTCAGTATATGTCTCAATCAAAAGTTCGGACTTGCTTGTTAGAAAAATAATCTGGCATGTTAAGTATGAATCCAATGCTTTATTACTGAGTGATTTACGCTTTTTATGGCGTAAGGGCACTCGATTCACCTCTCTCTGACAAGCATGCATAGCATAAACAAAAATTTGTATCATCTTGACTGCAGAATACACTGTAATTATTGGACACATTTTCATTCTGAATTTATAAAAAATCATTATAAATTACTGTAGAGGGATTCATGAATTTTCAAAATGAAATAAACATACATTCTGTGAAATATGAATTATCTTTATTTAGAAATGAACAAAGCTCACAATGTCGAAATGAATACTTGTAATAATAAGGTTTTCTTATTATGTCAAAAACTTACAAAGTTGTTAGGAGATGTTGATGAAGTTTATGGTTCCATGTGTTGATGACGATGAAGAAATGGCTGAACTACCAACCATAATAAACAGATTTTTATCCCGTCTCAAATGTTTCAGATGAGTGTCAAAGTTATCTGTGTAAGAATCAAAACCTTCCATGTGAAAATATTATGAAAAACATTCCCTCCCAAATTTTTATTCTATCATAAAGCTTTGGATATGTTATTAATTAAGACTTTTTACTAAATGGGATCACCTTATATTACATAAGGTTTAACACTTTAAATTACCTCCTGCACTGGTGAGCCGTATGGACGTACACATGACATCTTACATAATAACAGACTCGCCGCGCCCGATGGTATGGTATATAAGTCATTTGTTATTTACACACGATGTTAATTGTTATCATAATGAAAGCAACCCTGTCAAATGTTACGCAAACACAAATTAAAGATATCTTAAGTTTTTAACCAGAACTAAACGCTTTTACTGCGAATTGGGAGATTAAGTGCGTAGTCTCTGACTTGTGGCAATATCATACAGCGAAGGATTCCGATTTTAAAAGGATAATTGTAAAAAGGGCTCAAAATATGAAACATTATAAAAATGGAATTATAAATCATCACAAAACGAATAAATAGTTAAATATATAAATTTATTAATGAAAAATAAAATTTTAAAGTCATTTTAAATATTACATCATTGTTCCTTAAAACGAGTGCACTTATGGCACAAATATACATCGAAGTTGAAGAAAAAATATTTCCAACATAAGATTAATTACTCGTTTATGAAATCTTTGAAATATTTCATGTTTGGTTATTATATTCAGTAAAAGTTTAATTATGATGGTCGCGTAATTCTGAAAATTATCTGACATTCATGGCTCGTCAGTATATGAAACTTTCCACAAGCTGCTGACGTGACTTTACAGATATAAAATAAGAAATTTATTTAGCGATCTCTTTGAATCCAATATTTTAAAGAAAATAAATAAATCCATTAACACAGTCTTTTTTCAGACTTATTCTAGTTATCAAAACGGTATAACATATCTACAAAATGGATAACAAACAAATAACAGAATAAAGATTAGTAATGAAATATACATTTTCACATGAATTATCTATAAAACTATCCAAGTAAATTATTACTGGTGTTTGAATATGTCTTTATTTTCGACTTCTTATTCGCGCAGACATGATACCAACAACTGAGGTCCCTCTGATGTCTATATTTTATGTTTACATATAAACATTTGGTCAATATCGAGAGTTAAAAGGTTTAAGTACAAGACTTTTGTCTCACTAAGAAATCAAAAAGAAAAAAGATTAAAAGATTTCTTTTTAATTATCATCTATAAATTCGTCTAATAGTTGTTGTGGTGATGCTGAAGGTGGTCTTTGTCACATCTTCAGGGTTAGTGTTTTTCAGTACTATTGGTACGTTCATGTGATCTGACGGCTCCTAGGATTGGATTGCCCGTGTCTCTGTTCAGGTTGTCCAAGTCTAGGCGTTTGACCATGTGAGGTCCTGTGGCTCAATGTATAGGAAAACATAAAAGCATATCGGTTGTTAATGCAGACATGAATTATTGACAAACTAATGAAAAACGCATACATAATTCATAGGAAATTGCTATAGCGAAAAAACAAAACATGTACAACAGTTTACCTACCCTATACATCAATATTTACCTACAAATACATATATCAAATTGCTCAAACATATGATATGTCGAAACAAAATAGAACCCGCCCACTCAATAAAACCAACATAATGCACAGAGGAGCATATGTCGTTCTCGGGAAGCTTTCTTTTCATCTATTATAACAGGTCAATTAAAATCGCTTTTGCATCAGGACTAATTCGAGAGAGGATGACCCTTTGCCACATCTATTAACCTAATTGGCCGGTGCATTCGGGCACGAGAGACCCACATGATTCACGCCGGATTGAAACAAGGCATGAAATTGATGATCGCTCACTCGAGGCGCGATTCCGACTCTGTTTCCGGGATCAATTCTTAAGATGTAACCCTTATTTTGTGAGGATTTGATCCTGGGTGTTTTCCTGTGTTCAAGACCTTAATAATGTCATTTGTGCTGTCTCCGGTTACAAAGACACGCTGTAACAAATTATATCTTTTACACCCAAAGCATTGAGACGTTTTTCTTCTCCGATAGTGATGAGAGTAATTCTATGTACAAGGCCTTCAAATTCGATCGATGGCAAACGGAAAGATTGGAATTGGCAAAAATTATATCTTTGTCTGATTGAGTGCTGATTTTGGTCTTTTCGTGTCGTCAGAGAACGTACCAGAATCTCATATATTGTTTTACTAACAAGCCCGAACAAACCAGTGTTTCTTACAAAATATCTATATCACTTCCGCCCCTGGTACTTTTGCTTTGTTAGATAGAAATACGGGAGAGTATATATAGCTTTCCTTTAGGCAGAAATTTGTCACGGAAATGGAAAATTTCTATAAATACAGAATAGAATGATTTGGTCAATTGCCTTTTCAAAGTTAACGGGAACGCATAAAGCGTACTTTAAATTTGATTCTAAATTGAGAGTTGTCTTTTTCCTGAGCACGAGTTTACGAATAAACTAAAGACGTTGAAAAACGATTTCAGAGACTTAATACAATTACAATATTAACAACATATCTTGTTATCCATTGCTATACAGAAACAAATACACACTTAGTACATTATATATTTTACCGTTTAGTTTTGGATAAATATTGATTCAATGTTATACAATACTGTATTTTTCGCTAAAACTTTTAGAATTTCTTTATAAATGAAAGAAAACAGGTTGTTAGTCATTATCAAAAAGTTGCATGAAAACTGTAATTTAATCGTACATGAATAATGCAGAAAGTTGATTGTTTTTCTGATATTTCAATTAGAGTTTTATTAAAAATGAAATGTAAATGCAGGGATCAGGAGACCGTGGTATAATCATTGTCATTAATGTTGACACATGTATATTTCTACAGACTGCTGTTAATCTTTTAATTTTCATAGAAAAGTGATTTTCCTTGAATTTGTTGGGTACCCTAAATCTACTAACTTATATGTCCACATAATAGCAAAGGGTCTCTAAATATGAAATGGATTTAAGTACAAGTGAATATTTGTGTTTAAGGTTTATACACGAAATCAAGAGCTAACGAAAATGATTATTTCTTTATGAAAAACATGAATTTCGAATCCAAGGAAAACTTGTACTTCGTCTTTTAGCTGACAAGATTCAGGGAACGGCAGCTTATAAAGAAAATAATAAGTAATAGATATAGATATGATTTAGAATAGATCTTTAATTAATATATATAAAACAAATGTGAGTGTGATATAGTGATTAATATTTTTTTAGGAAAGTGATCCCTTCATTAGCAACAAACCTTTTTTAGTGATGAATCGTGATCGATTATACAAACATATATATATATATATCAAACTACATCAATAGGGACAGTAGGTAACTGTATATATATATATCAAACTACATCAATAGGGACAGTAGGTAACTGTATATATATCACACTACATCAATAAAGACTGTTTATATATATATATATCACACTACATCAATAGTAGGTAACTGTATATATATATATATATATATATATCACACTACATCTGTTTATATATATATACACACTAGGTAACTGTATATATATATATATATATATATATATATATATATATCACACTACATCAATAGGGACAGTAGGTAACTGTATATATATATATACTACATCAATAAAGACAGTAGGTAACTGTATATATATATATATATCAATAAAGACAGTAGGTAACTGTATATATATCACACTACATCAATAAAGACAGTAGGTAACTGTATATATATCACACTACATCAATAAAGACAGTAGGTAACTGTATATATATCACACTACATCAATAAAGACAGTAGGTAACTGTATATATATCACACTACATCAATAAAGACAGTAGGTAATTGTGTGTTTGTATGTGTGTATATATATATATATATATATATAATTACATATATATGTATATATATGTATATATATATATCACACTACATCAATAAAGACAGTAGGTAATTGTATATATATATATATATATATCACTACATCAATAGGGACAGTAGGTAACTGTATATATATATCACACTACATCAATAAAGACAGTAGGTAACTGTGTGTTTGTATATATATATATATATATATATATATATATCACTACATCAATAGGGACAGTAATATATATATCACACTACATCAATAAAGGTATATATATATATATATATATATATATATATATATCAATAAAGACAGTAGGTAATTGTATATATATATGTATATATATATATATCACACTACATCAATAAAGACAGTAGGTAATTGTATATATATATATATATATATATATATATATATATATATATATCACACTACATCAATAGGGACAGTAGGTAACTGTTTATATATATATATATATATATATATATCACTACATCAATAGAGACAGTAGGTAACTGTATATATATATATATATATATATATATATATATGTTGTGAACACACACACAGAGAGACAGACACAGAAAACTATATATATATATATATATATATATATATATATATATATATCACTACATCAATAAAGACAGTAGGTAACTAAATTTCCGGTTTCTAATAAATTCTGGAATCTATAATTAATACACCAAGGGTATGAAAAACACAGCTTTCCGAGTTTATTAATTGATTTATCATATAGTCTAGATTTTGTTTGTAGATTGATTTCCACAAGGTTAAGTGATATGCCTGTATGCTGATAAAACAAATATATAACTCAAATTTAGCATGAAATGAGAAAACCTGACGTTCACAGAGAAGCAAAAACCAGACATTTCATATCCAATTTCGGTCACCTAGTTCAGATCTACTTAACTCAAGCATGTGGATAATTATAGGTATACATAACTTTGTAAAAAATATTTTTTAAAGATGTATATCAAAACATTACATGGTAGTATTTCTGTCTAAATCGAATAATTGTGTCTAATTTCCTCAACATTGATTGCTTTCCATTTCCTCGCATTTCTTAGTCAGTCATTACAATGACCGACAAAACCATGTATTTTTCTTTGTTTTTGTTTTGTTGATTTTTGGTTTTTGTTTGTTTGTTTTTTTTTCTTTTGTTTTTTGTTTTTTTTTTCTTTTGTTTTTTGTTTTTTGTTTTTTTTTTTTTTTTTTTTTTTTTGTGTTTTTGTTTTTTTTTTTTTTTTGCTTTGTTTTTTTTGTGCTTGTTTGTAGTTTGCTTATTTAGATGTCCTTGATGTGTTTACTTATTTTGTCCTTTTCCGCTATTCCTGTCGTTTAGTAAACTAAAAAAACTGATAGTTACACCAATGGAGGTCTTATTCTATCTGATACATAAGTAAACATTTACAACTCAATTCATTAACTTTGTCACTTTATTCGCAATACTAAATCATACATAGCATAACTAATATTATAAAGCTGATCATCCTTTTGTTAAAGGGCAACTTTAAAAATATTTAACCTTTCTTCTATAAACAATGAAAATATTGCTTTTGATAAATGGCATTAGCAGTTCCAATATCAACAAGATTTCTATGTTTTTGTTTCTTTTACCAAATAGGCGTTGTGATATACACACGCTCGCTGTTCTTTTGTGTGTTCGAGATTTCAGATGGTAGATACTGATGGTGGAATTTTAATCAGCGAGGTTTGCCTATAATTGTCAAGTATTTTGTTCATTCGCTTGGTACCACGATTCAGAATGAGCACTTGCCCTTGACGTTCTTTAGAAATTATCAGATATATGAATATCTAAAAGTTAGTTGTGAATTATAAGTATAGTGCACTCCCTCTCATCTACATTTTGACATCTTTTTTCGGTCAATTTCGGGTTTTCTCAGTCGCCTCCCAAGTTTCCAAATGCAAGCCCCACGCATCACTGACAAGTTCTAGAATGATGAAACAGCTTTATAACACATTTAACGCTGTATCCTTCTCTACCGTATCAAGTCTTAAATTTTTATTGAAAGGTACTATTCACTTGTATATCTTTCGTACAGCATCATACGATTTATTCTCGTGGTCTTTTTAAATGGAAAGTTTCCTCAATAATCACAATATTCAACACACAAAACAAAATGAACGTTTAGGTATATCATATATTTGTTAGATATAAACAATAGCTTTGTAACTTTTGTCAGAGGTTTGTATATTTGAGGCTCTTTAGCCCTGACGACTCTGTGACCTTGGACATTTTATTGTGATAATTTTAGGTTTCGGTGCATAAGGTTTAAGTGTATAAGGTTTTGGTATACAAAGGTTTGGTGTATAAAATTTGGTGTATAAGGTTTGGTGTATAAGGTTTCTGTGTATAATGTTTGATGAATAAGGTTTGGTGTATAGGTTTGGTGTATAAGGTTTCTGTGTATAATGTTTGATGAATAAGGTTTGATGTATAGGTTTGGTGTATAAGGTTTGGTGTATAAGGTTTCTGTGTATAATGTTTGATGTATAAGGTTTCAGTGTATAAGGTTTGGTGTGTAAGGTTTCTGTGTATAAGGTTTCTGTGTATAAGGTTTGGTGTATAAGGTTTGGTGTATAAGGTTTGATGTATAATGTTTCTGTGTATAAGGTTTCTGTGTATAATGTTTGCTGTATAAGGTTTCAGTGTATAAGGTTTGGTGTATAAGGTTTCTGTGTATAAGGTTTCTGTGTATAAGGTTTCTGTGTATAAGGTTTGGTGTATAAGGTTTCTGTGTATAAGGTTTGGTGTATAAGGTTTCTGTGTATAAGGTTTGGTGTATAAGGTTTCTGTGTATAAGGTTTCTGTGTATAAGGTTTCTTTGTATAATGTTTCTGTGTATAAGGTTTGGTGTATAAGGTTTCTGTGTATACGGTTTGGTGTATAAGGTTCCTGTGTATAAGGTTTCTGTGTATAAGGTTTCTGTGTATAAGGTTTCTGTGTATAAGGTTTGGTGTATAAGGTTTGGTGTATAAGGTTCCTGTGTATAAGGTTTCTGTGTATAAGGTTTCTGTGTATAAGGTTTGGTGTGTAAGGTTTCTGTGTATAAGGTTTCTGTGTATAAGGTTTCTGTGTATAAGGTTTCAGTGTATAATGTTTGATGTATAAGGTTTCAGTGTATAAGGTTTGGTGTATAAGGTTTCTGTGTATAAGGTTTCTGTGTATAAGGTTTGGTGTATAAGGTTTGGTGTATAAGGTTTCTGTGTATAAGGTTTGGTGTATAAGGTTTCTGTGTATAAGGTTTCTGTGTATAAGGTTTCTGTGTATAATGTTTGATGTATAAGGTTTCAGTGTATAAGGTTTGGTGTATAAGGTTTCTGTGTATAAGGTTTGGTGTATAAGGTTTGGTGTATAAGGTTTCTGTGTATAAGGTTTGGTGTATAAGGTTTCTGTGTATAAGGTTTCTGTGTATAAGGTTTGGTGTATAAGGTTTCTGTGTATAAGGTTTGGTGTATAAGGTTTCTGTGTATAAGGTTTCTGTGTATAAGGTTTGGTGTATAAGGTTTGGTGTATAAGGTTTGATGTATAATGTTTCTGTGTATAAGGTTTGGTGTATAAGGTTTCTGTGTATAAGGTTTGTGTGTATAAGGTTTGTGTGTATAAGGTTTGGTGTATAAGGTTTGGTGTATAAGGTTTGGTCTGTAAGGTTTCTGTGTATAAGGTTTCTGTGTATAAGGTTTCTTTGTATAATGTTTCTGTGTATAAGGTTTGGTGTGTAATATTTTGTGTGTAAGGTTTGGTGTATCAGGTTTCTGTGTATAAGGTTTCTGTGTATAAGGTTTCTGTGTATAAGGTTTGGTGTGTAAGGTTTCTGTGTATAAGGTTTCTGTGTATAAGGTTTGTGTGTATAAGGTTTGTGTGTATAAGGTTTCAGTGTATAATGTTTGGTGTATAAGGTTTCTGTGTATAAGGTTTGGTGTATCAGGTTTCTGTGTATAAGGTTTCTGTGTATAAGGTTTGGTGTATAAGGTTTCTGTGTATAAGGTTTGGTGTATAAGGTTTCTGTGTATAAGGTTTCTGTGTATAAGGTTTGGTGTATAAGGTTTGTGTGTATAAGGTTTGGGGTATAAGGTTTCTGTGTATAAGGTTTCTGTGTATAAGGTTTGGTGTGTAAGGTTTGTGTGTATAAGGTTTGGGGTATAAGGTTTCTGTGTATAAGGTTTCTGTGTGTAAGGTTTCTGTGTATAAGGTTTGGTGTATAAGGTTTGGTGTGTAAGGCTTCTGTGTATAAGGTTCCTGTGTATAAGGTTCCTGTGTATAAGGTTTCTGTGTATAAGGTTTGGTGTGTAAGGTTTCTGTGTATAAGGTTTGGTGTATAAGGTTTGGTGTATAAGGTTTCTGTGTATAAGGTTTGGTGTATAAGGTTTCTGTGTATAAGGTTTCTGTGTATAAGGTTCCTGTGTATATGGTTTCTGTGTATAAGGTTTGGGGTATCAGGTTTCTGTGTATAAGGTTTGGTATATAAGGTTTGGTGTGTAAGGTTTCTGTGTATAAGGTTTCTGTGTATAAGGTTTGGTGTATAAGGTTTTGTGTGTAAGGTTTCTATGTATAATGTTTGGTGTATAAGGTTTGGTGTATAAGGTTTCTGTGTATAAGGTTTGGTGTATAAGGTTTGTGTGTATAAGGTTTGGGGTATAAGGTTTCTGTGTATAAGGTTTCTGTGTGTAGGTTTCTGTGTATAAGGTTTGGTGTATAAGGTTTGGTGTGTAAGGCTTCTGTGTATAAGGTTCCTGTGTATAAGGTTCCTGTGTATAAGGTTTCTGTGTATAAGGTTTCTGTGTATAAGGTTTGGTGTATAAGGTTTGGGGTATAAGGTTTCTGTGTATAAGGTTTGGTGTATAAGGTTTGTGTGTATAAGGTTTGGGGTATAAGGTTTCTGTGTATAAGGTTTCTGTGTGTAAGGTTTCTGTGTATAAGGTTTGGTGTATAAGGTTTGGTGTGTAAGGCTTCTGTGTATAAGGTTCCTGTGTATAAGGTTCCTGTGTATAAGGTTTCTGTGTATAAGGTTTGGTGTGTAAGGTTTCTGTGTATAAGGTTTGGTGTATAAGGTTTGGTGTATAAGGTTTCTGTGTATAAGGTTTGGTGTATAAGGTTTCTGTGTATAAGGTTTCTGTGTATAAGGTTCCTGTGTATATGGTTTCTGTGTATAAGGTTTGGGGTATCAGGTTTCTGTGTATAAGGTTTGGTATATAAGGTTTGGTGTGTAAGGTTTCTGTGTATAAGGTTTCTGTGTATAAGGTTTGGTGTATAAGGTTTTGTGTGTAAGGTTTCTATGTATAAGGTTTGGTGTATAAGGTTTGGTGTATAAGGTTTCTGTGTATAAGGTTTGGTGTATAAGGTTTCTGTGTATAAGGTTCCTGTGTATAAGATTTCTGTGTATAAGGTTTGGGGTGTAAGTTTTGGGGTATCATGTTTCTGTGTATAAGGTTTGGTGTATAAGGTTTGGTGTGTAAGGTTTCTGTGTATAAGGTTTCTGTGTATAAGGTTTGGTGTATAAGGTTTCTGTGTATAAGGTTTCTGTGTATAAGGTTTGGTGTATAAGGTTTGTGTGTATAAGGTTTGGGGTATAAGGTTTCTGTGTATAAGGTTTCTGTGTGTAAGGTTTCTGTGTATAAGGTTTGGTGTATAAGGTTTGGTGTGTAAGGCTTCTGTGTATAAGGTTCCTGTGTATAAGGTTCCTGTGTATAAGGTTTCTGTGTATAAGGTTTGGTGTGTAAGGTTTCTGTGTATAAGGTTTGGTGTATAAGGTTTGGTGTATAAGGTTTCTGTGTATAAGGTTTGGTGTATAAGGTTTCTGTGTATAAGGTTTCTGTGTATAAGGTTCCTGTGTATATGGTTTCTGTGTATACGGTTTGGGGTATCAGGTTTCTGTGTATAAGGTTTGGTATATAAGGTTTGGTGTGTAAGGTTTCTGTGTATAAGGTTTCTGTGTATAAGGTTTGGTGTATAAGGTTTTGTGTGTAAGGTTTCTATGTATAAGGTTTGGTGTATAAGGTTTGGTGTATAAGGTTTCTGTGTATAAGGTTTGGTGTATAAGGTTTGTGTGTATAAGGTTTGGGGTATAAGGTTTCTGTGTATAAGGATTCTGTGTGTAAGGTTTCTGTGTATAAGGTTTGGTGTATAAGGTTTGGTGTGTAAGGCTTCTGTGTATAAGGTTCCTGTGTATAAGGTTCCTGTGTATAAGGTTTCTGTGTATAAGGTTTGGTGTGTAAGGTTTCTGTGTATAAGGTTTGGTGTATAAGGTTTGGTGTATAAGGTTTCTGTGTATAAGGTTTGGTGTATAAGGTTTCTGTGTATAAGGTTTCTGTGTATAAGGTTCCTGTGTATATGGTTTCTGTTTATAAGGTTTGGGGTATCAGGTTTCTGTGTATAAGGTTTGGTATATAAGGTTTGGTGTGTAAGGTTTCTGTGTATAAGGTTTCTGTGTATAAGGTTTGGTGTATAAGGTTTTGTGTGTAAGGTTTCTATGTATAAGGTTTGGTGTATAAGGTTTGGTGTATAAGGTTTCTGTGTATAAGGTTTCTGTGTATAAGGTTTCTGTGTAGAAGATTTCTGTGTATAAGGTTTGGGGTGTAAGGTTTGGGGTATCAGGTTTCTGTGTATAAGGTTTGGTGTATAAGGTTTGGTGTGTAAGGTTTCTGTGTATAAGGTTTCTGTGTAGAAGGTTTCTGTGTATAAGGTTTGGGGTATAAGGTTTGGGGTATCAGGTTTCTGTGTATAAGGTTTGGTGTATAAGGTTTCTGTGTATAAGGTTTCTGTGTATAAGGTTCCTGTGTATAAGGTTTGGTGTATAATATTTTGTGTGTAAGGTTTGGTGTATCAGGTTTCTGTGTATAAGGTTTCTGTGTATAATGTTTGGTGTATAAGGTTTGGTGTATAAGAGTTCTGTGTAGAAGGTTTCTGTGTATAAAATTTGGTGTATAAGATTTGGTATATAAGGTTTGGTGTTTAAGGTATCTGTGTATAAGGTATGGTGTATAAGGTTTGGTGTATAAGGTTTCTGTGTATAAGGTTTGGTGTATAAGGTTTGGTGTATGAGGTTTGGTGTATAAGGTTTCTGTGTATAAGGTTTGGTGTATAAGGTTTCTGTGTATAAGGTTTGGTGTATCAGGTTTCTGTGTATAAGGTTTCTGTGTATAAGGTTTGGTGTATAAGGTTTCTGTGTATAAGGTTTGGTGTATCAGGTTTCTGTGTATAAGGTTTCTGTGTATAAGGTTTGGTGTATAAGGTTTCTGTGTATAAGGTTTGGTGTATAAGGTTTCTGTGTATAAGGTTTCTGTGTATAAGGTTTGGTGTATAAGGTTTGGTGTATAAGGTTTCTGTGTATAAGGTTTGGTGTATAAGGTTGTGGTGTGTAAGTTTTGGGTGTGTATTAAGCTATAGTTACTCTAAAGTAAGACCGCCATTAAGAATCATACACTTAAACCCAAATAGGTAAAGCTAAAAAATGTTGGACAACAAAGACTCTCTCAAACACCAACTAGAGGAATTTAGAATCTTTCCTGGAGGCGGCTAAAATCCAAACAAATACCAATTGTACAGTAATTAATAGAATGGTCCACAAGAGAGATGAATACATCTGTCATGGCGACGATCGGACACCTGATTCGTATCAATCGCGGATTGTGCACTGGCTTTCTCTCTCATTAAAGACATTGTTGTAACTACGCCGCAATTCATCAAACAGCCAACTCTAAACAGATTTCGCCTTCGGATTTTCTGTGCCGGCATCCGCACCTTACACTAAGTCGGACAAATTATTTTTTGCGGCAAGCAGTCGGATGCTGTTTCTAGTATCAGATGTTCAGTGGGTAAGTAAAAGGCTTAACGAAGAAGAACACCTATTAGCAATTTGATTCCTTATTATCCGAGAAAAAGAAATAACAATACGGAGATACATCATGCGTGCTTTTCCAATACATTTCTATTTGGTTAATTCAGGTTTGTTAGAGCCCAGATATCTATTTCTTTGGGATTCACATTATTTTCTTGTCGATACTATACAAAGACGTTCTTCTATATCAAATAATCGCCTTTGGAGACTTAATCAATCAGCGAGCGAGTTCGGACGCAATGTTTCCTCTCCATATAATGTTCACAAAAACACCGTGATGTTTAATTTAGTTCTGATAGAATGTTATAATAGAACGAAACCTTACAATCGCGCGAGATAATACGATTTGTAATGATATTAACGCCTATGGATTCTGCAACAAACACAGTTTGATGAGCATAGGGCATTTTGTAAGACTTCATTTTGACTTGAAACAGACAGGACGGTACGGTGTTAGCTACGATGAATGTACTTTCTCACAATCCCCTTATCTTCTATTACTTTACACATTGGTTTCGTTGGCTTGTACAAATTGAACTTTCATCAACATTCTATATTCTCATTTTCTCCAATTTCCATTAAAGCGAAGTCGGTTGTATGGCCCAGTCTAATGAATTTGTTGTCTAATCCGCTTCGGAGTGGTGTAAAACCAGGATCATGTTTGAGGTAAAAACAATAATAGAATTTGAGAATGGGATTAAATCTGCAACATTCCTCTAGTTTAATTACGCAATTTTCATCCCCATCTTTTTTCTTTTTCTTTTCTTTTTTTTCACACATTCAACATCAAATATATTTCAAATGGGTACGTTTACCCAAGATCATCATTATAGAAAAAGTCTGGTATCAATATAAAAAAATTAGATTTATTCATAGACAAGGCCAGATCGTATGACGTCATGTCAACGATCATAAAGTCATTTACGTTGTGAGATATCTACATTTAAAAGACGATATATCAGGGGAGCGGGGTTGAAAAATACGCCGCCTCCAGAACAGGGTTAAAAAACGAAATTGATTTCACACAAATAACAACAGGTGTTCCGGTGAGGGTTCTTTACTACACGGTAATCACCACGACTTTCGTTGTCGGTTCAGACTAAGTCAACAACGAATTAAAACAAAGAAAAGATGGTAGTTATAATGTATCATTTCATATAAAGATAACTTGTCTTTATGACAACATTTGTATCATATGTATGATAGCAACAACGGAAAAGTATCTGAAATTCTATGAAAATCGTCCAGTATATGAACGAAGGATAGATATCATTATCAGCTTTGATAGTGAGTAATTATATCTGTCACAACTGACACTGATTCAGAGCTCTACCTTAATATGAATATTTTCGTCTAGACATATTCTTAGGATAATCGTCTCCGATTGACGAGTCCTAGAAGGATGAAACAGCTGTATGATGTAACATCACTGACAAATCCTAGAAGGATGAAACAGCTGTATGATGTAACATCACTGACAAATCCTAGAAGGACGAAACAGCTGTATGATGTAACATCACTGACAAATCCTAGAAGGACGAAACAGCTGTATGATGTAGCTTTACTGACAAGATCTAGAAGGACGAAACAGCTGTATGATGTAACATCACTTACGAGTCCTAGAAGGATGAAACAGCTGTATGATGTAACATCACTGACAAGTCCTAGAAGGACGAAACAGCTGTATGATGTAACATCACTGACAAGTCCTAGACGGACGAAACAGCTGTATGATGTAGCATCCCTGACGAGTCATAGAAAGACGATCAAGCTGTATGATGTAACATCACTTACGAGTCCTAGAAGGACGAAACAGCTGTATGATGTAACATCACTGACAAATCCTAGAAGGACGAAACAGCTGTATGATGTAGCTTTACTGACAAGATCTAGAAGGACGAAACAGCTGTATGATGTAACATCACTTACGAGTCCTAGAAGGACGAAACAGCTGTATGATGTATTACTGACGTGTCCTAGAAGGACGAAACAGCTGTATGATGTAGCTTTACTGACAAGATCTAGAAGGACGAAACAGCTGTATGATGTAACATCACTTACGAGTCCTAGAAGGACGAAACAGCTGTATGATGTATTACTGACGTGTCCTAGAAGGACGAAACAGCTGTATGATGTAGCATCACTGGTGAGTCCTAGAAGGACGAAACAGCCGTATGATATAGCATTACTGACGAGTCCTACAAAGACGAAACAGCTGTATGATGTAGCATCACTGGCGAGTCCTAGAAGGACGAAACAGCAGTGGTTGTAGCATCACTAACGAGACCTAGAAGGATGAAACAGCTGTATGATGTAGCATCACTGACGAGTCCTAGAAGGACAAAACAGCTGTATGACGTATTACTAACGAGTCCTAGAAGGATGAATCGGCTGTATGATGTAGCATCACTGATTAGTCCGAGAAGGACGAAACAGCTGTATGATGTATTATTGACGAGTCCTTCCCTTCCGATTTTCCTGGAATATTTAACCATATTCGTTAACATTTCCCAATCACAGATCACACAAGAAAATACATTGGATATAGATAATACTGGTCATCTGTATTTTGCTTTCTTGCTGTTTTATACTCTAAACTTATCTACGGGATGATATGGCTATGCTGGGTGTCTGTATAGAAGTGTAACCTTCCGTGTTTAACTTCTAGTATTTTGACCTGACTTCCGTCCATATTTGTGGTCAGAACTAACCAGTATTTTTTTCTGCGCTGTTGATATATATACTCGGTACTGATACTCATTTCTCATACAGTGTAGCGATTGTGATTAAATGTTTGAATAATAAGGTTTAGATTTTCTATGTTTATCATCGGAACTCTGTTGCCATGGTACTCTGTCTTATACACGTAGTTCCAATTGTCTTGTCCTAATGTCTTTAACTGACTGAGGTAAAGGTTGATATAGGTAGTAAATTTTAGTGTAGTTATTAGAAAATATAAAGTATTTTACATCTATGTCATTAATCAAACTATGGATGATTATGTATATTTTCATCTTCGGAAAAAAAGCTTAACTAATGAAACTTCAAAAATAAACTTATTTACGGTAAACTACAGACGTAATATTTTTTCCAATTTTCCAAGTTGCCAAAGAGTCGAGCAAATGTTGTTTTCTTTATTAATAGATTTATTTATGTAAATGAAACGTTATGATGCATCGATCGCGTTTCCAAGAATTACGTGAACGACATCTCGTGAAAGTTAACAGAAAATGACATAATTATGTAATAAAAATATTTGAAAAATCTCAGTCTACTAAATAAAATTAAAAGAAATTACATCAACGTTTACGTATTTGGGGAAAATCAATGAGTATTTATCTTATATTCAATGTACAAAAAGAAAAAAGAACAAATTCCAAATCTGGTACCCATACTTTAAGCTTTTGGTGCATACAACCAATTTTTGTATCTGTATTCGTGTCATGCTAGATTTCATTGCGGAGAATGTTTTGAAAAACTTCGTTTGTTGAAATATTTTCTAGCTGACTTGCATAATAATAGCTCTTAAGAAAGTCTAATGTTGTGACAAAAAGGGCGTGAAATAAGAATTAGTGTGTAAATTGATGACGTGTTAGCGGGATAAGAGAAAATGAAATCATGTCCTTAATTCAACACCATAAAACACTGCCACCAGGCAATTCATAGACTGACTAACAGCATTACAGATAATTTGTCGGTTTAACAATTTTAAATTGTTTCAAATTGAAATAAATGTTTGTGGGTTGGACTCTATGATTGCAAACCACCTAGAGGAAGTGTCGAATTAGCCTTAAATGATTGGCGTTCAGACGAGACACGGTAAAAACCAATAAGTGATAGTAAATCTAATTATCCCTATGTTTCTCATGTTAATTGTTTATTCCTTATTTGTATGCAAACGTTTAGAAGCCGGCTATGTTAACATTATCTATCAATTGAGAAAAATTTGCACCGGCATCAGTTCGAAGCTTTTGGTTCCTTAGTGGCGTCGACAATGATTGGCGGTGAGGCGTACCGCAAGGGCATACAGCCAGACCTAGGAAAAGCATAATGGAATTAGGTCCGCTTTCTACTTCCAGTAAACACATAATTGAAGGTTTTCAAGAAATTGCCATAATTAGATTGGAATAGTAGAAATGAAAGTCCAGAATTTCAATACTGAGTATTTCACACTAAATTAAAGATAATTTGTGGCAAAATCCTCCTCTAGTAACGAAAGGTTAATGACTTAATAGTATGTGTCAGCTAGGGGGTGTCCTCAAGTGTTCGCACAGTAAATCGTATTTGCATATTGTTTGTCGTCACAGAGAGGCGCCTTAGGGGTAACTGATGTTTCATATTTGTGTATTTTCCGGCGTTGAATGGTGATCGTAATTGCTATTTGGGGGGAATTATGTGTTACCTCTTTACTCATTTCTTACGTGAAAATATTGATCTATCTTCTGTTCAGGTCAACAAAAGTCTATTGACACTGCTTTTCTTGTATTTATCAAATGTGGTTTTGGAGATATCGAAGTTCTTGATATGATGGGCAAATGTTACTTTGAATTGTGTTTTATTTATACAGACGCCTCTCTGTGACTTTGATGTACGATAATATTCCACAGTCGTAATGGATACACCTGCCAATCATGAAAAAAAAGTATTACAACCGTTGCAAACATTATTTTCCTATTTGTGTGGTGCTCATATCAAAATAAAGTAGGACTAGAAGTATGCGTTTTTAATTAACCTGGTTCTCGTATAGAGAACGCGACATTACTTTGACATTAAAACAGCAGAAGATGCTTACATTCGAAAATATCAAAGTCTTGTTCTTTCTGAACTTTTCAAGTTGTATTGGTCCTTGTTTTCTTCAAGTAATGTTTTTTTTTTTATTTTGTTTTTTGCTTTTTTTTATTTCGCTTTTGTTGACAAGATTGCATTTGCTTGTTTTTTCCTTTTGGTGACTTTCACTTCTACGTGTTAAAAATGAATGACGATACATTTTTCGATCAATAATTTGCATTGCTTTGACGCGTTAAACAAAATAACAAGAAATATTGAAAAACAGATTGTGTTTATGAAACACTATGCACCCTGGTTGCATGGTTTCTTGTCTTAATTGCAATGTTTGTCTTCATGTTGGTTTCTCGTCTCCATCACAATGTTTTGTCTCCGTGTTGCTTTCCTGTCTCCATCACAATGTTTTGTCTCCGTGTTGGTTTCTTGTCTCCATCGCCAGGTTTTGTCTCTGTGTTGGTTTCTTGTCTCCATCACAATGTTTTGTCTCCGTGTTGGTTTCTTGTCTCCATCGCCAGGTTTTGTCTCCATGTTGGTTTCTTGTCTCCATCACAATGTTTTGTCTCCATGTTGGTTTCTTGTCTCCATCGCCAGGTTTTGTCTCCGTGTTGGTTTCTTGTCTCCATCGCCAGGTTTTGTCTCCATGTTGGTTTCTTGTCTCCATCACAATATTTTGTCTCCGAGATGATTTATTGTCTCCATCACAATGTTTTGTCTCCGTGCTGGTTTCTTGTCTCCATCGCTAGGTTTTGTCTCCGTGTTAGTTTCTTGTCTCCATCACAATGTTTTGTCTCCGTGTTAGTTTCTTGTCTTCATCACAATGTTTTGTCTCCGTGTTGGTTTCTTGTCTCCATCACAATGTTTTGTCTCCGTGTTGGTTTCTTGTCTCCATCGCCAGGTTTTGTCTCCATGTTGGTTTCTTGTCTCCATCACAATGTTTTGTCTCTGTGTTGGTTTCTTGTCTCCGTCGCCAGGTTTTGTCTCCGTGTTGGTTTCTTGTCTCCATCGCCAGGTTTTGTCTCCGTGTTGGTTTCTTGTCTCCATCGCCAGGTTTTGTCTCCATGTTGGTTTCTTGTCTCCATCACAATGTTTTGTCTCCGTGTTAGTTTCTTGTCTCCATCACAATGTTTTGTCTCCGTGTTGGTTTCTTGTCTCCATCACAATGTTTTGTCTCCGTGTTGGTTTCTTGTCTCCGTCGCCAGGTTTTGTCTCCGTGTTGGTTTCTTGTCTCCATCGCCAGGTTTTGTCTTCGTGTTGGTTTCTTGTCTCCATCGCCAGGTTTTGTCTCCATGTTGGTTTCTTGTCTCCATCACAATGTTTTGTCTCCGTGTTAGTTTCTTGTCTCCATCACAATGTTTTGTCTCCGTGTTGGTTTCTTGTCTCCATCACAATGTTTTGTCTCCGTGTTGGTTTCTTGTCTCCATCACAATGTTTTGTCTCTGTGTTGGTTTCTTGTCTCCGTCGCCAGGTTTTGTCTCCGTGTTGGTTTCTTGTCTCCATCGCCAGGTTTTGTCTCCGTGTTGGTTTCTTGTCTCCATCACAATGTTTTGTCTCCGTGTTGGTTTCTTGTCTCCATCGCCAGGTTTTGTCTCCGTGTTGGTTTCTTGTCTCCATCGCCAGGTTTTGTCTCTGTGTTGGTTTCCTGTCTTCATCACAATGTTTTGTCTCCGTGTTGGTTTCTTGTCTCCATCACAATGTTTTCTCTCCGTGTTGGTTTCTTGTCTCCATCGCCAGGTTTTGTCTCCGTGTTGGTTTCTTGTCTTCATCACAATGTTTTGTCTCCGTGTTGGTTTCTTGTCTTCATCACAATGTTTTGTCTCCGTGTTGCTTTCCTGTCTCCATCACAATGTTGTGTCTCCGTGTTGCTTTCCTGTCTCCATCACAATGTTTTGTCTCTGTGTTGGTTTCTTGTCTCCATCACAATGTGTTGTCTCTGTGTTGGTTTCCTGTCTCCATCACAATGTTTTGTCTCCGTGTTGGTTTCTTGTCTCCATCACAATGTTTTGTCTCCATGTTGGTTTATTTTTCGTGTCTTATTCCTTGCGTCATGCCTTCATCTTGACATTTATTCGCCATGTCGGTCTCTTGAATTGATCATGCCGTCCTGTCTTAATTTGTGCTATTTTTATTCCATAGATATTTGTATAGATCTCCATAGTGTTTACCAGTAGCTATATAAAGTAAATTGATCATGAGCTCCATACTAGTTTCTGAAAGGAAAGAGTCCATGGGTGAAAAAAATTGTTTATAAGCCACTTGAACTTTAATGAGAAGATCTTGTTATCATCAGGTTATTAGAATACAATCCGTTGTTTATGTTGTGGCTAAACAAAAAATTCTAGATGATTTTTATATCCTTTTATAATACAATTTGTACAGATGTATCGTTTTATTTTTGTTTTTTTGAGGTATCAATTTTACAATGGTGATGATTAATTCAGACCACAGACGTATAAATTTACAGAAGTACGAATGGTAAAATTCTAAATACAGATATGTTTTCTCCCCAGACACATAAAAATGATTTCATCATGACGCGAAACACCCGATCTTAGGACTTAAGATATTTAAACTCTGTTTACAAACAAAGAAAATGCAACAACTTTATCTGGGACTGTTTAAAGTCATGTCGGTGAAATGTTTCAAAAGGTAATATGTCATTTGTTAAGTAAGACGAAACCCTTCATCTGTTTCCCTTCCCGCCCCTAAAAACACCACCGAAAAGAGTATATGAGAACTTTATGATATTGGCACGAATAGGAGAAGAGAAACACGAACAAAAAGACCCGCAGGAATCTTTTGTAGTCAAGGTGAAAGGTGAAAATCCGATACATACAACAATACATTAACATGACTTGACTAGGTAGGGTACAATAGAGCGGATTTGTTAGAATTCATTAAAGTACAACAGAATGTGGTGTAATTTAACAAATATGCTTTTTACATGTAAGCGGTTCAGTGATACACTAAACGTTTTTCTTCAATGTATGCTGGTTTTCTTTGCTAGGTATTGCGCCCGTCTTAATTTTCCGATCCGGATTTTTTTACTTGGTCGCGCGTTACTGTATACGGGGGTAGGTAACATCTTGGAGAGTGTTTGTTTCCACATTCGAGCCTTTACCAGCAGTATCGCATAATAACGTACTCAGTCGTATAGATGTAAGACATGCAAGGTGCACATGGGTGCAACGTCTGTATGTGTCCATGGCGGTTCGCTAGAAATGATATCTGTACCTTAAGACTATTTGAAAATGCAAACTGAGGTAAAGTTAAACAAATTGAAAAACAGTGAAAACCAGGATGCAAAATTTCAATTTTCGTACTTCGTACCTATTCTGAGGTGACATCATGTTACTATTGGAATATTTATGTCCAGATGTCTTTGTCAATAAGAGATCAATATAAGATCATATTTTATTATGTATGAAATACATAGAAAGCGAAAGAGTATATATGCAGTTAAACTTCGTTATATTATTAACATTTCCCTGCCATGTTTTGGCGCTATAAAGGAATGAAGAATTAGGTTGGAAAAAGGTACTTTATGTATATCTATATTATATTTCATATCCGCCAGTAGGTCAGTTGTATGCCACCTTTAATATTTGAGACTGAATTATTACAGAGGTTTGATCTGGGTATAAACAAAAATGGCCGACTGTCGCTTTCGGTATCAATAGATGTTAGATTTAAGTTAGTGGCCTTCACAAACAACAAAAGTTACCTGAAGAAACATAAGAAAATAATGATAGAAAAAATGGATTGCCAAACACGTTATTTGCCACAAATGAGATGCCAAGATTGTCAATGACGTTTGCCTGCTACACGTTGATCTGACGATTCCCATATTTAGAATTTGTTTGGTTATTCTGTTCTCAAAATCACACGAAAATATTAATACTCTCGACATAATGAATATAATATTGAATCTTTTATTACTGAGATGATTTAAACCAGTCCAAAATATATGTCACGGGAAGGTATGACGTCACAAAATTATAGCGGAAAGACATGTGATGTTTTCAGTATGTCTTCAAATATGACTCTTGCTTGATCACAAAATTAAAATGTGGTCTAAATATTTTTCTATTGGAAGTTTGAGTACTTATATTATAGTACTCTAATCATTTCAACCCCTCATCGCGATTTGAAACAATTCTCTTGTTTATGGTTCTGTAGTTTAAGAATCATGTCTACGTGCTAACAATCAGCAGCGTGAAAGAAATGTCAGCAATATCGACAATTATGGCTATGACGTAATAACGATAAGGACTTTAACGAAACACACAAAAATGATATGATTCAGACAAAGATATTAAAGTAAGTTTTGAATTATTCAAATAAAAATGGTGAACAGAGAAGTAAAATATCAATATTTAAACTTGAGCCGCTAACAGACATTAAAATTGAATCGAATACAATATGGCTGATGGATATTCTGGAAAATGATCTGTTCTACACTAATGGTATCTGAACCTGCACCATAATATTCAATTAAATAAATGACCAATCTCGACAATATCTAAATCATTTGTATTTATGTATATCAACGATACATGAGAGGAAGTATGCTAATCTACAGACAAGGAACTAAATTCACAAAAAAATAAATCAGCGATTTAATTTAATCAATTGCATTTATTTTATACAAATGTAGTCTAAACAATACAAAGGAAATGGCAGTGAATATTTATAATATTAAATTTTATGATATTGTGCAAGATTTCCTGGAAACTGGGAACGGTTCACTTTTGTTTCATCGCATAATAATGTAAATATCTTTCAATAATGTATTTGTTTATCATATTATTTTACGTAAACAAATAATACACAGAACATCAACAAACTAAAACGAAAATTAAGTTTGATAAGCATTTAAGTTTATGAAGCGTAATGGAGTTCAATTTTTTTTATTGAAATTCACAGGTTAATGAGTCCGTATGTCTGTGCTATAAATAACTTTCAATTGAAACCCGCAGATCATTGAAACAGTTAAGTACCGTAGGTCAACTCGGCAAGAAAAACCATGCGATATCTTGATGGTCAGTTAATGTAATCATCTCCTGTATTATGGGGTGTCACTTTCATCTACATCTGTACCACATATTCATGCCACTATCTTCCTCTACTTCTGTACCACATAATCATGCCACTATCTTCCTCTACTTCTGTACCACATAGTCATGCCACTATCTTCCTCTACAACTGTATCATATTCTCATGCCACTATCTACCTCGACATCTACATCACATATTCATGCCACTATCTTCCTCTACATCTGTACCACATACTCATGCCACCATCTTCCTCTACAAATGTATCACATAATCATGCCACTATCTTCCTCTACAACTGTATCATATTCTCATGCCACTATCTACCTCGACATCTACATCACATACTCATGCCACCATCTTCCTCTACAAATGTACCACATATTCATGCCACTGTCTTCCTCTACATCTGTATCATATACTCATGCCACTATCTTCCTCTACAACTGTATCACATAATCATGCCACTATCTTCTTCTGCAAATGTACCTCATAGTCTTGCCACTATCCTCTTCTACATCTGTATCATATACTCATGCCACTATCTTCCTATGCATCTGTATCATATACTCATGCCACTATATTCCTCTACAACAGTATCATATAATCATGCCACTATCTTCCTCTACATCTGTACCACATACTCATACCAACATCTTCCTCTACATCTATATCACATAGTCATGCCACTATCTTCCTCTACAACTATACCACATACTTATGCCACTATCTTCTTTAACAAATGTACCACATAGTCATGCCACTATCTTCCTCTACATCACATATTTATGCCACTATCTTCCTCTACATCTGTACCACATACTCATGCCAACATCTTCCTCTACATCTATACCACATAGTCACGCCACTATCTTCCTCTACAACTATACCACATACTCATGCCACTATCTTCCTTAACAAATGTACCACATAGTCATGCCACTATCTTCCTCTACATCTACATCACATATTTATGCCACTATCTTCCTCTACAAATGTACCACATAGTCATGCCACTATCTTCCTCTACAAATGTACCACATAGTCATGCCACTATCTTCCTCTACATCTACATCACATATTTATGCCACTATCTTCCTCTACATCTGTACCACATAATCATGCCACTACCTTCCTGTACATCTATACCACATAGTCATGCCACTATCTCCCTCTACATCTGTACCACATAGTCATGCCACTATCTTCCTCTACATTTGTACCACATACTCATGCCACTATCTTCCTCTACATCTACATCACATATTCATGCCAATATCTTCCTCTACTTCTGTACCACATAGTCATGCCACTACCTTCCTCTACATCTATACCACATAGTCATGCCACTATCTTCCTCTACAACTGTATCATATACTTATGCCACTATCTTCCTCTACAACTGTACCACATACTCATGCCACCATCTTCCTCTACAACTATACCACATAATTATGCCACTTTCTTCCTCTACAACTGTACCACCGTCTTCATATTATCCTTAAACCATTCATTTTCTCCCTATACTTACCACTGCCTTTCCCCAAGACTAACCACTACATTTCCATACCGTAACCACTACATTTTACCCTACACTGAACCCCATTCCCATCCCTCCCATAAAATTACAACTACTCTTCCACTCCACCTAAGTACACCTTTCCCCTATACTCAAAACTACATCCCTCACGCACCCACTTTCCACAACATTTCCTGTACACTTACCACTACATTTTCACCTACACCTACCACTTCCTTTCCTCTTACAATTACCACTAAATTTCGATATTCCTTCGTTCAAAATCTAAAACGATTTTAATTATTTTCTATATGATACAGACAATGAAGAGAGCAAAAACAAATCTTTTGCTGAAATATTTCCAACTTGATTTCTTATTATTTTTTCTTTTTTGGTAAAGCCCCAGTCTATAATGAAAAAAACCATAGAGATTTAATGGAATAACTATTTTATTGCTAAGCGATAACAATGCTTTATCTCTGGGCGAGTATTATCTCCATCACAGAGCGACCTCTATCGGCCAATCCTAAATGGAAATGTATTCTTTACTAATCATTAGTCGGAAATAGATCATATCAGATATTGTTTTCCAGGTGACAGTTTTATTTTTGTCGAATATCTCTGACATGTATGACGCGGATTTATTGATTTTTGTAGATGTATGTCCTGAAACTAAATAATGCAATCCTGTGAAATTGATTATTACCTATTGTTACAGAGAGAGTATATTTTTCATTTTCTCGATAACGCATACGTAACAGATGTCACTATGTGAAATATTTTCAGAATTGGAAAAATTCTCCATCATTACACATTTACAATAGAGTTTCATAATGTAACTTTGTCCGTCATTGATTTCGGTGTCTGTTTCATTATGTTTGAATGACAGAAATTGAATGGACTCAGATACGTCATGCTTAGTCCCCAGGTGATGTCTGTTTCAAATTCAGGTAATTTACAAGGAAACACACACCTTGATACGTAAACAATACCTTTATACCCTCAGGGATACGTTGATAATACGTCCTGATAAGATCACGTGATCGAATTGAAAACGCATTTTGGTAAATTAGACATTACAGAAATACTGTAATAGATTTGTTAAATTCAACCCAAGTATATTTTTGTTCAAATATTTTTAACAGATTAGAGTATTTGAAGCGGAGCGAGTTTTTTGTTAAGCTAACAGCTCTTTCGGAATGTGCCTACCTACATATGTGATATCTATTTTAGTAGAATGTAAACAACAAAAAGTAAATGATACGCTTCCGGGTAAAGTGTAAAGTATTTTAGAGGTGAAAAGGGTTGCCATTTGTCCAACGCCTCTTTACTTAACCAATTTTAACATTCATTTTCTTTTTCACTCCGAGGGTGGCAGAAAAAAATAATGACCATGCCAACTTCGATCCACCTTCTATCATCCTAAACAATGCTACTCGCTACGGAATGTTTGTTATCTTTTGTTATCCTCAGAATGAAGTTTGTAGAGATATCCAATGCGTGTTTGAAACCCTCAGGTGGCATAACAACATCACAAATAATAGGTACAATTCAATTAAGTCTGGCCAGTAAAGCGATGATATCATTGACAATGTGTGGTGATACAGGGATTAATGGTCTGTATTTGGTTTACTATGTCCGAGAATAAAATTTGGGAACTCATTTATAAAACATAATATGAATTGATAATTCCGGTGATTTTCTTATGCAGAAATTTCTGATTTTTTTTTCAAAAAAAAATTTTTAAGATGAGACTTACGACAGACTCAGCCTTTTATGGTAGAAAGTCCAATGAGGATTGTTGGAGGAATAAGAACAGAAACCAGTGGGAGGGGTAGAAGCATAAGCTAGTGGAGAGGGTACATCTAGGGATCTGGGGTCAAGTGAGTGGTAGGGATGTTGAACAGTTTGAGGGAAAGGGATGTGAGGTAGTGTGAGAGGTATAAATCTTGGTTATAAAGAAGGTTAAGAATCTAGGTTAGTGAGAAGGTTAAGAATCTAGGTTAGTGAGAAGGTTAAGAATTTAGGTTAGTGAGAAGGGTAAGAAATTAGGTTAGTGAGAAGGTTAAGAATCTAGGTTTGTGAGACGGGTAAGAATCTAGGTTTGTGAGAAGCGTTAGAATCCGGATTCGTGAGAAGATTTAGAATCTGAGTTGGTGGAATAGCTAATAGGAAAAGCGGAAGGCTAAGGAGGTCGGGTAGTATTTTTTTAGGAATTTAGTTTTAAGGGAGATGAGGGGGCTACTGGTAGGGGTAGAGATACTAATTAGTTGAACTGGTAGGGATCAGGATTGTAAGAGGGGTAGGAATCTGGGATAGGGTGTTAGTGTTAGGAGAAGGGATAGTGGGAGGGATGTGGATCTGGAATATTATGAAAGTTAGGGATCTATTAAGTGAATGATGAAGATAAGAAGTTATAAGAAGGGGCAGGGATTAAGGTTTGTTGGAGGGATTAGGACCTAGTGGGGGTGGGGAGGGACAGGGGGAGGGGGAGGGGAGGGGCTAACTCTGAACTCTAGTTTAGTGAGAAGGGTAGGAATTTTGATAGTGGAAGAGGGTAGATGTTAGTGGGAAGGGACGGGATCTGTATCAGTGGAATATAACTAAATGTACAAGCTGAAGGGTTGTGATATTAGTGGGAGTGATATGGATGTACCAGCTAGTGGGATGGTGTTGGATATAGGTTAGCGGTTAAAATCTGATAGATGGGATGGGGGAAGTTGACAACATGGAGTGTTGTATGAGGGATTGAAAAAAATATGCAAATGGGAGGTGAAGAAGCGAGACTAATTTACTGGTACACTAATATGGGATGAATGTGTAATAAGATGTAATAAGTTCTGGTGATCTGTCCAGGTAAGCCGTTGTATATTTTACCGGATTACCTCCCCTTTGTCCTCTGACGGCAGTTCAGATGAGGAAAACTGGATTACGTGTAATACGACTTGATATATTAGATTTGAATTAATCATGATAACACTTTCTAAATGAACCATGACAAAATTCTACAAATAAAATATTGAAACAGGTTAAGGAAAACATAATTTTTATTATATACCTTAAAAGACATTTTCTACAACACCCATAAATTGTGTTTTTATGTTTATCTACCAACATACTTATTTGTAACACATGTACGTCATTTTCATAGACTACCATAAGGAACACAATAGTTAAAGCCACGAAAGCGCTAACAGAAAAAGAAAACATCGATGTATTGGTCAAGTGGTTTACCGGTCGAGAGTGGCTGAAGGGCTTGACCGTTGTCCGACTGAAGGACTTGGTTTAAACATTGATTATCCTGTATCCTTTTCATCCTTTGTCGAATGTAACACCCTCAATAATACCAGCACAATGGGCCCTCAAATGAAATGTACACAGTCACGTTGGCTGTATATGATAGCTTTTGTTGTTGGACACAAATTGGATTCTTATCTAGATCCTTGTAGGAATGTATTCACACACGGGTACCTGGTACCCAGTCTTCTTAAAAGGAAATGTCACTCTCTTTTGCTCTGTCTGTCATTTGAATAAAAACGATAAGAGATTTCTGAAAAGGAAACACAAAAGTGAGATCGTATCTCTTTTTGATGTGTTAAAATTGCTTTTGTGTAGATCTCATAAAATGTTCTCGATTTAATGGGTACAATAAATTTAAGATAGGCTATCATATGAAATTACTTGGAAATAAAACTCACCAAACATGTTTTTTTCTATAGTGTTAGAATAACAAATACCCAAGCGATGACAAATGGGGTTGTGAATAATATTTGTCATATAAAAAGTATGATAAGAATGCATGTTGAAAGTGTTCATTGATACAATAAAACATGCTAAATGAGATGAAAAAAAATAAGAAAGCAAACGAAACAACTATAAAATGAATTGATTTGTTTAAATGAACTTGAAGGTGAGAATGAGCAGCTCCGCATCTGGCACCGATCCTAAACATCCGGGCATGTTTTGTTTGTCAATTCCACGAATAGCCGAACTTTAAGTCCGCACTGTATATCATACTATTTATAAAGTGACGAATCTATTATTTCATGATTAATGCAAATTTCTCCAAAATCGAATTTAGATAAACCGAAACACCATTTAAATATTTATATTCATATTTTAGTGTACTGCGTATCTCGAAAATTTGACACTTATGAACATTTCAAGGTATATTTGAATATTTAAATTTTTCTTTCTTTCCGTAGCTGAGAGAAATTGTCTTGGTTCGTTAATTAGCATGAATGCAGAACACAAAAGATTCTGTTATTTCTACCATGTTTTATTTTGATTTTCAAATAACACATTTCTTTCGTTTTATTTAATACAAGTAGACAAATTATCTTAACATGGGTAAATTGTCGAAAACTAGTCACTTTATATCTATTATATAAATGAAAAGGACACATACCTCACTTTGATGTTACCTACCTAAATATCTTGGGTTGGTCTTAATATTTAGAAGCATCTAAGTTACATTATCACAGAAAATATGTATCTCACTCCAGCATAACGCTGGTTGAATTAGTATCAATCACAGTTGCTTATTTGAAGTCATTCATCGCTATTTGACGAATGCATTAGATTGACAAAAATAACATTTGTATCTCGGTAAAAATAGAAAAATGTGACAAGAAATAACGATACATACCTTTAAATATATCATCTGGCATTTTAGTGAGATATCACTGTAGAGAATGTGACATGGCATTTCATTGGAAAAATATTTTTAGAAATCTGTTACGTGATATTGCAGTGAGATAACACTGCAAATCATGTTACGTGATATTTAGTGAGATAAATATAACACTCTAAGATATATCACTTGATGTTTCAATAAGAAATGTTGAAATTTGTCAATTGTTATTTCATAAAGATATGCTCTAATCTCTACCACATAATATTTTTTTTCTTTAAAATAAATAAATAAAACAGATAAATAAAAAAGGATATCACGCGACTTATGTCACAGAGGCAAAACTGCAAACTCTGCCATGTAGATGACCTATAGACAAGAGTAAAATGTAACTTTCGTCAATCACTAGAATGTCCAATATTCAACTAAAATTAATGGCCTTTGATAATTGTAACTATCAAAAGTGGGAAACATTACATGGCATAACGTTTGCTTATGGAAACAAGGGATGTTGACTTCTACGGAAAACAAACCCCAGCGTCCGGCCATCTATGTGCACTCCCGTAGAGAAGAAGTGTGTTTTCTACAGGAACACAAATATTGACCAGTGGGACGTGAACACATCCTGTAAATGGAGACCGATAAAACGACGACTGTTCGACGAAATGTATTATCCAATATCTATAATTCAATGAAAACGTCTCTATGTCTCGTTTAAAACAAACAGATAATGATATTTCTTGCAGTGATATTTTGTGAAAACCCGCCATATTAGCGGTCTCTGTAGAATTATCCTGTGACTTATCAATTTATTTATTTAGAGATCTGGACGTTGACCAGAAGTGGGATATTTAAACATGATTATATGTTGTTACAAATATCTACTAAATGTGACCAATTACAAAAAGCAATACTAGTTATATATTGTATTAATCCGTTATGTTACAAATGACATATTAAAGACGTCAATTTGTACAATTCATTGACTGTTTCATGTTGTAGTGCACATACTAGAAAAACTGTTCAATTATATCACAAAGTATAGATCATCAACTTGAATTTCTGGAAGCGATTCTTCTTTTCAAATTGCCACATTTAAATATTTTACAAATAACAAAAATATCTTAAGCTATGAAGATCAAATATTAATTCACATGGTAAAAAGCTGCTAAAATTTTAAAAATGTTGAAAATGAATTAGAATATCTAAGAATTAAACATTTGTCAGTTCAGCATCATAAAATGAAAATATCGCTTTCAAAAACATATCAATATACAAAATGAATATTTAAACAAAAAAAGAGATGTTTGAAGTGATTGAAACGAATATTTGAATTGTGATGTTCTAACGACGGTGTGATGTAAGGTAGATAATCTAAGTAATGATAAATAGTTCTGATAAATCCTATAAAAATCCCACATTTAGCGTATCTAAAGTACCATTGTATTTGAAATCCAAGAACACGTGTCATTATTAATTTTGTATGCAGTATATTTACATATAGGAACCTCGAACACGTATGAAATTACAACCAAGAGATTAGCGTAGAAAAAAAACGAGCAATTATTTAAATGTCAAAGTACCTGTTCGTCGTTATCTTACAGCAATGAGGCATGGCGTCCAAATGATGAAGATCGGTAAAGAGATATCGGCAGATCAATTCAAACCGGTGACAGGTGTTGTCGTTCTCTGATTCAATATTTTGCCAACGTGTTGGTTATGAATTCTATCATCAAAGGAAATTATCAGAGAAATAATGTTGATTTCAGTTCCTTATTAGAGAAATATACATGTGGTTTTCTGTTCATTATTAGAGAAACAATGTTGATTTCAAATCATTATTAGTGATATATACATGTGGATTGCAGTTTATTATTAGAGAAATATACATGCTGATCTCAGTTCATTATTAGTGAAATATACATGCTGATCTCAGTTCATTAGTAGAGACATAATGTGGATTTTAGGTCATTATTAGGGAAATATACATGTTGACTTCAGTCCACTATCAGAACGACACAAGTATAATTTAGTTTATAGTAAGTATATTTTTGTTTGTGATTATAAAAAACACGCACAGATTTTTTTTTTCCAATTTTCAGAGTGCTAAAATTTATTCTCAGTTTATTATTAGAGAAATACATGCGACATTTACTTAATTATCACAAGGACAAGAAAATGTTATAATCATAGAAACACAAACAAAGTTGTTTGATTATAAGATAATAAAACGTAGATTCAGCTCAATATCAGAGACAGGTTGATTTTAGGTCCTTTTTGAACGTCAAAGTATATTTTAGTTTATAATTATACAAAACACACCCAGACTTTTTTTTCTAATTATCAGAAAACTTAACGTAAATTTCATTTCATTATTTGAAAGACAAAAGTATCTTTCAGTTTATTTAAGTTAATTATAAGAGAACTAAACTAAGATTTTTGTTCATTATTAGAGAAATACACATGGTTGTCAGATCATTAAAAGTCAGGCTCAATAATATCTTAGTTAATGAATAGAATTTTAGTTAATCTTCATAATGATATGTAGATTATAGTGGGTTATTAGAGAAAACAAGTATATTTCGATAGAATATTGGTCTACATAACCTCAAAGGGAAGGACTGTGGTATGTGGTTTGGGACTTCCATTCCGTGACGGGCCTCCAGTGTATTGTTCAGTGAGGTCTTTAACTACTGGAAGGAAACCCCGCTCAAAAATTATCCTGGCTTTTCACGGGATTTAAACCCAGCAAACGTAAAGACACAGCTAAAATAGCAACCACTTATCACTTCAGTTGATGATGCACAAACTGACATTTTAAACAAAAGGTGTTATTTCACAACGCAAGACTCAGCAATAATTTTTAAAATCCTTGTTGAACAACTTGTACTTAAAAATCAATTTTCAGGTTTTATTTTATATCACTGCGCCCTGATGGGTTAGGAAACATGGCTAAACTACGGGAGCAAACAGAAGGCGGTGTCTGTTGCAGACATTAGAGAACATATAATAATCAGATGGACTGTCTCTGACGTTTTAAAACATTATAATATCTATATTACTGTAATCAAATCTTTGGAACTGGCTTATGACTTAAGTTTATATTTCACAAAAAGCAGACAATACAAAAAGAACGAATGATGAAATGAATTAAATCATTTAAAATATAAAACAAAGAACAAATGCAAAATCCAAATAATCTTTTTTAATTTTTAAAATCTCACCACTCCAAAACTTTGTGTGATATGAGGATACTTTAGAACAAGGCATGAACTTTATATTATAGTCAGGTCTGTATCATTTCTCCACAGTAGATATAAGTTTTCCTGAAGATCAACCCTCGCGACATCCTTGATTAGAACATACCACTTTGGTATACATCATAATGCTCATGGCAAATCGAAATTAATTTTCCTTAAATTTAATAGTAGAACATTACAAATTATAACTAAAATTATATTATTTTAAGGTAATAAATTGCTAATGGATTAAAGAATATTAAATGAAGAAAATAATATAATGGCACAGTTGTGTAAACTGATGTTAAATCGGAGCATGAAGCTTTCTACACGACGAGATTTGTGATCCATTCGCCCAAAGCTTTCACATCAATTACAAAATTATCCGCCTATGTATAGAATCATCACAGCCTGGACTTGCTAATGTTCTATAAGCTGTCTTTTGATGTTTTGTTTCACATTTTCTAGAGTCAACAATAGCTAGCTCGATCAGGGAGTTGTCCCCGGCATCGAACAATACATAAGAGACACTGGAAGAATAATACACAGAAATGAACGCCATTGTTTACGTTGTCGTTATTATAGAATACAATAATGATCTTGGTAGTGTATATTGTGCCATATTGTCCATCATTGTGCCCTAAGTTTGCTCCTGTAATGAACGCTCCATGCCCGTCATTCATTACGCTGTGGTATTATTGTGACTGAGAAATTAGATATTATATAGTGTATTCAATATGTTCACAACAGACTTGATTGGAATACAGTGCTGCAGACTAAAGGTCTAAAAGACCTTGTCACTGGAAGGTGTTCACTAACTTCCCTGATACGTCCACGAACACTAGATATTCTATTGTCCCCGAGTTTCCCCGCAACATTCATCTATTGTGAAGCTATGATGGAAATGTCAGGGAAAGAAATGGCGCTATTGTTAACCATCCTGTATAAAGAGTGTAATAACATACATCACAGACGGACATCCGACACACACACGGTCTAATTTCTATTCAAAAGTATTGTGTAGAGGCATTGCTTATTTCAGTTATATTTTCGTCTTTGAAATCTACAGCCGAAGGTAGATCTAATATGTGCAACACTTTATTAACGACCCGAGAAGCTGTCGTTCGATTTTTCTTTTTTTTTTTTTTGTATTTAATTATTTTATTAACGTTTGCGCTTTTGTCACAAGATGTTAACCCACGTTAAAACAATTGTAAAATTAAGAGCCTTTAGGAATACATTGTGACGTAAAGGCCCTACCATGCAATTGTAGCTATATCATGCCGTCTTTTATTCAAATGCCACTTGAGAAAAATGAGTTAGAATACAGCATTGTAATGTGAGAAAAAAACAACATAATACTTAATAATATTATCTCTACAATTCAACACAAAACCTGAAAGTTTTGTGCCAAGATTTAAGTGTTGGAAAACTTACCTTATATTAATCGATGTCATAATCGATCAAATAAAATCGATACCATAATCAATCCAATAATATCGATACATGTCAAATTTAATCGATATTATAACAGATTTTACACAATCAATACTATAATCAATCACCCACAATCGATTATATTTGAATATTTTAGTAGATTAAATTCATTTTATTTGAGATTTTATAAAATTTGTGTCGAAATTTTTATTTTTGTTCACCTCAAAATAAGATAATTTTTTATACAACTAAAAAGAGTTCCTTTTTGAAAGGCTTAAAAGTAAAAATGTGGACCAACAAATCAAACGAAGACAGCCTGTTTGTTGCGCTGTTTTTAATTCATGACGTAACGTCATTATCCATATAATAGCGTCACAGTCAATTTCTGTCCGGGATAGCCGATAGCGCACGCCTAAGGCATATTCCAATGGTGGCAAATATACAAAAATATGACATGGGCAAATTCACTGGGAAACAGGCAGATTATGTGATAAATCTATATATACATAATAAATTGTCTGCACACATTTTCGGAGATGACGAAGTTATTATACAAACCATCATATTCGCTTTTCATTCACCTCAGTCACTTGCAGTCTTCAGAATACATTAATGAAATATTGTACTTTTTACCTGTAAAAAGATGACGTCAATCCCTTAAATATAATTTATTCAAACTGAACAAAAAATACGGAACCCGATCAGAGTATAAATCATCCATTTTTATTGAAGTAACAAAGTTCTTTACAGCTGCTCGAAAGGCCACTGAAAGGAGCAAGTATTTTGAATCACAAATTTAACAAAAGATATCCATTTACTATTATATAAAGTTTTATAAAGATATACATGAATGAATATAATTATATGAAATGCTTTGAAATATGAGGAAAATTTAAAATTGTAATTCCATTTTACGGATGAAGTAAAATATGGCGTTTATATGTGTTTAATTAGGGACCTCGCATTAGAGAAACTTCCTATCTCTTCGTAAAATCTTTTTTGCAATGTAACGTTGGTGAGAGAGATAAACGTGTGAAGTTAAAAGGAATGGTTTGGGAATGAACAAGTATATCGTGATGTGAAAAAAATTAAAATTGGTATGTTAAGCTCTATTAAAACACCACTTAATGTTTTATAGATATTCTGTCTAAAGCGACAAAGATATATTTTATTGATATCATTTCTAAAGGAAAAATAGATATAGAAGTCTTGTTACAACAGCATGTACCATGATAACTGAATTAACATTATGAGAACTCCGCTGTAGCGCTCACAAACAACATTATTACTAATAACAGGTACGCGATATCATATTAACGACATCCGCGTTTGTATCAAGCTTAACACACACTACATTAAATCTCAAATAAACGATATTTTAAGCATTATTGAGGATGAAAACCTTTATTTCACAGGAGTCAAAGTTGTCTTAACAAAATTTCATAAGATATGTATTCTATGTTCAGTACTGTTTGAGAAAAAAGTTGTTTCTAATTGTCTAAGATTGAAAACATTAAGCTAACCAGTCTGGTATTTTTATTTAAGTACAATCCTTTCAGAATGTATTCTGAAGACTGAAAGGATTTTTTCACACTTTTATATGTTTTAATTCTTAAAAATGAAAGAGAATAGGGATGGCTTGGGAGATAACTTTATATACGAATATCATTCTGGATTTCTATATTTGTTTAGATCAATCAAGAATACAAATCGCTACAAATCGGGTCACGCATGCATGACCAGGTGTGATTTATCCACAAGAATTCTCACATTTTGTCGAATGAACGAAACAAGCATCAATCAAATCAAATGTGGTTATGAACTAGAGTCACAGAAACTGACACATGCACTTTCAACTGTTAATATACGTTTCCAGATATGATTTTACCCGGTGGCACACTAGATTCAGCACTATAGACCCCTAGAATTACGGACGCGTCCTAGGTGATTTTAAAATATGCATAACTCTAAAACAGTGTTGAAAGGTCCTTTTCATCTTCATCTCTTTTGTATGTTCTATCTAGTTCCAATTTGTGACAGTACCATACAAATATAATGTTCAAGAACACACATGCATATATACTTTATTTAGAAGACCAGGAAACATGTCAATTAATGATAAAGTGTTTTAAAACGACCACGAAAATATACCAACAAGTTAACAGAGTAGCGATTACAAATATAGAACAACAGAAAGTACAATGATAATAAGGCCCGGTGTTCCGGGAGGGTAAACGTATTCTGCTTCAGTGACGACATCCTCAATGTAAATCACGTTTTCAAATGAAACAAGACAAATAGCTACGAGGTTTATTAACGCACATCAAACACATCATGCTTCATATCGCACAAAGATATAGAACACATTTCTGAAAGAGAACATTATAACGACCGTATAACTTCCTCATAATATTTAACAACCATGTGTTGAGAATTTGTCAGTGGTCGACATCTAGGACGAAAATCGTGATGTTGGGAACAGGATCTAGGATATTAAATCAACTTAATCGTAATAACAATTCTTATATTTAATATTTATTCAAAGCATGAGCGTTATACTTGTACCCTCAGAAAAACAGCCAATTGAAGCATCAATGATTTAGAATTGATTGATTAACTATTGCTAATGTTTGTTATCGCAGACCGGAATCATAGAGACAGGTAAAGACTTATCTTTAATATTTATTCATGTGGTTATCTAGTATTGAACATAGTCAATATATCTATTTCCATCATGAAATAATTATTTTCCGATTAATAAACATGTAATTACATCATACTCTTCAGCGCTCAAGTCTTATGTTAGGCTAATTCATCTTAATATTAACAGAACATATGCTGATGTTTTCTCATCCTTAGTCTCTTCAATTAACATTCAAATATACATATCTATTATCGGGGCTAGGATATAGGTATTGATTTACATAACTTATTTATATCTTTTAATAATATTTGTAATTTACAATATTAAATTCTTGTAATGGTTTTCTTGCTTCCTTTCTTTGCTTGCTTTCCTTTGTGAGGGTATCGCATATTCTAGCTTTTGGTTTTGTGTAATCAGACGAAAAACTTCAGGTATAAGCGTTACACAGGTTTACTCGGTAAATTTTGCATGCTCAGTGAGAACATGCTAACATATTTGTAATCTTTGAGAACCATACGCTGTATCACACGACAGATACATATTCAAATGCTACCGTACACCGCTGAATGAATTACACTCGACCAAGTCATGAAATATATTCCATTCGAAAAAGGTAATAGATTTCATAGATACGCAAACTTGTATAAGGACAACGAAGATCAAAGGAAAACACAGTTGAAATTGATATTGTGTATTGTGGATAATGTTTTCAGATCTTTCAGCTTGTTTTTGTGTTTTAGCAATTAAGCATGTTTATTTTTTCAACCTTTTAGAATATAATCCTTGTATATCTTACATGATCGTACAACATGTGACCTTTACACATGTTTATTGAAAGGAACCCTAATAATTTTGTGTCACTTTACAACAAATTGTCGTATCCCTTTCTCCCATGGTGAAAACAAGACTATACCTCAGTGAGATTTCTTAAGTATTTCCTTAAGAGCTTGATGACAAACATTGTGGAAATACATATTATATGTGTGAATAAAGTATTAAAATGCTATTGTGATTTTTTTCTTAACATCACAACATTCACTCGTGGAATTTTTATATTGAAATTGACAGGGTTTCGATATCCAAGTTTATTTCACGTAAAAAGCCGATGTTTAATTCAGCGGAAATCTCTATAAATATCGTTTGACTTCCACCTGTGTCCGAAATTGCATTTCATTGTCAGTCTTTGTTCCCTGTCATCCCCGGGCTGTTGTTATAGAACAAACGTGATGGTAGATCAACGAGAGAATTTACAATAGAAAACCACATTTAATACTCCTACACAAAAGCGTTCGCTACTAAGTACCTTTTGGCTTGGATCGGACAATAGACACCATAACACCATGAATGTAGGCTTAACAAAGGTGCTAAAATCTATGATAATTTCATTGCTCGATGAATAGACAATCTTTCAAGTTTAATTCACATTGTTATTGAAGGTTAACAATCCTCCCTACAATAACAGGTTGTCTTTCTATAAAAGCTCTACTCGGTGTCTATAGTTTGGTGTAGAGAGCGACAAGTGCGTGGTACCGTCTATACCGCCTTAGTGAGTCTGTTGGTGTGTTATTTAACAGAGCTGAATTGGATCGTGTAACAGAAATATTATCGGGTAGCGCAGATGGGCAGCGTTTAGAGTATCACTGTAGCGTATCGTAGCGAAAAGTGTGTCCCTTTAACATACGGACACAAAAAGGTAATCTTACGTTTTTTTTAATAAAAAAGAAAACTTTTTTTGCAGTAAAGCACACCTTGTATGAGTTAATAAACTATTTTACGCTTTATTTTGTATTTTCAACATCAATCAGGGATCTATAGTTCTCACACATATGAAATGTTATTCAATATATTTCTTTGGAAAAGTTGAAATCTGTCAACTGTGATTTTGTGTTAATTTTTTTTTCTACATTTCTTGAGATATAATCATATATTTGTTTTTCATAACTTGGTATCACTTTGTATAGACAAAGAAAAAAGGTCAACATCTATCTCATAATTTCTTTAAAGAAAACACTTTTTAATTTTCTGGAAACTTTAGCTTTACATATTTTCATTCATTATCTTTTTACATATGCAGTCGTTTAAAATGTGTATTGAGATTGCTTTTATTTTCAAAAAAAAATTATCGGTGAAAAAAACAAAGCGTTTATAAAAGTACTTATTCATATTATTGTTTCGTTCTGTCTAAAATCAATATATACACAACAATGCTGATTCGAATTTTAAAAATTCCGAAAGATAATTGAAGTAATTGTTTTATTTTCTAACTATATTAGGAAATCGGCATGGTATGCTTCGCCTGCTGAAGTCATTAGTCATTAGTCATGGTATTCATATTGCCATTACACCGGATAAAGACATTGGTGTTAAGATGTTAATAATTGTGTCCCTTAAGCATCAAATATGCATCTAGTTACCTAGGAAGTACAATATGTCTTTACCAATTTTTTTTTCTTTCATCATAAAGGAAATATGTTATTTATCGAGGGTCGTCCGATAAAAAGGAAATGTAAGCTTAATCTCTACCCTTGAGAAACTTCAGGTGTTCCATCAGGTTAAGCGTCTTTTGCTTCTGTGAAGAGACCCATGAGAATCTTTGTCAATCAAATTAGGTAATGCCACTTTCCGCAATACGAGCAATGTAAACAACAACTGAGCCACCAAACTACTCCAATGCTTTCGTGTGCTGATAACTGTTATGTTGTGATATTAATAAAAAAACACTTTACGAGAATAGGAAATGAGGAACTTCATTGAGCTTTCAAGACGTATTTTAAAGTATTTACACATCATGGTCAATATCTACTTTAAAAGCATATTGATTACATTTTATGTCAATATACAAAACTGATGAGATGAAACATTATGTGGTCCCCACATTTAACTTACATCCGGTCTGTTTGCTCTTCATATGGGGCTCTAATGAATCATCAAATAATTTCTATATTGTGTTATCAGACACTTCCGGTGAAATTTCTGATTTCCGCGTAATGCGACACTTCTGATGTTCTTCGATACTATTTTAGCATTTGTTAACGAAACGAAAATCAATTAACTCTAGCAACAGTTGAATATATGCGAAAATAAGAATTTAATAAAAAACGAAACGAAAATAAAACTATGTTAAATATCACTGGTATTAGCAAACCACTTACAGATTTCGCAGTTCTAATGCAACCAATGTCGTACCAAGTAAAACAATAAAGGACCTGTATTAGAGGGAAACCAAACACTAAGTTGAGCAAAGGATACAACATATTTTTTTATATAGTTTCACATTTGTGTCAGGCATTTTACTTACTTATATGTGGGAGTGAAGCTGCAGATCCAGAAGGCAAAAATTAAACATTTTATTTTTAACTATTTGAATGTTTAACAACACTCAATTTAAAGACAGATTGAATATCATTATTCTAGTATATACGAGTTTTTCTTAAGTCTTACTAGAACGTTTATATACCCCACACTTACTAGACTTCTCTCTATATACAAAGACCCTAATCATTTAATATCTGTTAAAACCACTCTTGAAGGAAGCAATTATCTTATTTTATTTGCATAATGGACAAGTTGGTGCTATCTTGCTTTCATAAGCATCAACTATTTAAAGCCAAACCTTTGTTGAAAGGTGGAAACTTGTAATAAATTGTTAATAGTCATTCAGTAGTAATTCTTTAACTCAATGGAGCGTTAACTTCTGAGTAAATGATATTTCAATGGAAAGAAAACGTCGTTAATATATGGAGAAATATTTACCATTCATCGAAAGTGTTTGAGCTAATTTATCTGACAAAACCAGCCATCAATACTTCTCTCTAGTGACAATAACACTCATGCCATTCACTTGCTTTAAAACACGATAATGTAAATGTAAAGGTGAACTACCCGTCGACCAAATAGCTCCTGGTGATTTATTGGATCAGGCAAAAGTGTAAAAGAGACATGTGAATTATTTACTCAGCTTAGTGTTGCGTGAAACGAATAAAGTGAAAGGTGGTTTAAGTCATCCATTGTGATTCGTATGTACGAACTGATGCTTAACAATAGCAAATGTTTTAATATATCGTTGTCAGTGAGTCACATTTCTAAACGTCTACATTCTACCACACGGTGAACCTAACAATGTGATCAGCATGCTTTCTCTCAGGTATATAATAGATACACATATCGTTTTCAACATCATGCTGTTTCCAATTGATCTGTGTTTGTACTTTTTATAGTTACATAGTATCACGTGATGTGACTGACAAATGGTGCACTGTTGATAGAGTTAAATACACGAAATCAACAATACAAAGTGAAAATCATTTGTTGCCTTTGGGATATTTGCTATTTATAGTTATTGTTTTTTTATATTACATCATCAATTATTTTTGAAGCTGATCTACGTAATCTCGGTTTTAGAGCCGAGGTGTGTGGTTCGACACTCCCTAACTGCGAAGGTTTGAGTTTGCCCAGCAAATGAAAAAAAAGAGAAAGAAAATACAGTTGGAGTGGTGATGGCTTTAGGCTTTACCTTAATTAATCTGGACGATATGAGACGGAGCTCCCATATGTTGTTCATTGAGGCACCCACTACCTCAAAATCACACTGGTTGTTCAGGGTACAATAAGAGTACCGTCTTGGTAATCATTGAACGTGAATTTCTTACTCTGGTTATGATATATATATAATGTCTCTGATAACTGGTTGTTACCTTTATGTCTGACTTCTGTTATGACAATTTTGTTTAATTAGCTTGCAGAGCTGATTATGCCATACGTTGCAATAGACAAGTATGATCTCGCACGATATTTTAATATGGAATTTCAGCGCTCTTTCCACGGTCTCTTTATTTGAACCTAACTTCAAAACAAAATATCATAGGCCTATCTATTATGTATAACCGTTTGATTTCAATTAGGTTATTTCGTTTTCAATGCTGCAGTTTCATGTCTGTCTATATCATAATTAATTCTGAACTGTAGGGCTGGTTAGAGATTTGATGTTTAGAAGGTTAAAAAAGGAAAAAATATTTAATTAGTTGTCAGTAATAGATAGATCAGTGTTGTTGATTAATTAATTACAGCTTTACGATACTAAAGGTGTTCGCTGATAGTAATGGGTTTGGCATTTTGCTTTATTTCTTTGTTTTGAAAAGTTTTCATGTTTAAAACTTGTTCCATGTTTCCATTCGCGTTTGGTTTTTGGTCATATATTTAAATATTTTACTATTGTGTTATTGAATTGTAAATTGGCTGTGAGTTGTTCTTGAATGAAATGAATAGAAATGTCTCGGAAACAACTATAGAATAGTAAAACAAACGATTCATTCAAATTTGTAATGTTCTCAGTAGATCAAAGTTTGCCTTCAGGTCAAGACATCAATAAACTGTCCAATATGTCCGCGAACCACTTACGTCCACATATATATAACGGGCTGATTTTTCAAGACATCGAAAACATAATTTTTCGCCTGGGATACGTATGTAATGTTTTACAAGTTAAACGGTATTCAGTAATACAACGGCGTCAAAACCCCAAAGGAAACATTGAACTGAAAGACGCCACCGTGAACCAAAACATATATATATAAGTAAACAGTCACTTATATATAAAAAGCAACATTTGATACACTTCAAAAACCATATATATATTTTACACGATTTAAATTTTCCAAATGGTCAAAATGCGAAGTTGATGACAAAAACAAATCCTGCATACTTTGTCGACATTAGAAAACCATACGAACCTCCATATTTTTCACATGTGTTATTCTAGTTTGTTTTGAGTGCATTTCTTCAAACCTCTATGATCTTTCAAACACTTGTAAACTATCAGTAACATTATACGCAAAACAACCTCCCAGGAGAACCGGACTTGCTACTTTCTACTTGATGAAGCGTTTCCCATATAGTTATTCATATCAAATCATTCGTGAAAAAACCCTCAGATTTATATCTACGTTATTTGACGAGAAGTTAACATAAGAAATGTTATATATATATATTACCAATTTCTTTCCACTAAATCCAAAAATCTCGATATACATAATTCATACATGGATAATGTCAGTTCGTTAAGTAATAGGGACGTTGAGATAATTTTGTAATATTTGACATATGAGAATTCCGATTTCCTGTCAAATTCTACGCAATCAAATCGAATAAGCTTTATATTTCAACATCCGGGCTCCACTGACAGATATTTTCTAATCCAACGATAGCTTGAGTTTCCATTACATAAATCTCGAGGATGGTTTCTCCGTAACAATACTATGAGATGAAATCGTTATACTTGTTTATCAATAGTGTTTACTGATAAACTAAACAGTCTATACACGTAGGTATGTTCCTAAAGTTGGGTTTGGTGACGGTCATGCTTCATTGCGGCTGAGTGAGGGTACCTTAGATAAACACATGCAATATCATGTCATAGAAATTTCATAACAAGGACACGAAGGTATTAAACGTTATCTGGTCAAAAAATTCTGGCAGAGATCCACGTTATATGATCGATTAAAGGAATTTGGTTGGTCAAATGTTTCGGTACCCTAAAACAAGAGATATCCCTACCCTACAAAGGACTAGAGTTTCATCCTACGAGACAGATACGATGATGTTATTTACAGTTAAGTGTCCGTCATGCGTACGCAGTTTCACATTAATTAAGTAAAACGTAAAAAACATCACTAAGTTCAAAGTATCCACTTTGTCTGTATATAATCTTCCCCTTGAAGTTCTTCATTACATAAACAAACGGAATTAATCACAATAATTTATTCGGGAATCGGTGGAAGAAATAAATCTACTGTGTGAAACTTATTTATTTCCGTACAGAAATAAACCCTACCAATCGGGCAATTGTTTGTTATTAGTAACAGCGTATACGATGTTTTTTATACTGTAAAAGTTGTTATTTTCGAAGATTTATATTTTTGCCGTTTTCGAAGATGGAATAAATTCATAAAAATCAGAAGACTTGAAGTGTACCTCACGATGGTTTTTTTCCGAAGCCGTGAAATGTTGAGTTTTCGAAAAATGTAGTATTTACAAATTTAAACTATACATCACGTGGTTTGTTTGTTAGATGTTTGATAATTTCGTGAATTAAGAAAAAAACACTCAATGATACTTAATTAATTCACATTACAGTACATAGTCGTTAAATGATAATGTTGCATGACATTGATAAACAGTTACTGAGCTCTCTACCATGAATGAAGTGAACATAATACCTAAAACTTTCTATATTTTGGATACTTAGTAATAACAATCTAGATCGGTTTCTAATTTCTCAATCAATTGTTTCATACAAGTTAATTCATCATTTGACTCTTTGGTAACAAATAAATATATATTGATAGAAGCTACTCACTAGACAAAACAGGAAAATACCAACATGTCAACATAATCATAATCCAAACTCAAAGCTAGGGAAAATATGAAAAAAGGAAAGATTTACACGGAGACTCCTTAACAAGTACAAGCAGAAAAAGACCAAGTGCCACGCTCAATGTCAATAGTGGTCAAACCAAGTCAGTAAGTCACGTCTTCAAATGATAAAACAATTTTCCTATTTTTCCAGTTTTTTTTTTTACAATCATTCGGTTTTCTCAATTAGAAAGTCGACATTGAAGTTGTATGTTTAATAAACAATTTTGCATTATAAATATTTCACCTTGTCAAACATTAGCACTTGTTAATTTCTGAAAAAGGGACTCCGATTTAAATTTCTAACTATTTGCGTACATGTTTTTAAAGACAATGGTACAACAATTCGGTGTTTTATTGAGAAAGTTATTCCGGAGAAACTGAGACCATAAGTTTTAGATATGTACCAATGAATGAGAGTGATTGCTGATCCCGGAAAATCATTCTAGCGAGCATAAGGGTCTTTGTGACCTAGACAACCCATCGAGTAATGAGAAACAGATATATACATCGGTGATGACCTCGACAGATTCCACACACGTGTGTAACAGACGTCTTTATGGTATAAAACAAAGGTTTGATAGACTGGTGTGTTTAATGTGTTTGATCTTGATATATCTTTATTTAGAAGAAGCAGAAAAAAACATTAAAAGGTCTCAATAGTTTATCAACTCTGCCGTAACAATATTGATGTAAAAAAGCACAATGTTCATCATCATAAGTTTATAACAGAGGGTTCAATATAGCCAGCCTTTGGTTTCCTTAAATTTGTTGCGAGTTGAAGAAATCACCTGAAGACGCGAAAGCTATATGGTGGTGTGGTGTGCCTATCTTTGGGAGAAGATTCGTGGTACGTTGTTGTTAATTCCCAAATGATGTCTCTTTGTGTTTCTATGTTGCCTTCCCTGTGTCTGTACAAGAGACACTTTACAACAACTGTTCTGAGTGGCATGCGACGGATCCCCCGCAAGTTATTCAGTGAGGTAACCACCACGGAGTATGAGGAGACCCCGCGAAAAACTGACCCTGGTTGTTCACAGGGAAATAAAACTGCCAACAGATAATTTAAACACATAGATGCGAGGCTTCTGTTTTTTCTCTTCCACTTTCCCCCCCGGAAAGCAAACACATAGCAACACCTATTATCGAATAGGCAGCACTGTTCTGGCGATATAAGAAAGTCATGTTAGTAGTGCCAACATTTTGGGATATATTCTGGTTTTGGTTTTTTAATTATACCGGTTCGAACTTGGAAAACAACCGGGTACTGATTACAAGTTATATAGATAGTGTGAAAGACGTGGGATATGGAACCTTACGTAATTCTGAGGGTATCGCTATAGCGAGATAAATAAGGTGGTACAAACCAACAAAACCCAAAATACTTAACGTTTAAAATGTGAGAACATTTGAACTAAGGTTATATCCAAATGTTTTTCTCCGCCTATATTGTTCTAATAGTACTTTTTCAGGTGACTCAGTGTAAATTGTTTTTTTGTTTGTTAATACTTTCCCTTAGTTTTATTGAATTTGAGTTTGGAGTATGCTTGATGACATGCTGGCATTTTCTATACGGGTGCTTTTAATAATACTGTATGTACTGGGTATATTTCTTTACACCTTCATTCTGTGACTTCTGTGTTTAAACACGATTAATAAGCAAAGGTCCTGTTCCATATCTTAATAATTCATTAAAATAATCCAACAATTCTAAAATTATCTTTTCTTTTTATAGAAAGATGTTGAGTCACTAACGGCAGTCAATTAGCCTTTGAGACCAAATGGATTTTGTCGTTTTCAACATGTTTCCTTATTCATTTCTAACCTATTTCACGTTAGTCTAAGAAAAAATATGGTTTGCACTGAATGCCTCCCATAGTCTAATAATAAAGCTAAGATAGAATCTCGTGTTTGTATTATTCATATGTACAGCTGAAGTTATACATGGCTATGTAATGCACCCAGTGTCTTTCGCTTTTGCTATCTTTCTAGTGATTTGATATCTATTTGAATTCAAAGAATCCGACAATTATCTCGATTTACGAAATTCACTGGATGCCGTTACGATAGGGAAACATCTGATCTGATCTGAATCACAAACAAACGTGTAATAAAGGCGAATGATATATGAAATAGCCCCTGAAAGCATTTAACAACACTATACTCGTTGACACCATGGGTCGCTGTTACAATCAAATGTAAAGCTGTATATTTCAACATTTCTTTAACAGCAAAATGTGATGCTAGATATTTTGAGTTGATTTTAAGTGATATAAATACACATAACAATGAAAGCGGTTAAATGATTAAATATCTTATGATTTTTAGTATAATATCTTTTATCTCTAAAAGTACATTTTAGTACAAAAAAGGGGCATAGGGTGCAATAACCAGAGAAAAGTTCAACCGTGACATTCTCCAGTTTTTTTTAAGTATGAAAGTTTTATCTTAGAAAGAAACTCGTCCATTACAACACACCAATAACGAGTTTGCTTCCACACTTTAGTAATATTGCACTTTATAATGTCAACCAATTCAGATGTCAAGCTCTGTTAACTTTCACAGAAAGTCAGATGGTTTTTACAGAATGTTCTGTAGACTTTGACAGAAAGTAATATATTTCGTACAGAAAGTTCTTTAGGCTTTGATAGAAAGTCAGATGGTTTGTACAGAATGTTCTGTAGACTTTGACAGAAAGTCAGATGGTTTGTACAGAATGTTCTGTAGACTTTCACAGAAAGTAATATATTTCGTACAGAAAGTTCTTTAGGCTTTGATAGAAAGTCAGATGGTTTGTACAGAATGTTCTGTAGACTTTCACAGAAAGTAAGATAGTTTGTACAGAAAGTTCTGTAGACATTCAAAGCAAATTAGTGAATTTAGAGATTTCCATACTTTTAATTTAGTGATAAAGGATGTCTTGATCCGGGATACATTGTAGAATTGCTAATATTGGATTTACATTTATCTACTGTTAACGTGCTTAATTTGGTGCAATAAAATTTTAGCGTATGAGTACATTCTCGAAACAACAATAACTACTATACATTTATAATTGCAATTAAATATTTTAATACTTTCAGAACGAAAAGCGCTTAAATACTGCTTAATTATGTAGTTTACAGATGAAAGGATGTCACATCCAGTATACACAGTAAGTGTTGTGACAAAGAAGTTGGAACATTGAGGGATTACCGACTTTCCATAGGGTGATCGGATTTTAGTGCACCACAACCGGAACACGCTGCAAGTGGGTAACAAGGAAAACTACTTAACATATGGGATCTAGTTTAGACACAGCGGGAGGAGTTAGGGACTAAAAACTGATGTGACAACTGATGAGCAGTACAGTTAATCCCAGGACTCATTGTAGCCTTGGTGATACGCTACCAAGTTATGCGGGTACCTAGAGTTATTGTTCTGTGATGCCACTGTCGTATCATGAAGGTGTCTGCATGCCACTTTTTCATCAATTCGAATAGTACCAAGGTTTAGAATATGAACATGTACTTGACGCTGTTCTTAAATTGCCTTATAAAGTTATTTGATTACGGAGCTGCTGCACCTCCCGTCTAGATTTTGACTTTTCTCAGTTGACTCCCGGGCTTCAAATGTTGGTCACCTAGCATTACTGACGAATCTTAAAATGAAGAAATAGCTGTATAATGCAGATTTATTAATTGTATGACTCTACTGTACCTAACTCTAATTAATTATGTGTAATTTCTTGTGTGTCTTTTGTATAACCTCTAAAGGAGATTGTACTAAAGACACACAAATGTAATTCACCACTTTTCAATACAAATTTAGAATAAGATACAATAAGATTGAATTGTTTAAAAGGAGTGTACTGGCATAGAGCATATGTGATGGTTAGGAAGAGAATAAAACAACAATAGTTGGTGTCATATAATAAACACAAATGATATCACTGACGTATTACTTGTTCTATTTAAAATATAGATGTATCGTTTTCAAATACTATGAATCATATGGTTAAAAAACAATCAACGCCCTAAAAGATATGAATTTTTACAAATGCATGATGAATGGTTTTCCACATCTGTTGCCTATGTTTCCTCTTTGCTTACTTTAAATCTGTTTTATTAAGTTATTCGAACGGAATAAGTCTCTATTGAAGCCCTTTAAAAATATTCAATGGCCGTTTCGATATTCTGTTTTCTCTTTCATACAAACTTGACTGACATAATGGGTTTAACGATACATTAGTTCCAGGGTTTTTATACCTGTGTACAAGTAATAGTAGAGAATGGATCGCGAAAGGTTATCCGGTCTGTACATGAGCCTATTTATTCAAAGGCGCGTAGTAATATGTAGAGTGATAATATCCAACAGGGTGCGTAATAGAAAACGATTGTTCATCTTACAAAAGATTGAATGCATCATGCTGCGCGATTGATATGATACCAAAGCACATTAAGCTGAACATAAAGCAGTTGTAATATGGTTCACAATGTTGTTGGCGGTAACAACTGTTTCAGAATAAAAGGTTGATACAAAATGTGAGATTGATGTAGTCGAGGGGTTAACAATGCAAACCGGATACTTCAACAGGGCTATGTTATTAAAACGGAATTTCAAACTATTTAAAAAACACAGTACCTAATTCTCTCCCCTTTATATTCATTTGTATTACGGCCTTATTACTGAAACATAAAGTCGATTGGGCTATGCATCAAACGGGTAGATTGTCATAGAGACTGACAGGTTCTTGCGTGATCAGAGAATGATTTACGACGTTCACTCTTTGTTTGAAGTCTCATGAGATTTGGTTCTGCGTGAAATGATTGTTTTCATAAAGGCCATATTGAAAATAAAATCATTTCATCGGCCAATGATTATTACATGAACTATTATAAAAATAATATGTTCTGAAATCAATTTTTTTCTTTCGTTTGTAAATTTTCCTCATCAAAAACTACATGTATCTGTCCATGACGTCCATAGTGACCAACCAGAAAGTTTATTTCCTTTTGAAAGCAATGCCTGTGTATATGTAGTAAAATGATTCATAGAAGTAGCGGTTGTTCACACCTTCCACGTGAGGCTCCTACCTTGTGTTGAGTAGCCAAGTCTGCAAATATATGTTGATTTGAATTATTGTAAGGTTCCACAAAGTTTGAGGACGCAGGCTCACGTTAGTTACGTAATGGCTTTCATGAAGTTTCATAAACAGAGAGTAGGAGAATATTTCAATTTCAGGATATCTAGTATTTCCTAACAACTTAAATGTCTATATTAACTCTACGCATGTTCTATAATGAACTTCAGAGTATGCATATATACATTTGCATTAATTACCATAAAGTGATGCTCTGAACAAACCAACATACATGGTATCTCTACGTCTAATGACAATATTTAACACGGGGTATTAAGAGATGTAGGCTACTGAATAAAATGAAGAATTTGGAATTATCATCATCATGATCTTACCTGGAGATAGTCTTTATAGTTATGTTAAGTTAGGTACTCGTAGTTTGCTTGGTGGGTTCTTGAACGTAACATTACCACTGTTTACCGTTATTCATATAACAGGTGTTGAAAATAAAACCCTCTCATAATGTTTTATTTTCAATGTTCTCCTTGTTTATTACTTACATTCGTTAAACGTTTTAGAAGTTTGTATGACAAATGATTTTATCAAGTGTTGAGTACTCTCTTGGTATTCTGATGTATGTTAAAACAAAGCGTTCTCCTAATGTATCAAAAATATGCAAAATGTCAACAACCGAAAGATAAAGTTGCGACACAGGATTTCCACAGATTCAGACTGATGAAAGTTATAGGAAATTTTACGGTCGTCTTCTTAATCTTATTGTTAAACAACCCATTCCCATATAGACATTTATGCTTAGTGGGAGGTTCCACTGTTTTTTTACCATGATGTTCTCATTTGGGAAAATGACCAAACTTATCCGGTTTTATCAGAATTGTCATGGCTGTTGTCGTCGATGAAGCAAAAGACTCTTACCCTTCAGGAACATAATTTCAATGAGCTTTTATCCATGTATCACCATGGAAAAATCTTTCCATTGTTCGTATTTTGCCGTAGCTTCATAGAAGATTCAAGTCTGAATTGATATTCTGTGGACATATCGGTATTTTCCTCTTTTTGGTTTTCTAACTAGATAATCTACTGATTGGAATACAGCGAACAGAGAATGCAATTCTTAGGATTGCCATACTGTGAACGGAGGATGTCATTCTACAGATTGGAATTTTAATATGACATTATAGAATGATAGTGAGTTAGGTATAACAAATAGCAATTTGACAGAAATTTACGTGAATATATTAAACTGTAATAAATATGGATAAGCAGTGCTAGAGTGCATGGTAACGTAATTGTAAATAAGATATAATGTCATACACGCTCAGCACAATCGAATCTCTTTCTAATTTGTCGTTGTATAACCAGTCATAAATCAGGAAATTATCGAATGATTGACTATATCTATTCCGGAAAACTTGATTCCGGCATGATGAACTATGCACCTATTTTGAGAGAACAAAAAATATCAAAATTGAATCAAGCAATTAATTTGTTTAAATAGATATTCATTAAATCAAAGATGCTTGAGTTTAGTAGGGTAGTGTATAGAGACTCTAAATAGATAATATGGTAGCAGAACTACATTATAGGCCCGATGTCATTTAATTAAAAAGATATCTGTAAGTTTAACTGTAAAACATGTTTACATGAGCATACTAAAAATGTGTACATCTGTTGACGAAACATAAAAAATCTTGCGGAAAAACCTCTTTGTCACACACGCAAAAAATAAACTCGTTAAAAACGTTAAAGTTGACTTGGAAGTGATAATATAGGATATCTTAGCTAACGAAGGGATTTAATAACAGTTTATGACAAACAAAATTAAAATTAGGCTTTGATTAAAAGAACCTGATGACATGGAAGGACAAAAAAAAAAAATAAGTTTTGAAATAAACATTTTCACCAAAACTACAAGATTATCTAGATTTGTACTATCATTGTACAACATGTATCTCCTCTTAGCTAGCTTTATTGCGTTGGTGGCAAATTACAGTCAATATAATATGAAATAGATGAAAACATAAGTAAATGAATAAATAAATTAATAATACATCAAAGATAAAGATATCTTATTCAAACTTACAATTCTAGGATACCTTTGAACTCATCTGAAATATATCAATAAAGATCGACTCAAAAGAGCAAGATATAGCAAATCATTTGATTTTAAATAATTCATATGCAGTATGTTCTATCTTCTTAATTGTTCAAGTTATTACGGAAATCGAATGCATAACAACTATTACTGTTAACAACTATCTCACCCAAGTACAATACTTCAAAGAGTATTCAGTGTGTTCACTCAGATATGTCATAATCATAATTAATTAGCGACAGACTAGTTTTAAGTTCTTAACTGATCTTTATTTGATTTGTGCTTTAAACAACTCTCCAGGTCATTAGGATAGATGTACTTTTATTTGCATTAAATTGACGATAAATGCACGCTTTAAACCTATATAACAGAGGCGATCAGAGACAATATTACTATATCTTTTATCTCATATCATGTTATAGGAAGAAAGAAAGAATGCGAGAAATGAATTAAAGATTTTTTTGTCTAAAACGATATAGCACATGAACAGAATTGTTAATATATATTTCACCCAAATCAGTGAACAACTCCACAATGACATCATGCCTTCACAAAGACGTAGCATTTAGTTCAGTCAGTACATTATTAAGCTTTAATGACTTCATTCAATACATCTGTCGACCGCAATGATTCCTTGATTTTAGAGATCCATTTTACTTCCTATGGCCATTGATGTAATTGTTTTTATCATAACCCTGACACTCATTTTTCTGTTTCTAATTGTAGTAATAAGTGTAAAGAAATTAGGGTTATGGACAAGATCTACTGATAGTACTTTATTAGTTCAATAGAATCGTTTTGTTCAGAGATCCATAGTGGGTTCAAACATTTATCTTTATCACATTTTTCTCTTTTTTTTTGCGTGATTATCTATTATCTAGTACGATGTTTCTTCAACACACAACACAAGACACTATGGTACTGATAAATTAAATTTCAAAACATGATTTTATTATTTTTCTCATAGGTTCAAAGTTTAACGGTTTTTAGGACGGACTTGATGGAAAAAGCATGACTGTTTTGAGGAAGCCGAAAAAGAGATGATAGATTCCTCTAAACTCTTGAGCCGATTGGTCTGTCAACGTTTCTATTTTTCGTGATTGAAATGTTCAAATAACGCGAAATGAAAAAAAAAAAAAAAAAAAAAACACACACATTGTAACATTCAGTATGTTCGCAAACTTATGCAAAGTTATGATATGATAAAACCATTGATATAATATTGTAAGTGTGTCCATCTTCAGGACAAACGACCATGTGCAAAAGAAACGACTTTGTTTAAGGCATCGTGTTTCGCAGCTAGGCTTTTATGATAACTGAAACGATTACTATTTAATGGATATTTTTGAAGCAGCTTTGTCACCTAAGAACGTGACATTACTTACTTGGATTAGGGCTCAATTTTCGTTTTTTTCAAACCTTTTCGTGGATACTAAGTGTATAGATACAGCTAAATAAATCTACTTATGCTTATTTCCAACAGTTGGTAGACAGATGAGTTTGGGGATAAAGAGCTACTTCAGATCGAAAGAAAGTAATTCCCCCTAAGACAATTAATGGTTTTACAGTATAACATATAGGTCCATGACCACGTATTGGTTGTAGGAAATGGTTCACTCTAAATCTTGGGAGATTACTTCACCAACTTGTTCTAAGATACAAAGTGACAACTATCGCTGGTGTGCATTCCTCGTCGCAGAACCCATGACCTCTGACACTTATCATGTTTTCCATTACCTTTAGATATGTTATTCATCAGATACCTTAATTAACATATAGTAGTGGTATTAACAACACCAAACAAACAAACAAAAACAAAAAGAGAAAAAACCCAACATGTCAATATAATCATTATTCAAACTTAGATTCCATAAAACTAGGGCAAAATATAAACAAAAGAACGATTTACACGGAGATTATTGAAAAAGAACATGGGGAATAAGGCCAGGTGATAAGGAAGAGTAAGCGTCTTCTGCTTCATCGACGACACCTACTGTATACATTGGTTAATCCAAGTAATTAATATCGCATAAAGAAATAGAATATGTCCTAATGAGATCATTATCATGTCCATAGAAGAACACTAAGTACATGTTCATATTGTTTATCGTTCTCCTGTTAGAAGGAATGAATACGTGACATGAAGACTACGACAAGCCTAAGGAATTCAACGTCCCCCAATAGTGTCTTCCATCAGCAGCCAATCTCGAAAATTGTACAAAAGACACAACTGCACCTTAGAAAACAAATTTAAAATCAAATACATTAAAGTGTGAATATCATTTTCATGTCTGATATCAAACTGTATGAATAAGATAAAATTTAATGAATAACTATACATCAATTATTTCAATGAGTAGAATCGATCGACATTTGGTCCGTCAATAAAAAAAATGAACATCTACATATCAAACAGCATGTAAAATATAAACTTTTAATAAACAAGAAATATTACGATTTATGTACAGGACGGTATATTAGTGATTTCAATTCCCTGCCTAATGGCATTGATCCCACGAGTCATATACCGGAATGACGATCACACGGATTCAACCTCTATATAATTCATATAACAGTACATTGATAGTGAAGTGTTTTTACTATATATGTTTCGCAGTCATTGAAGACAAAATATTGAAATGTTTGCGGAATTAAAACTTCATTGATTTTGATACTTTGATCTAGTTAACACAAATTCGGGTGAATAGAGAGTATGTTACTGATTAATTAGCGATAGCACTATATTAAAATGGTAATTTTTAATGAATATATCAACTTATTCTCATCGGTACTGTTTTAGAAATTCTCTCTTCATATCTTTTAGACGCTTTTGTGTCATTATCATATATGTTTTGCTTATTTATTGATTAGCTACAAGAATTTCAATATTAAACTCGTTTATTTCAGTTTACAATGGAAATGGCAGGGTAATGAATTGCTTTAGGAAGCAAAGGTTAACGTTAGCCAAACCTTAAATAATTTTTAATGTTGATTCCATTTTGTCATGACAATCAAGAGGAGATTTGCAGTAAACGGCGGTGAAATGATTGTATAGTCCTGATTAATATTGATATATGGAATTTAAGTCCAGCTAACAGACAAAACATATATTATCGGTTACTCAACTCTGTGTAATGACATTTATGTATTTGTTCGTAAACAATGTACATCAGACAATAGTATTGAATAATTGTTTTCTGCTTTCAAAGGACAATTTACACAATATTCTAATTACATATGCCTTTTCTATTGTAGATATTTATCGATATTTGTCTCGTTTATGTATTAATAATCAAAAAGCTGATTGCATGTTTTCGTACACAGAGTAGTAAAGTGATTCTATTGTCATTGCCGCTATTTCGTCGTTCCAATCAACTGGGTCCCTATACAATCCGATTAAAAATACATGAATACATTGGTTTTCTCATGAGTGGGAAAGCAGTACAACACATCATAATATTTTGTTCAACCTGGTAACAAAACTGTTTCATTACTGACTATAAATAATAAATATATAATGTTTTGTTCTATTCTGACTTGCACTTAAAACCTTTCACAAATTGAGGCAACCCACGGTGTAGTTTACATGTATCGAGCGATTTAAAAAAAACTAGTTCAATTTCGCGACTATAATTTGTTGGACGGGGCGCTATCTACAAGCATATATCAGTCGCACAAAGCCTTTGATTATAATAAAAATGAAAAAAACTAAACGCATTTCCATAAATGGCGACAAAAGCCTTGGGGTGAAACATTACAATTTTATTAATATGATATGACTTTAATAGTTCTCACAATTGTAAAAAGCCTGTTCTTCAAAGAATACAAGAGATAAAAATTCATTAGATATGCGACACATATAAACACGTTTATTTTATCATATAATGCTCCGCACCAGAGAATCCTTTGAGTAAAGTTGTTACTAAGAGAGCCGCACAAACAAGTAATGAAAAACTACTGAATTGTCAATCTACTTTCAATGTATTACTTTTAAACTCATAACCGAGCGTATCACAAATACACAACGTTATACTGTTGCCTTTTTGTAAAGAATGATTTATCAAAGGAAAATAGATGCTTTTTAATGCGCAGCTGGCTTTTGATCCACGCTATTGGAATGTGAAGGCAAGACTTCAACACTCAAACGACAATGTAGAAAATGACCGGGGAAGCAGGAATTGTTCTCTAACAAAGGCGGAGAAGTATAGAATGTGAATGGAAGTGAATAGAATTTGAAAGCCTTTCTTTTGTTAGTGACATAATGAGAGGAGCTAACAAATACAACCTTTTCACTGAAATTGACATATATTCAAGCGTTATTGTCCGGCGTTGTAATGAAATCAACGGTATGACTATAGCTTCAGATTCCTCCATTGTCTGGGAGAAAATTGAAAATCATTCCGCCGTATTCATTCGCAGCTAGCCTTTGAGTAGAGCTGAATAAAATTGTACACAGCTTTTGATACAAGCTTTTCATGTACGAGTAGCTCTGAAAGGAAGCTTTATGTAAAGTGTATGACTTGACTTGTGTTAGGTTCCATAGCAGTTTTAACCCTCCTATTGTATACATTGATATCAAAATTGTGACCGATTCTCGATGTGTTGCACTTTCTGTTTGAATTGTAAAACCTTTCAGTGTAGAGTGGTTTTCCTTATAACCTTTCAATTCGGCTTGACAAAGAAGAATGTGAATCAAAAACCTCAGATACTTATTGCGTTCTAAGCGTCCATGCAGAAATGCCCGCCCTCACCCCGCCTGTAATGAAAAGATGCTGTCATTCACTCGGATGTGCTTCTGAAAAGCCCCTTCCAGTCTACATCTTGTGTCTATCTTAGCGGGTCGGGAGGTGAATAGGAGGACGGAAAAGGCGGCTAGTGCAAACTCTATGAGGCACACATTTACATAGGGTACCCATCACCTTCGCTATTTTAATGGAAATTCAAGGGAAATTCACTAATAGTCAAACTCTGCCGAATATAACAGGAATAAAAACAGTTAAAGCCGTGATTTTCAATCACTTATTGTTAGTTTAATATGCTTTTTAGATTGATGTCAATTGTCCCAAATGAAACATTGATTTAGATAATAGTATTGTGTGTATGTCTCGTGAAATGGATTTATCCCTGTGCCGTGGTAGATATTTGTGATATAAATACACAGTTAATGTGATGGTAGATGTTTATGATTCACAATATACATGTACCGTTGTGGTGGATGGTTATGATTTACAATGCACATTTAATGTCGTGGAAGACTTTTTAAATTAACAATCCACATTTACCGTCGTTGTAGAAGTTTGCTATACATAATATACACTCAATATCGCAGTAATGCTTACTGATTTACGATACAAAATTTACGTCATAGTAGATATTTACGATTTACAATACATATTTAACGTGGTGGTAGATGTTTGTGATTTACAATAGATATTTAACGTCATGGTATATTTACAATGCACATTTAATGTGGTAAATGTTTGCTTTATATAATACACATTTAACATTCAATGTTAGTTATTTTCAATACGAGAAAACGATGTAATATATGGGGGTGCTGTTATACATGAGGTTGGCAATTAAGAGGGGAAAAAATGCAAAACCAAACTACAAAATGAAATAAAATACTCGATGATATATTTTCTATAGATATATCAATTGAATTGTAAATGGATAATGATATGGAGGTCAACGAAAGGCAACACAAAATAAATTAATGAAATGATTAAAAATAACGTGTTATATGTTAAAGTACGAAATTTAAGAAACAGCCAAACAAATCCTTAATGTAGGTGGTAGAACAGACAAAGATGTATGACAGAAAATGGTATATAAACTTCGAGTATAGGTTATGTTTATATAGATATATGATTCGCAGCATTTTACGCTACAAATATGAAGTTTATTGTTGTTAATCAGTCAAATCAGAGACAAAACATACCATAATTTTAATGGACAGAGACGAAAACAAACCATAACCTCAGCGAAAAGATAGACGAAATATTCCACAACCTCTACAAGAGGTTTCGACGAAACATTCCACAACCTCAACAAACAGACCGACGAAATATCCCACAGCCTCAACCAACAGATCATTGAAATATTTCACAACCTCAACCAACAGATCAATGAAATATTCCACAACCTCAACCAACAGATCGACGAAACATTCCACAACCTCAACCAACAGATCAACGAAACATTCCACAACCTCAACCAACAGATCAACGAAACATTCTACAACCTCAACCAACAGACCAACGAAATATTCCACAACCTCAACCAACAGATCAATGAAATATTCCACAACCTCAACCAACAGATCGACGAAACATTCCACAACCTCAACCAACAGATCAACGAAATATTCCACAACCTCAACCAACAGATCAATGAAATATTCCACAACCTCAACCAACAACCAACAGATTAACAAACATGACAACCTCAACCAACAGATCAACGAAACATTCCACAACCTCAACCAACAGATCAACGAAACATTCCACAACCTCAACCAACAGATCAACGAAACATTCCACAACCTCAACCAACCGATCAACGAAACATTCCACAACCTCAACCAACAGATCGATGGAACATTCCACAACCTCAACCAACAGATCAATGAAATATTCCACAACCTCAACCAACAGATCGACGAAACATTCCACAGCCTCAACAAACAGAGCGACGAAACATTTCACAACAGCAACCAACAGGTCAATGAAATATTCCACAACCTCAACCAACAGATCAACGAAACATTCCACAACCTCAACAAACAGATCAACGAAACATTCTACAACCTCAAAAAACAGATCAACGAAACATTCCACAACCTCAACCAACAGATCAACGAAATATTCCACAACCTCAACCAACAGATCAACGAAACATTCCACAACCTCAACCAACAGATCAACGAAACATTCCACAACCTCAACCAACAGATCAATGAAATATTCCACAACCTCAACCAACAGATCGACGAAACATTCCACAACCTCAACCAACAGATCAACGAAACATTCCACAACCTCAACCAACAGATCAACGAAACATTCCACAACCTCAACCAACAGATCGATGGAACATTCCACAACCTCAACCAACAGAGCGACGGAACATTCCACAGCCTCAACCAACAGATCGACGAAACATTCCACAGCCTCAACAAACAGAGCGACGAAACATTCCACAACCTCAACCAACAGATCAACGAAACATTCCACAACCTCAACCAACAGATCAACGAAACATTCCACAACCTCAACCAACAGATCGATGGAACATTCCACAACCTCAACCAACAGAGCGACGGAACATTCCACAACCTCAACCAACAGATCGACGAAACATTCCACAGCCTCAACAAACAGAGCGACGAAACATTTCACAACAGCAACCAACAAATCAACGAAATATTCCACAACCTCTACAAAGAAATCGACGATGAAACATTCGATAACCTCAACAAACAGGTCAACGAAATATTCCACAACCTCAACCAACAGATCAACGAAATATTCCACAACCTCAACAAACAGATCTACGAAACTGTCCACATCCTCTACAAATAGATCGACGAAATATTCCACAACCTCAACAAACAGATCAACGAAATATTCCACAACCTCAACCAACAGATCGATGGAACATTCCACAACCTCAACAAACAGATCTACGAAACTGTCCACATCCTCAACAAACAGATCGTCTTGATTGTCATAAGATTTCATCTATCACTATAAACGTTTCAATCTTATCTGTCTATCTCCCTCTTAGACTCCACTATTACTTATTGCTTGTTGTTAGACTGATTTCTCCTCGAAATATTCAAAAGCAAATGTAACCCCATTATTTCGATGTTGATCCTTATTAGTGTCTCCTCCATGAGATCAGCTGAAAGTTAGCATGTGATACAGTTCTCAAAGGTCATCAAGTGATTTATGACATAGAGATGGCCAATATCTGCCAATCACAAATACCGCCGATTCATGTTCGCTTTAAGAATACCTGACTTCATGTGCATTTCAGTTCAGAATTTTCTATGATACTTTACCATCAATGCATATACTACTAGATACTAAAATTCATGTGCATTTAATCCCGCTAAGAAAGATTGGTATTTTATAACTGGTTGTTGTCTTCGTCAAAAGTAAATTCGAGACCGCTTTGTGAAATTTCACGAATTCATAGATATGAAACATATCTATATTACATACCTGGAATGCTTACGAGTCATAGCTGACCTACTATGATCAAAGTATTACCAAACCTTTATATAGATAATTTATTGAGATATGCTTGCTTAATAATTGATCAGTATGCTTCATGTTACAAATTAGATTAACTAATACATATTTACGTAATTTTCAATTGTTTTAAAATTTCACAAATACCCTATTAATCACAACTCATGTAACATGAAATATCGCACAACATATTTACTACGTTATGATGAGACAATTAGCTAAACACACCAATGGATGGTTTAAATTATGCATTGTACTTCATCATTTCACAATGGCTTACAGATAGAAATCATGACGGAAAATTAATTATCCTACCTTTTTCTTGTTATCTTTCAAATAACGCTATCGCTCTTCAGGGAAAATTGTTTTGTAAAAAGCGACGACATAGTATAAAATTTTGTTTGCTTAATGCTTTAAAAAGTAGAATTCTCTTGTGAGTATGCATCTTTTATATAAATAATTTGATAGTATGCAATAGACAGAAAACTCATCCGTCTTTGTCGCTGAAACAATACCGCAGTGGAGAGTGATGTTGAGTTATTACACATATTTCAATATTGAAACATATTTAAGTGGCTCTTTAAAATAGATAGCATCACATATTTCTATTGAAGCTGTTGGACTGATTGAATATATATCTAAATTAGTTTCTATTTTCATGTTTTCTTTGTCAATAAGCATGTATTAAAATTGTATGTTGTTCACTTATTTCATAGTTGGGTGTGTATCCGTGATTCATCTAACAAATTGAACCATTAATATTGATAAATTAATTAGCAATAAAGCAATATTGTTTTGCCGTCGACGCTTGGTAAACCTTTCTCTAAAACAGTATTGCATCTTTTACTTATTTATTTGCAATACTCTAACCATCCGAGATAGATGTATACGTTTTGCAGGAAGATTTTACAAGGTTACCGCACGCGTTACCGGTTCAGCTTTCAGATATAGTTATAACATTTAAATATTGTTTTAAAGACACGCGAGTAAATAGCATCTTTCATAATTTGATACAGCGAAGCCGAACAATGATTAAATGTTAAAGAACTCGTTCCCGAGACGTTTAGGAAGGCATCATCTAATTGTTCCGGTTTTTTATGGCCCTTGTTCCTTTGCTGATTTTCGTGTCACAAACATCCATCGTTGTTAACCGACATTAAAGTAGTCCCAAATCATCCCTTTAAGAGACATAAGATAAGAAAAAACAATGTGAACATTTTACTTGTATTGTAAGGTTTTGAAATGGTTCTTCATTATCGACACTGATCGTTCTGTCAGTTATGTTTATCGTTGCCTGACTACTTTTATTAACTCGTGTAAAATTGGCGCAGGTTTTGGACAACAAACGTGTTGGAGTAATCCTGATGGAAACGACAAAGGCCTTTGACTACCTTCTGTATCAACTGCAGATGTATGGACCTCGACTTTACTAGACATGTTATTGGATGCAGTTATTTCAGAAACAGTCTCCACTGAACTAGCTTTTGCCGATGGAAGTCATTGAGAGCCATTCTTCAGTGACCATTGTAGGCCAAAGTGTTGAACACATGTTGTATAAAGTTATTTTATAAAACAAAACTTGGGTATTTGTAAAGATGACAATACCTCATTTCACATCGACGAAAATGTCAAGCTTTCTTGTGTAAAAGTTTCGTCATCCGAATGTAAGCGAATCCAAACAAATTTCATACTACAATGCAAAAGAAATATATTTGAACGTAACAGAAAATCAATGCGTATTTTATTTTCCATATGTGTTACCTTTCAGCTTGTATTTTCCCGATATATTCGCTCTACGTAGGCTAGATCTAATATTTTGTTTCATTTTATGGCATATTAGCATACACAGTATCCTATCAACTGTCATCTTTAGTCACGCTAATAAGTATGCACATATATAAGAATATATATACTGCAAAAATATTATATTATCTTGTCATCTACAGCTGGACCCATTGTTTCGTTTTATCTCTATATGATGCATATAAGTTTCAGAAATCAGAAATTTAGTTAAACTCCCATTATATATATCTGACAAAGTACAGGTAGACAAACACAGGTATTCCGGAATAGCAAGCAACTTCTGCTTCATCGACGATACTCAAAACGTGGTCAATGTTAACAACAACGGAATCATCATCGACCAAACACGAGACAGCTGTATAATACAACTTCATTCATTATTTGGCCATATGCCTTATCTGAATTTGTCATAGATTGTACCTTCCACTTGAGTGTTTTTTGTATACAATAATTACCGCCGTAGAACAACGTTTGCTGTATTGGGTCTTTATTGCAAATGAAGGATTACATATCTTCTATGGCGACTTGCTGGACACAAATGCATTTTTGCCTGTGATAAAAAAATGATTGAACATGAAAATATGTATGTATATATTTGCCTAAGTATGTATCAGGGCATGGTATCCAACTCTCTTGAGAAAATATGTACTATTATATCTTTCAAATTCAGCATTATACATAGAAATCTATTTCAACTGTTTGAAAAACGCAAGAACAATGTGAAATATTGTTTTATTACAAAGCATTGAAAAAGTGCCATTTTCTAAATTGATGTGCATGAAAAAACTACAATATTCAAAGTTTGCCGCATGATCAAATCAAACTAAAAATGACATATACGCGTGTTGTCTTTTTGTCATGTCAGCAAATACGACTACAATTAGTTTCTCGTGCCAGCGACACGTAGTAGATAAGCAATGTACTATTGTCATTATCGTATTCAACACTAAACTAGTAGCCTAGATAAACATTGCATTTAAAATATCCCTCTTGTTAATTTCGCAGGTTTATATAAAGAAATTCGTATTCATCTAAACTAAACTGGATTACACATATCTACATTGTATCATTAGGTTTACGAAAATATATTTTAATATTTTCAAATCACATAAAAACGTACTACGTTGCCAAGCTCAATTGTTGTTGCAGGTCATTGGCTTCAAAGTATTGTACTAAAGATTTGAGAAAAAGCCGCCCCCCCACCCGACTACCACATGATGGTATAACTATTTCAACGTTTTGCTTCATGCTGTGCAGTGAACGAATACTTAGCATTTCACGTGTTCTGTCTTAATCTCGTTATAATGTGTAGATCCAACGGACAAAATACAAGTTCGGATCTACATCACAACATTCTCGCACACAAATATATCGGTGAATTCGTTACATTTCAAATATGTCAAAAATTTGTAACTAAATTTCATTACAAATACGTTTTTGGCAATAAAAGTATATTTTTGTATAAAAATTCCTTAAAAACCGTGATGAAAAAGATAACACTAAAATATATGTTTTTTCAACCGAAGCACGTAATTACATGAATGTGCATATCTATTTTGGTTTTGTTAATGAAAACTTCTGCCGAATAGTTTTAAACCGGCTGTAAAACAGTTATGGTTTCGATTTCGATATTTTTATGTTTTGAAAATTGTAAAATATAATTGAACGCGTGTCTTTAAAAGTGCCGTTTTTGTGCTACTTATTAAACGGACCGTCGGAAACAATAACATCTAGTATACAACTCACTGATACTAATCAAAATAGCCAGACGTTTAAAAACATAAGAGACAAACAAAAATACAAATATGATATCTACATGAAACTAGCGTCTCTCTTCACCACTGAAAATGGTGAAGCATGGTTTATGTGTGAGCACAGCAGCTACAACCAACGACAATATTATCTCCCTCACGCACTGCTAATTATAAACTGCTTTTAAACAAAGATTATATGAAAATGAATCATTTTTATTGAGATTGCCGTGGTTGATACCGATGGAAGAGACACCAGTGCCGAATGCATTGATGGCCCCAGAGCGACACTTTACCACACGTGGTATTGTGCTAGTTGTAGTTTATCCATTTTGTTTACGTTATTTATTTCACAATCAATACATTGACGCCATTGTTGCAACGTTCTGTTTTAGATATTTATTCTTTAAAAAAAAAATAACAAAAAACTAATATTTTACTGCGACGCTAGCATACAGGGCTTATTGAACGTTTTCAATGAACGATTTAACTAGATCTATTTAGGAAACCCAATCGATCCCTTGACACAATCACCAACTCATTCATTGTTTGAAATATTAAACAAAATTTCATATTTAAAAGCCCTTCCTGTTCGTTTCAGGTTACAGAAATTGTATTATATTTTTTCATTCATTGAAGTCAATATATCAGTGACAAATGTAGTATAAATCTATGTCCATTGCTCATTTTTTAAAATCACGTGTTTTTTTTGTTTTTTTTTTCTCTCTCTCTCTCTTTCTAAATCTGATTGTTTTACGAACATGCAAACACTACAAACCGTGACAAGCTAGAAAAATTCACAAGAATTTGACACAATGATTTTCATTCCACTTTGTATTTGACCTTACATGGATATAAAAAACAAGAAGTCCATAATGGTACAATATATATCTATTGTCTATGTCACGAGGAAGCTGTTTAATAAAACATCGACCAAAGCTGCATTCAGAATATCTCTCGATGATTGGATCATGGTTATCGCAAATTTTTATCTTTTATGTTTTCCGTGATTCAGGCTTTATTTCATTTGAAAACACATGAATGTTAAGTTTTCATATCTTTTCAAAACGTTATCTTATTTTGACTGGATGAAATCCATAAGAGAACATATTTCAAAGATACTCAAAAATTGATTTCATATATGAAATATAGAATTTGATGGCAAATTTAGAAAAATATTGATGACATATTTGAAAGGTATACAGGAAATGATTACACAATTAGAATGAGGACAAGAATCGATTACGCTATGAAAACATGTACAATAATTGATCATACAATTTAAAGCTGTACATAAATTGATAACACATTGAAAAAGTATACAAAATTTATGACAAACATTAAAAGGGACTTCCGATAATTTGTTGACCGGTGCAATTGTAATGATTGATTGAAACTAATGACAGTATAAAATAGATTTAGTATTCTTTATATAGTTACATGTATTTGAAATGCATGTTTTTTTGGCAAGTGACACCTCAGATGGATCGTTCTTGATTAGCTTCCAAAACAACATTAATTTTCCTCTTTTGAAATAAACCGATTTTGCAGAATTGTCCGCTATGAACCTGATGACGATCAGCTTGGTATAGAGTGCCATAGTGCTAGAAGACTTTATGGACAAAGAAAAATATATGACTAGGCATTCAAGAATGTTTAAACTGATTGCCTGTTGAAAATAACTGTTTCCATATATCAGGGAAATTGTCGAATCACTTAAAAAGCCTCTGGCTAAAAGTTAGTGTTTACAAATTCTACTGGTTCATTTCTCCTACATATAAAGGTAGGCAATCATACCAATGTATTTCTATTAGCTTTTAAAGTCAATTTTCCTTTCAGTGTTACATAGAGGTGTTTTATGCTTTGCACTGTAAAAGCTAATAACACCATTAGGACGACCAAAGGTTAACGAAATCCGGGTATCTCAAAAGTCGGCTAAAAAGAAACCTCACATCAATTCTAATCACAAACCTTTACAACCAAGACTGATTAAGAGAATTCTAAACTGTTTTGCATGGAAAAAATATAATGAATTTAAAAAAAAAAAATTTTTTTGTAAAGTAGGTTTTTTTTTTAATAAAATGTTGTTATTACTTTATGCATTTGATATCGTTAGACTAACAAGTCTTTGAGTTTAACATCTTGATACGTCATACTTATAGAGAGCGAATGGAAATCATGATAAACCACATTAGTTTTTCTTTCAGTGCATGGGTAATCAGATCCAATTATATGTTTATCAAAACATTCGATATAGTGCATTAAGATTCTCCAAGTCCTATTCGTTTGAAGTCCTTCAACGATATGTTAAAAAGTTTGCTAGAGTCGTAGAAGCGTCATTCGTGACCACGGGGTACTAGTGTTATAGACTGAAGAGGCTGCAGAAGGGGAGCTGGTGGAAAGAGCATTATACCATCTAATTATAACTATTTTTCTCTATTTTCAATCAAAAGTTTCAAACAATGATATGGAGAGAATATAAGAAAATGATTTTCTATTGAAAGTTATAGAATTCATTTTAATCTGTTTTAATCAAGCATTTTCATTCAAGGTCCAGTGAGGGATCTCGCTCTTACAATTGTTTAAAGAGTTCAGTAGAAAACGCGCAATATCAAATTCTTCTCCTCCTGTCTTTATCCATCTCGCTTCGCGTCTTCAGTACTGGGAGGACTGTTCTCATCACATGACTCGGTATTCTGGCCCCTTCATATATCTGTCAAGATTATTGCAAACCTCCTTGTATAAACATCCGATGTAGGGTAAGGGTTCGTGTCATCTACATTCTCCCATATCTGACTGCGGCTTTCTTGTCCATTATTCCCAAAGTATTTCCATTCTTTATCTTTTCTTCCTCCAATATCTCCTGTCTATTGTCCAGCCCACATGTAGTCCTCATCTCCCAATACATTGCCCAGTTCCTCCTTCTTCATGACCAGGAGTACGTTCTCCCAAGTTGTTTGAAGCGTACATCTCTTCCTCATAAATATCCAATGTCCATTTCCGTCCAGACGCCGCTCCAACCAACTCTCGCCAAATAACAACCCACCTACCCTTCAGTCGCTTTTCCCCTCCCGTCCTGCTACCCTCAAAAGAAGTCGCTGCTGGCCACCTATTATCTGTAGTACCCATCCTCAACCTCAGTATATGTGCGATTCTCTCCTCGACTTGTCCAGTATAATCCCTCCCTCCCGCTCAGTCGGCCTTCATCACCCTTTGAAAGGGATTTCCGGCTGACCACCCAATGTCCGGAGTACCCCTTTCCCTCCCCTATATGTGTGGGGTCCTCCGCCTCACACCTCGCCGCGTCACTCGCTCAACTCCTCTAGAACACATCAGACCTGTTGCTGATGCTAATCTCTTTTCTTCTTGATACACTTTAAATGATAGACATAAATAAGACCTACCGACGTTAACTACTAATTAAATGTATATTAAGTATATCCTCTACACAGATCTACGTCACATCCCTTTGTAGGAGACAAAACACATGATAAGCATATTACAGGTTCAATGAAAAAAGAAACAAACCGCTTTTATATCAAATGATGATGTTGCCAGACGAAAGTTAGCATTTATGCGCCATTTTTTCCCCATTCTTATCATAAAAATGTCTTTGATCTTGTTCGTGCTTTCTTAACATTATCATTAAATACTGTTTTACTTAAAAACATCAGATTTGCTCTCGTCATTTGATCATTTTATTTCAAGGTATGTGATAACGTCTGTCTATGGTACACTAATTGTAAAAACAAAGTCACCTGCATTCAATTATATCTATTGTTAAATATTAAGTACTCACATAACTTATTGTTTAATTGCTATCCTTAAAAAGTTTATTTGACGAAAAGATAAGATTTGTAGACGTAAGAATTTATGTTTAAAATTTAAATATTCGAAAGAATTTATCAATATTGTTGTACAAATGAGCGGTTGAATACCAATGTACCATTTAGTTTTACGACAAATTCATTTTTATGTTCTGTATCATTCTTTAAAAAATTGTTTTCTCAAATGCAAATATAGCATTTTATTGAATCTATCCAGACATGTTAGCAAGAATAAACCAGACTTTTTACCAACGTTCGTCTGTACATGGTTGATTTAGTTTTGACCCTTCTCGACATTTTATTTTAGTTTTCGCAGGTCTTCTGGTTCAGTAAAAGCATGGGAAATCTGCCTACATTCATATATGAACAATATCAATATTCATTAAAATATATATCAAATACTTACCTATTCAAAATAGTGCAGAATTGATGATGTGTATAATGTTATGCCTGAAAACACAATCAAAAAATGTAATAATTACTTTGAAAAAAAGTATGAAAATAAATATTGCTGATGAAAATATAGAAAGGTATAGTTTGAATTTCTCTCAATTTAACCCAAGGAGCAGGTGCTCGTTTCACCTGTGACCTTCCTGAGCGTTATATGTGTTAGCTAGGGACGTTTACTTTCACCACCCCTGTTTTCAACAAAGCCGTTTTATAATACCAATCCACGTCTGTATTATGCAATATTGTTTAATGCAAGTATACTCGTGGCAAAGTGTCACCGATTTGAAGAATTTTAGTTACGTTCCCAAGGGTCTTAAGTTTATACTGCACTCTGTCAACGGTCCGGATATATTTCAAATAGAAACGTGGTATTTTTTACATACTGTTATGACCTTTTACTCTGCCTTTCTTCCTTCATTATGTGCTCTACTAGTTGTAAATTGAGTTGCCACTTAACACTGTGTACAATTTAAAGGGAAGTATAGTTGATAGTTGAACAATAAAAAAAGAACGGCGATGTACCCTCACTAGTCAGTTTAGTGTCTTTAAAAAGGCATCCGTCAAGCAGTCGGTATTGCTAGTTGGTACTTTCAATTAAAATTTTGTTTATAGATAGGACTTTGATAACCATTTATAGATTTCTGGAGATTGAATGTAAGTGTAGCTATCATTGTAATGCAAGGTAATAACAATAAGTAATATATCATCACAAGTTTAATATGTTATTTTCATTCATGAGTATGCACTTTGCTTGCCGAACACTTGAGATCGTTAAGTTAACTATACATGACATCTCGCTATATGCCTAGTATATATTACATGTCAAGGTTTTACATACAAACTTCATGTATGCTGATAATACTTTTCACTAATTCTCGCCTATGTCGTAATCGGTGCATTATGTCTTGTAATGTAAGTAAACAAAAGTGAAGACAGATCTGCTTTTGACGGCAATTTAAGTATGTCCAAGATCATATTGCGATATCTTAGGTAGTATATCAAATGGAGTTAAGACGAGAATATTTCGGATACAGCATTTTGTTGTCAGATGTTAAAAAATCAATTAGTTTTGTTAATTTGTTTATGTTTAGGTGAATTATTCTCTTAATATATAACTGTAATCAGCATTTTTATGAATTTCCACAGTTTTTAATTTCTCCTAAATATATACAGTTTTCAATGTCATCCTTTTGCCCTTCAGAAACTGTTTCATCGCAAAATGTCCAGTCATGATATGCGGTGATTCCATTTTCAACAAATGAATTAACATAATTAACGGAAGCTGCACTGAAAAATACTTGATCCATAACATTGCTTTTAAAAAATATTTCATATATTTCATATTTTCTAAGCAAAATTGACATATCAGTGTATTTGATGTAAAAAAAAGATTACACCAAAAAGGACAGTATGAACTTCTATATAATTACATTGCACAACGAACAAACTCTACTTCCTTTATCGTAAAGATACCATCCAGATATTTCAATTTTTATGATTATTGACTGATCTGAAAACATTGATCCATGCATGTTTTATTGTCTGTTTAATGTAAATGAAATAGTGACTAGATTCAATCAATCACGTGACAAATCAGTTACAGATCGTCATTATGTAATTAATTATTAATTACTGATTATAACAAAAATTATGGCATTCTGTGTTTCCGGTAACAAACTGTGACCATTCTACAATGATCCGACCACGTCTACCATTTGGCCTTCTTACTAATCCATAACGCCTTCCAAAAGGCTGTAGACTTTGAAATGACAATACTTACACAATGCTTTTAATTTGAAATCTTACAGACCGCTGTTTTTTCCTCGAATTTTAACCATATAATTAGGGTAGCAACTACTGTGAAGGTATTCTATGTTCATGTCGACAAGAAAATATATGTAAGAGAATATGATTGAGAAAAACCAAATAAAAGTCCTGATTCCGTAATAACACAACTGACATGTATCGGCCTAACCGTTCGCTTTGTAGCTTTGTTAAAATAATCCGATTGTGTAATATAAAACAACAACAACAACAACAACGTGGGGCTCACGATGGAATGATTCTTAGTTTTACAATTTGCTTACAGGTAAGAGGATGTGTTTACTAGCCTATTCGCCATTTTGACAGCACAAATCAGCTATATCACATTAAGTCTGTTTAAGTTTTTTGCTCTATGACGTCATAGTTTGTTTCTTGTATTGTGATATTTACATCTAAACACTTGGCGATTGAGTCAATGAAAATATTATAGTTACTTTCAAATTAAGAGTTGATTTTCATAATTGCTTATTTGTTTATGTGTTTATTTACTAATTATTATCTTTCATTTAAGTAACAAACATTGTTTTCGAAGTATTTAATTTATCTCTATTCACTTGCTGCTTTTTATTCTTCCTAGAATTCAAATAATTACGTTATCATTTTCATCGTCACTCTTTTCATTGACTTTCTCGCAGTGAACCTTTATCTCATTCCTTTGTTTCGGCTGCTAAGATCTCTGTTGACATCACATTTATACATATTTCGTTTTGTTCTCGTTTTATCAAAGACGATCAACGGCCTGCGATCCTTGTCACTAATTCAACTTCCCTGTCACTTGTATTAGACAAAATTCAACATCGATCCCAACGAGAGCCTCGCTTCCATCAACACCTGTCGTGAAACCAAATCTGATTAAGTCGATGTTTAAACATTCAGGACGAGAAAGTATCTAACATTAGTCGCAACGATCAACACGGCGGTTCAAGCAGCTTTGTTACAATATGGAACTCCTTGAGATTATACTTTCAACAAGCAGTGTTTTCTTTTGTTGTTCTGATCTCTCTTTTTTCAACAATACATGCTCCTATGATTAATATTACATTATGTTAAAGTCGTTTTTCATTTGTAAATGGCGCAGAAAAGTCGAGTGTTATCCCTGTGCTGTTGATTGTAAGTGTATTACTTGCACACTGTTGTACTATTTCTCTCTAACCCAATGTCTGAATGTGACATTTTGACAGGACATACAGACTTCGATTGATCAGAATATCAATTTGATTTCAATGCCAAGTGTAACTGGTAATAATCCCAAACCTAACCTTTAAACGGTCAAGACTGCTTAAACAATTGTTTGATAAATTTCCTTAAATTGATCCTGCCGTGCACAACTATTACAACACAAAGAAACAAATAGAACAAACATTTTTATTTCTATATTTCATTTTTTTGTTTGTTTTGCATTTGGGAAGACAATATCTAACAATGACTAGTACTAAATCATTGTTAAGAAAGTTTGCATAAGAAATGCAACAGAAATTTCAATTTTTTAATTTTCTAGCAATCGCCACTGTGTTTTACTTGTTCATAAATGTTCATAATTCCTACTCAAAGTTTGTTTCTATCGTGTTTTCTCATTAGAGTTAGCAATCAATCAGTCTTCTGAGGATGATTTATAATAGAATTTTAACATTCTTGAATATAGTTGTTAAATGATGATTTTAGAAATGTGTCTACATAAAAAAAGAACCTGTTTTTATCACCAGTAGGGCAAGTATCCGAAGATAATGTCATTTAATATATTACATAGTAGTATCAACCACCCACAGTGCATACTCACGATAATGATCCCTGTTTATTCATCGTTGACTCATACCGTTCATTAATGCAACATTTGCATTAAATCAAATACCAGCACTTTTTCAGATAATTCCATTAATTGTTTACTAAACAATTATCTCTTAATTAGTTACTTAATGTATACATTTTCATAAATAACATAGTTCTTTTGTGTGAGAAAATAATCAAATAATTAACTAAGTGATAAGCAAAAGGATTCGATCGATTGTCAGGCTAGATATATTTAGTTATCAGATGATTTAACAAAGGACATGTTAGAATGAAAGAATACTCGATTCATTGTGTCTGTCATTATGATTAATGTAAAACATTAATTTGTAGTAACTATCGTTGTAGCATAATACTACTCACTGACAGTAAATACTTTTATAATGTCCCTTGTTTATACATTGTGATGACACCTTTAAAGTATCAATATCGATATAATGTCATGTCTGTTTATAAGATGATGTCGCGTCTTAAGATAATATCTCGGTATAATGTCCGTTTTAACACTTGATGACGACTCTCAAGGAAAAGTCTTGGTATAATATCTCTTGTTTATACAATCTGATACTGTCATTAAAGTAAAAAAAATCGATAATTGTTTCATGTTTTATTCTGGATAACATTTCTTAAGGAAAACAAATCGAAATAAGCCTCATATTTTTGCAATCTGATCTTGCCATATAAAAACTTCAGAATAATCTTTTCTTTTAGCATTTCCTTAATGGTTTCCTTCAATGAATAGTCTGAATTTCTTTATAACGCCAAAATTTCAGAAAACAAATATAAAGAGAATTGTTACGGTAGCATATTGTAGCGGAACTGTCCTACATTACAAGCTTCTTTTCATTCTTAACCGTATGTGCATGTTGTGTTGACATTGGGCTGGTAAAACATCCTCATTTCCCTTATATCTAATTTCCGTCTTTAAAAGGTCATATTTCTTAGTTCTTTATTCAAATAAAAATTAACATTGCAAATCACGATTTTTCCAAATACATGAAGGTCACGTTTCTTAATTTATTTATGATCTTGAGTTTACGTAAATCTGATATGTTGCTTTTCCAGACGAGCAAGTGGAGTCGTCTCTATACTCGGTATTACCTGTATATCAATCTCTTGATCCTGGTGAAAAAGAGTAATAAAAGGGTAACCAGCTAAGGAAACACCAACTGACATATTTTTTTCACAAAATGTAAATGTAAGTCTAATTTTGAAATATATAACAAGCGTGATTTTTAACAAAGGAAAAATAAACATTTAAAATGGGTGTAACAGTGTGTGAAAAAAATCTTAAACAGATAGAAAAAAATATGGTGTCACTGCACATATCCAAAGTCAATATATCGAGGTGTCAATGTGTATAAACAAAGTCAATATATCGAGGTGTCACTGTGTATAAAAAGACAATATATCGAGGTGTCACTGTGTATAAACAAAGACAATATATCGGGATATCACTGTGTATAAAAAAGTCAATATATCGGGATGTCACTGTGTATGAAAACAGTCAATATATCGAGGGGCCACTGTGTGTCAACAAAGTCAACATATCAAGGTGTCACTGTGTATAAAAAAGACAATATATCGAGGTGTCACTGTGTATAAACAAAGACAATATATCGAGGGGCCACTGTGTGTCAACAAAGTCAACATATCGAGGTGTCACAGGTGTATCGAGGTGTCACTGTGTATAAACAAGTCAATGTATCTAGGTGTCACTGTGTATGAAAAAGACAATATATCGAGGTGTCACTGTGTATAAACAAAGACAATATATCGAGGGGCCACTGTGTATAAACAAAGTCAATGTATCGATGTGTCACTGTGTATGAAAACAGTCAATATATCGTGATGTCACTGTGTATAAACAAAGTCAATGTATCTAGGTGTCACTGTGTATAAAAAGTCAATATATCGAGGTGTCACTGTGTATAAACAAAGTCAATGTATCGATGTGTCACTGTGTATCAACAAAGTTAATATAGTGAGGTGTCACTGTGTATAAACAATGTCAATATATCGAGGTGTCACTGTGTATAAACAAAGACAATATATCGAGGGGCCACTGTGTACAAACAAAGTCAATGTATCGATGTGTCACTGTGTATGAAAACAGTCAATATATCGTGATGTCACTGTGTATAAACAAAGTCAATATATCGAGGTGTCACTATGTTTAAAAAAGTCAATGTATCGAGGTGTCACTGTGTATGAAAACAGTCAATATATCGGGATGTCACTGTGTATAAACAAAGTCAATATATCGAGGTGTCACTGTGTATAAAAAGTCAATATATCGAGGTGTCACTGTGTATAAACAAAGTCAATGTATCGATGTGTCACTGTGTATCAACAAAGTTAATATATTGAGGTATCACTGTGTATAAACAATGTCAATATATCGAGGTGTCACTGTGTATAAAAAAGTCAACATATCGATAATATATCAATGTGTTAAGAAATAAGCGTATTATATAAAGGTGTTTTACCAAGGACGTGTACATGTAAATAATTAATTTAACGAGACCTAACTTTGGTTCTGTTTATAAACAATTTGTAAAAAATACTTAATTTCTTTGTAAAGCATCAGCTTTAATCAAGGTGGTATGGATTTTGTAGGAATCGCAACCTTGCAATTCTGAAGCCATTACTTCATTTATTGTCGAACAGTCTCCATCTGGTGTTAAGTCATCCGTGCACGATTAACACACCTCCACCATACAACCTAGCCCGCCGGAGATGTGCTTGGAATTCATGCGCGTCTCAAGTTCTTCATAATACTTTTGTAACACGATCTACAGTCCCTTTTGTCGTGGATATAAGGGGCTTAGTCGGTATTGTCACGTCGCACTGTAGGCCCACTCGCTAAATTGCTTCCTTTTTTATTAAAGGTCGCCTACAATTCAAAAGGGTTGAAAAGATTTTTTGTGCTTTTATTATTGCTTGCGTTTCATACCTTTGAGTTCCCTTTCATGGTAATTAATAGATGTGACAATAGAGGACAACAGGGTTTACTGAAAACCAGTGTGACTTCCATTGTCCATTTAAACAGTATTACACCAATTATCCAGAAAGTTGTATTGAGTTTGTGATAGAGTTCAGCTTATGTCCACTTAAAAATGCCGAGATTCTGTTCCAATAAGATTTATGAGTGTCAGAAAGAACTTCAATCTTTTAAAAACTATGATCGCATACTGTGCGTAATACTATTGTGATAAAGAATTACACGGTGATTCGACACATTGGGTCTTTTGTCTCACTATTGACAAAAGATATTTATCAAGATGTTAAAAGTGGCCGGTTATTGATAAAAAGGGTGAAAAGGGAGAAAGACAAACAACCACGATAATGTTTTACTTGTTACGTTCATTGTTTAAATACAATTAACATATTACAGAGAACCTATTGTGAAATCGACACCATTGATTTACCTTGACAGCAGTTACCTATTGATAACATATTGTTTGTCTACAATACAGGGCATGTCACGAGAAACTAAAGGCCATGGGGCTGAATGACTACATATAACGGTGGGTTAAAGCAAGTCACGAACCTGTCACGGTTTATTTTCTTCTTAAAGACTTGACAAGTACCTAATTAAGATTAAACGAGCTTTAATATTCTTTTCATATTCTGATGAGATAACAGCATACAAAAAGAGTAAACAAAATAAGGAATACGTGAAATAAAAGCCAAATACAAAAGAGAAAACCATTTCAGTTTTTAACAAAAATATAACCACATTTTTATCGCAACACTGATTTATATCAATGTAGAATTTCCGACAGCCTCTACCAATTTATTCGATATGGGAGATGTATTATGTTGGTGCCATAATTTGTGACGCGTGTGTTTGCCCAAACTTTCACCACAAAATTCAAATGAACAACATGTTGGTTGAGCCATGGACATAGCTCGGCAAACAAACATATAGCCACGGATTCTTAATTGCTTCACGTGTTTTCTTAGGTTAGGTCAGTTTTTCAATTTGTTTAAAAATAACTTTCACCACATCTAATTTTGAAAAAAACTCTCGTAAGTAATGGAAAAACCGTCCCTAGAATGACCAAAGTCTGGAGAAAATAAAAGCTTGGTGATAAGAAAGAACCATTGCTGATAACGTCTCGCCGAGCTGTTTATTATATAACAGACTCGTCCTGATTGAAGATCGAAGTACATTATTCGTAATACTGCCTTCATGAATAGCGCAAATGAGGAGCCTTCTTTATCGCCGTACAAAATGATGATTATGACAAGACGCGACAAGACATTGGTCAATGTTTACATCTGTTCTGTTGCTGGAGTTAGTTGTATTACCCAATGTTTACTAGAATTATTTGTCCATACAATTTGGGATGCGACCTTGTTAAAAGGACAATTGACCATTGATCAAATGACATTCTCTGTAGGAAATTAATGACGTAACTTCAAGATCGACAATGATGCTTTCGTTAAAGGGTTGTGTTGAATATACATAAAATACAGCGGGTTGTTACAATTTGAAGATGCTCATCGTGAAATTACAGGATTGAATTTCAGTTCTTTCATCATCACATCATGTCAGCATCCAAACCCGAAGTCGACCCATCTTCAAATCCCACAGGAAAAGCATCATGTGGTGCTCCATCCCGTCCCCCACCCGCTCACCAAACCCAAATGGGAAGAAAAAAAAAGAAAACAAAAAAACAAAAAAAACAAACAAACAAAAACAAAAACAAAAACAACCCCCAAATCATGGAAGCACCAAACCCGATCCCTAACCGCCCACCAAACCCAAAGGGGCGGTACAATAGACTTGCATTATGGTAGTACCTAAAACCCGTCATCCTCTCGCCCTCAAAACACAAAAAGGAATTAGAGTAGCATAGCACCCCAACTCGACCCCAACACTGACTCGTCCTTCAAACCCACCCACCCCAAACCGACCCACCCGCCTACCAAATCTACAGATGTAACAAAGGAGACATACATCAACCGGTAAGGGGCACAAACGAGACACACAACATTACAGCACCCCATCCCGACCCTCATTGGTCATCGAAACCTTCAGCTGGAACAAACGAGACACACAACATTGCAGTACCCCGTCCCGACCCCCACTGGTACTCGAAACTGGCATTCCGTCTTCCGAACCCACAGGGTTACCGATGGGGATCATCATCGTTGTAGTACCCCTCTTTTGTGGACCCCCACCTCACCTCCTACCATTTAAGTCCACATAGGCACCATAGGAGACAATGTAAATCTTTCAAATAAGAATATCGTTTTATGACTTGTGTGAACATACTTCTCAATGACGTACAAAGATGTTTTCATATAATTTTAAAGTAAACATTTATGAATCATAACATTTAAATGATTTATTACTACTAGATATTTTATCTTTAGTTAAAGGTGCTTTTTTCTATTTTTGTTCAAATAAACACAAAGTTGATATTAAATACAGTACATTTCAATTAGATGGTTTATATCTATAGTAAACACACACTGACAATCAATAAACAGAACTCATATATCATTTCTTTATCACAATGCTTTAGACTTGTTCAACTATAGCTACGCAAATGCTCGCCCTCCAAACATTTCTGTTTGAAAATATTAATCTTTGTTCTGCCAATTAACTTTTCCAATTCATTTTTCAACTGCAGGATAACAGTTACATTTCACACAATAAAATAATTACACCATCAACAATTATGTGAATAAGATATGCCGGTTCTGATAATGAATTAGAAATGGCATTCAGACACAAGAATAGGACGCAATTAAGTGTTTTTTTTAGACCTATTGTAATATTATACAATAACTTCTATGGAAATATTGCTGAAAGGCTGCAAACCACCTACCTGGGGTTATATAGTACACTCCCTTGTCAAAACGGCTATAATGCATTTCTAGAATTTTGATATTTTCCAAATTGACTTCCGAAATAATGAGGATTCCGAAACGTCGTTTTAAGGCAATGGTTTCGTAAGGGGCATTATCCTCAATTTCCTTTGTTTTGAAATGTTCTGAACATCGGGACTCCAACGATGACTGAATGTCATTTGAAGACGGAAAAATCAGCACTGTCATATTTACAGAATACGACGATCCAAATCTTCACATAACACAGCGGACTTTGGGCTGTATGGTTTCCATAGTTAACGAAGACATAGACATATCAGAAGAACACAAATAAAACTGAACAGGTAGCCTTGTTGTCTAATTTACAGAATATAGCAAATCTACTCATATCTACAGAACAGACCGAAATTATCGGGTAATAATGCTTGTCATCTAGGAGAACACATTCAATTTTATAGAACATGCCGAACTTAATAGGTGGCCATGTTGTTCAACCCACTACAACACATTGTTCAAACGCGTAGCCGGGTAATTGGACTTTATATAACACACAGAACTAAACAAGTGGCCATGTTGTTCAACCCTCAGAACACATTGTTCTAACAGGTAACCGGGTTAGTGGGCTTTACAGAACACACCAAACTTAACGGGTGGCCATATTGTTCAATCCTCAGAACACATTGTTCTAACAGGTAGCCTGGCTATTAATCTTTACAGAACACACCAACCTTAACGGGTGGCCATGTTGTTCAACCCTCAGAACACATTGTTCTAACAGGTAGCCGGGCTATTGGGCTTTAAAGAACACACCTAGCTTAACGGGTGGCCATGTTGTTCAACCCTCAGAACACATTGTTCTAACAAGAAGCCGGGCTATTGGGCTTTAAAGAACACACCAAGCTTAACGGATGGCCATGTTGTTCAACCCCCAGAACACATTGTTCTAACAGGTAGCAGGGCTAGTGGGCTTTACAGAACACACCAAACTTAACGGGTGGCCATGTTGTTCAACCCTCAGAACACATTGTTCTAACAGGTAGCCGGGCTAGTGGGCTTTAAAGAACACACCAAACTTAACGGATGGCCATGTTGTTCAACCCTCAGAACACATTGTTCTGACAGGAAGCCGGGCTACTGGGCTTTAAAGAATACACCAAGCTTAACGGATGGCCATGTTGTTCAACCCTCAGAACACATTGTTCTAACAGGTAACCGGGCTATTGGTCTTTAAAGAACACACCAAACTTAACAAGTGGCCATGTTGTTCAACCCTCAGAACACATTGTTCTAACAGGTAGCCGGGCTATTGGTCTTTACAGAACACACCAAACTTAACGGGTGGCCATGTTGTTCAACCCTCAGAACACATTGTTCTAACAGGTAGCCGGGCTAGTGGGCTTTAAAGAACACACCAAACTTAACGGATGGCCATGTTGTTCAACCCTCAGAACACATTGTTCTAACAGGTAGCCGGGCTATTGGGCTTTAAAGAACACACCAAACTTAACGGATGGCCATGATGTTCAACCCTCAGAACACATTGTTCTAACAGGTAACCGGGCTAGTGGGCTTTACAGAACACACCAAACTTAACGGGTGGCCATGTTGTTCAACCCTCAGAACACATTGTTCTAACAGGTAGCCGGGCTATTGGGCTTTAAAGAACACACCAAACTTAACGGATGGCCATGATGTTCAACCCTCAGAACACATTGTTCTAACAGGTAACCGGGCTAGTGGGCTTTACAGAACACACCAAACGTAACGGGTGGCCATGTTGTTCAACCCTCAGAACACATTGTTCTAACAGGTAGCCGGGCTAGCCGGGCTATTGGGCTTTAAAGAACACACCAAGCTTAACGGATGGCCATGTTGTTCAACCCTCAGAACACATTGTTCTAACAGGTAACCGGGCTAGTGGGCTTTACAGAACACACCAATTGGGCTTTAAAGAACACACCAAGCTTAACGGATGGCCATGTTGTTCAACCCTCAGAACACATTGTTCTAACAGGTAGCCGGGCTATTGGTCTTTACAGAACACACCAAACTTAACGGGTGGCCATGTTGTTCAACCCTCAGAACACATTGTTCTAACAGGTAGCCGGGCTATTGGGCTTTAAAGAACACACCAAACTTAACGGAGTGGCCATGTTGTTCAACCCTCAGAACACATTGTTCTAACAGGTAGCCGGGCTATTGGGCTTTAAAGAACACACCAAGCTTAACGGATGGCCATGTTGTTCAACCCTCAGAACACATTGTTCTAACAGGTAACCGGGCTAGTGGGCTTTACAGAACACACCAAACTTAACGGGTGGCCATGTTGTTCAACCCTCAGAACACATTGTTCTAACAGGAAGCCGGGCTACTGGGCTTTAAAGAACACACCAAACTTAACGGATGGCCATGTTGTTCAACCCTCAGAACACATTGTTCTAACAGGTGACCGGGCTAGTGGGCTTTACAGAACACACCAAACTTAACATTGTTCTAACAGGTAGCCGGGCTAATGGGCTTTACAGAACACACCAAACTTAACGGGTGGTCATGTTGTTCAACCCTCAGAACACATTGTTCTAACAGGTAGCCGGGCTATTGGTCTTTACAGAACACACCAACCTTAACTGGTGGCCATGTTGTTCAACCCTCAGAACACATTGTTCTAACAGGTAGCCGGGCTATTGGGCTTTAAAGAACACACCAAGCTTAACGGATGGCCATGTTGTTCAACCCCTTAGAACACATTGTTCTAACAGGTAACCGGGCTAGTGGGCTTTACAGAACACACCAAACTTAACATTGTTCTAACAGGTAGCCGGGCTATTGGGCTTTAAAGAACACACCAAGCTTAACGGATGGCCATGTTGTTCAACCCTCAGAACACATTGTTCTAACAGGTGTAATGGGCTTTACAGAACACACCAAACTTAACCCGTGGCCATGTTGTTCAACCCTCAGAACACATTGTTCTAACAGGTAGCCGGGCTATCGGTCTTTACAGAACACACCAAACTTAACGGGTGGCCATGTTGTTCAACCCTCAGAACACATTGTTCTAACAGGTAGCCGGGCTATTGGTCTTTACAGAACACACCAAACTTAACGGGTGGCCATGTTGTTCAACCCTCAGAACACATTGTTCTAACAGGTAGCCGGGCTATTGGGCTTTAAAGAACACACCAAGCTTAACGGATGGCCATGTTGTTCAACCCTCAGAACACATTGTTCTGACAGGAAGCCGGGCTACTGGGCTTTAAAGAATACACCAAGCTTAACGGATGGCCATGTTGTTCAACCCTCAGAACACATTGTTCTAACAGGTAACCGGGCTAGTGGGCTTTACAGAACACACCAAACTTAACGGGTGGCCATGTTGTTCAACCCTCAGAACACATTGTTCTAACAGGTAGCCGGGCTAATGGGCTTTACAGAACACACCAAACTTAACGGATGGCCATGTTGTTCAACCCTCAGAACACATTGTTCTAACAGGTGACCGGGCTAGTGGGCTTTACAGAACACACCAAACTTAACATTGTTCTAACAGGTAGCCGGGCTAATGGGCTTTACAGAACACACCAAACTTAACGGGTGGTCATGTTGTTCAACCCTCAGAACACATTGTTCTAACAGGTAACCGGGTTAGTGGGCTTTACAGAACACACCAAACTTAACGGGTGGCCATGTTGTTCCTCAGAAAACATTGTTCTAACAGGTAGCCGGGCTATTGGGCTTTAAAGAACACACCAAACTTAACGGATGGCCATGATGTTCAACCCTCAGAACACATTGTTCTAACAGGTAACCGGGCTAGTGGGCTTTACAGAACACACCAAACTTAACGGGTGGCCATGTTGTTCAACCCTCAGAACACATTGTTCTAACAGGTAGCCGGGCTATTGGGCTTTAAAGAACACACCAAGCTTAACGGATGGCCATGTTGTTCAACCCTCAGAACACATTGTTCTAACAGGTAACCGGGCTATTGGGCTTTACAGAACACACCAAGCTTAACGGATGGCCATGTTGTTCAACCCCTTAGAACACATTGTTCTAACAGGTAACCGGGCTAGTGGGCTTTACAGAACACACCAAACTTAACGGGTGGCCATGTTGTTCAACCCTCAGAACACATTGTTCTAACAGGTAGCCGGGCTATTGGTCTTTGTTCTAACAGGTAGCCGGGCTATTGGGCTTTAAAGAACACACCAAGCTTAACGGATGGCCATGTTGTTCAACCCTCAGAACACATTGTTCTAACAGGTAACCGGGCTAGTGGGCTTTACAGAATACACCAAACTTAACATTGTTCTAACAGGTAGCCGGGCTATTGGGCTTTAAAGAACACACCAAGCTTAACGGGTGGCCATGTTGTTCAACCCTCAGAACACATTGTTCTAACAGGTAGCCGGGCTAATGGGCTTTACAGAACACACCAAACTTAACGGGTGGTCATGTTGTTCAACCCTCAGAACACATTGTTCTAACAGGTAACCGGGTTAGTGGGCTTTACGGAACACACCAAACTTAACGGGTGGTCATGTTGTTCAACCCTCAGAACACATTGTTCTAACAGGTAGCCGGGCTATTGGTCTTTACAGAACACACCAAACTTAACGGGTGGCCATGTTGTTCAACCCTCGGAACACATTGTTCTAACAGGTAGCCGGGCTATTGTTCTTTACAGAACACACCAAACTTAACGGGTGGCCATGTTGTTCAACCCTCAGAACACATTGTTCTAACAGGTAGCCGGGCTATTGGGCTTTACAGAACACACCAAACTTAACGGGTGGCCATGTTGTTCCTCAGAACACATTGTTCTAACAGGTAGCCGGGCTATTGTTCTTTACAGAACACACCAAACTTAACGGGTGGCCATGTTGTTCAACCCTCAGAACACATTGTTCTAACAGGTAGCCGGGCTCGTGGGCTTTAAAGAACACACCAAACTTAACGGAACCATGTTGTTCAACCCTCAGAACACATTGTTCTAACAGGTAACCGGGCTAGTGGGCTTTACAGAACACACCAAACTTAAGTGGCCATGTTGTTCAACCCTCAGAACACATTGTTCTAACAGGTCACCGGGCTTGTGTGCCTTTCAGTTGAGTACATACTTTAGATTGTTCTAACAGGTAGCCGGGCTATTGTTCTTTACAGAACACACCAAACTTAACGGGTGGCCATGTTGTTCAACCCTCAGAACACATTGTTCTAACAGGTAGCCGGGCTATTGGTCTTTACAGAACACACCAAACTTAACAAGTGGCCATGTTGTTCAACCCTCAGAACACATTGTTCTAACAGGTAGCCGGGCTATTGGTCTTTAAAGAACACACCAAACTTAACGGATGGCCATGTTGTTCAACCCTCAGAACACATTGTTCTAACAGGTAGCCGGGCTATTGGTCTTTACAGAACACACCAAACTTAACGGGTGGCCATGTTGTTCAACCCTCAGAACACATTGTTCTAACAGGTAGCCGGGCTATTGGTCTTTACAGAACACACCAAACTTAACGGGTGGCCATGTTGTTCAACCCTCAGAACACATTGTTCTAACAGGTAGCCGGGCTATTGGTCTTTACAGAACACACCAAACTTAACAAGTGGCCTTTAACTAATGACAGGCGGATTATCCTATGAGTATGTCTTTTTCAGTCCGTAAAAGTACATATGATCTACTTAATGAGTTATAGAAAATACAACACTCAGTCATTTATGTCGTTCTCGTATGTTCGGTCACGGCCGAGTGGATTTCTTTATAATTTAAGTTTTCTCGTGATGTATCCATGCTGAGATGTATTTGTTTAATAAACTTCTTAAAAGTTATTTTCTCAAGATTTCTAGGTGACGCTGAGTCACATCAGTAATTGGCTTTCAGTTCCGACTGGATGACTTTATATTATTGTTTAAAAAGACGCTAAGCAGTATAAGTTCTCACATAAAATATACACCATTTTCTTTAAGCTTTTGTATGAACTTAAAATGGGAATAGAAAATTGTCTTTGTTATTTTACAATCAGATAACATAGAATTCTTGTCTATATGTTTGATGGGTTTCAAATGAGCCTATTTGGGACCTTTTAACGCTTAGATACAATCCATCATATTCGCTTTAAAATGTCCATTTTCTCAAACACAAATATCTTTATTGATGTAGTTCCAATAATTACTGGCTTTTACGAATCTGGTAATAGTATATTTTTTTATTTAAACACTTTAGTAATAAAAGAGTTGATAGTTATTTTCGTGTTTTTTTCTATGACGTGATCTAGCTTGAATTCAAGATATTTAAAGAAAATTAACATGTTTTTCAATAACACCTTTGTTGGAGAAATAGGATACAACAAATTACATATCTTTTTAAACTCTTGTTTGTCACTATCATCACCACACATTAGAATTAATTTAACATTTATATCTTTATATATATTAGTGAATCAATACATTAACAAATTATACAAACTATTTACCTCATAACTTAACATGTCAATTAAATAGCCCTTTAGATTAATATCCGACAAACATCTATAACCATCTGAAAAGTACTGATTCTTAACAAGATATTCTACAAAATCTTGTTCCGTCTTTGAATATTTAAACAGCAATAAAACTTAATATCGTTCAGCGAGTTTGAAGTTTTTTTTATCTTAATTTTCCAATTTACATATCTGTAATGATTCGTCATTTTAATTATTTCCCCCTTAAAATGACGTAAAAGTCTTTTCATGTCATTGAGATTTAATATGGTTTCAGTGAAGAAGTAATGACATTAGTTAAGATGTAATTGATTCTTACAAAGAGCAATGTTGTTGCTTAAAACACGACATACAACAGACGTTGATTTATTTTTTCTATACGTTATTTAAATAGAAAGAACTCAGATAAAGTAAATATAGCGGGAAATTTGTTTCTTTTTTCTGACTTATAGAAATCAGTTTATTAGAGCCTTTGTGATCTTCGGAAGTCTCAGAGATGTCATTGTAGAATTAAAAAAATCGTTATCGTATCATTGGATTAACGGGACGTGCACGCAAAACCATGGAAACCGAATCATTTCTGATTCTCAAGGTCCCTCTACGACAAAGCATGCAAACTAGGTAATTGTTGATTATCTTGGAAACAGCGGTGATTCTCTTGAGCCCTCGTTGATAAAGTATGGAAACCAAACTAATGATTACTATCTGGGGCATTCTAAAGAAAAGTTTTAAAACCAATCCATTGACCGTTTTCTGCACCTCGACGACCGAGTTTGGAAATCAAACCATTGTGATTCTCCGGGGGCTCTAAGAAAAGACTGTAAACCATATTATAAATGTTTTCTGTCCTAAGAAAAAATATCTCAAAAAATTTAGATAACAAATCATTGGTGACTCTGTGGAACTCCCTAATGATGTAGAATTGAAACCATCCCATGGAGTCCCTCGGAGTCCACAGCGGGAAATATCTACCATCCAATATAAACATACAAAGCTTATTTATGGCTTTAATGGGTTGTCTTTATTTGTGCTGACTAAAACCTAAATACTGTAGTGTTAATATCACCTGTTGATATTGGAAAAAAATATCGTTACTTGCAAATACGGAACAGATTTATTCCTAACGTAAAAATTGTACTCATTTAGAAGTGACGACATGGTGAATTTATGACGTCATAATGACCTATGTGTCACCAATGGCGACAGAAAATCTACACACTCGAGTGCTCCCCCTCCGCTGACACTCGACTGTCGGTATTTTGCCCGTTTAGTGTGAATTATAACAGTAATTCATTGCCGGAGACTATAGGAACAATACCACGGCCTCCTTAAGCTGTTATTACTGGGCTGGCCCGAGTTTTGTTCCTATTAACTGCATCACAAGTGTTTTCTGTCGACTCAAACACAATTATTTATTGATTGTGTAATACATTAAACACTTATGTCCACACAGACATGTTTGCCTCTTTTCTTGTTCTGTCTTAATCGTTTTTATTGTGTTTTACTGCTTTTTTATTTGTCTTAAACAAACACAATGTCCTTCCGATCGGAACATCTCTTTCATTATCTTAGATTCAAGTATACTTCTCGAGGCTTCCGTTTATTTCATAAGCGTCATCTCTCTTCAACAGTTAACAAAGTGAATGTGCCATTTTTCATAAATTGTGTATGAAATATTGCACGATTATGTAAATGTGTTTAGACAGACATGGATAATAAGTCCAATAGGAAATAAAAATCCGTGTTGTCTTCCGGAATTCCCTGATTATTTTATCAATAATTTCCGTTGATCGAAGGAATTTCAATAATTCATCCATCGGTCACGTGATCTTTTAGTCCACTGTCTGTCTGACTTACCATGGCGACGGCATGTCGGGGTAGTGATGGAGACGGGTTACTGTGTAATTTTAAACCGTAATTTTTGTGGAGTGTTTATTTCTGTTGATATGGGGACATTCTTAATCCACGAATTTATATTTTCATGGGTCAATATATTGTTAAAATAAATATTCATTTTTGCAGGACTTGCAAGAGAATAAAAACGTTTATGATTTTTATTCATTCTCTAACTCGTTTGTCTTATTGATCTCTTTTCCAGTATTTATCAATAGGCTCCTTTTGTCACATCTCAGAATACAGCGGCTCGAGTTTCGAATTTTGACATTTTCGATTAATTTCACTGCATTGTGGTCATTTATTGTCCACGTCTTAAGTGTGAATCTTCTTCTTTCGAACTAAATCTCAGCATACAGAATGTATGTTTTTTTTCTTTTCTTTCATTACTTTTCTGATCCCTTTTCTTTGTCTAAGATTCCAGTCCAACAGATTGTCTGATTAGGCATTGTATCTGTCCAACAATATGACAGACAAGACGGGTAAACTGTTAAAGATTTTGTCAGGTTAACCGTTTTTATGAGATGAGTGTTGCTTCAACAGGGAAAGAAGATTCTGCATATGGGTACTAGAATATGGAAGGAAATTCTTATTCAGAAACGAAAGAGAAAATCTGCTGCCAGAACCAATTTTCCATACATTTGAAACTATGCCCTTAATCATTTGATCGCGATGAAATCAGAGTCATTTTGACACTTCTCTTTTCCTTCGCTTGTTCATGTTAAAAGCAAACATTTAGATGAATTTGTCCTGTTTCGTTTTCAGATGGTGTAAATCTTTTGTGTGTCATTTGCAATGAATATAAAAGTGACCTTCTGACATTCATACGAGCATGAACATAGAAATATGCAGTTCGATACATGCTCAATATTTGCCGTATAGAGATATAAATATTACATGAATACATGTTGCAAACCTGCCTTCGATGTTGTCCGTGCTACCACACCTACACAGCATCGGATTACCTGTAGATGACGTAATACATAGAAACTATCTCTGTGATGAGTCTCGATATCTTTGTTGTGATACAAAATAGAAACTGAAACAAAGTATATAAAAGAATACTGTATAAGGCGAGTATTAAGACCTTCGGTTCATCGGGAATAGGTCACAACCCCTTCTACTGGCTAATATACTGCGGTATATATTTTAAAGTATGAGTCATAGCCCCTCCTATTGACTACATCAAGGGGTATGATGTCTATAGAGTGGGGGTTACAACCCTTTGTACTCATTAGTCACTACATACTGCGGTATATATTCTAAAGTGTGAGTCAGAGCCCCTCCTATTGACTAACTCTCGGGGTATGATGTCTATAGAGTGGGGGTTACAACCCTTTGTACTCATTAGTCACTACATACTGCGGTATATATTCTAAAGTGTGAGTCAGAGCCCCTCCTATTGACTAACTCTCGGGGTATGATGTCTATAGAGTGGGGGTTACAACCCTTTGTACTCATTAGTCACTACATACTGCGGTATATATTCTAAAGTGTGAGTCAGAGCCCCTCCTATTGACTAACTCTCGGGGTATGATGTCTATAGAGTGGGGGTTACAACCCTTTGTACTCATTAGTCACTACATACTGTGGTATATATTCTAAAGTGTGAGTCAGAGCCCCTCCTATTGACTAACTCTCGGGGTATGATGTCTATAGGGTAGGGGTTACAACCCTTTGTACTCACTAGTCACTACATACTGTGGTATATATTCTAAAGTGTGAGTCAGAGCCCCTCCTATTGACTAACTCTCGGGGTATGATGTCTATAGGGTAGGGGTTACAACCCTTTGTACTCACTAGTCACTACATAATGTGGTATATATTCTAAAGTGTGAGTCAGAGCCCCTCCTATTGACTACATCAAGGGGTATGGTGTCTCTAGGGTGGGGGTTACAACCCTTTGTACTCACTAGTAACTGCATACTGCGGTATATATTCTAAAGTGTGGGCAACAATCCCTCCTATTGACTCCATCCCGGGGTATGATGTCAATGTTGTGAGTCACAAAACCTCCTTTTGACTCCTTCCCGAGGTATGATGTCGATCTTGTGAGACACAATCCCTCCTTTTGACTCCCTCCCGTGGTATGATGTCGATGTTGTGAGTCACAATACCTCCTATTGACTCCATCCCGGGGTATGATGTCGATGTTGTGAGTCACAAAACCTCCTATTGACTCTCTCCCGGGGTATGATGTCGATGTTGTGAGTCACAATACCTCCTTTTGACTCCATCCCGGGGTATGATGTCGATGTTGTGAGTCACAATCCCTCCTTGGGTGTGAGGTCGATGTTGTGAGTCACAATTCCTTCTTTTGACTACCTCCTGGGGTATGATGTCGATGTTGTGAGTCACAATCCCTCCTTGGGTGTGAGGTCGATGTTGTGAGTCAAAATTCCTTCTTTTGACTACCTCCTGGGGTATGATGTCGATGTTGTGAGTCTCAATGCCCTCTATTGACTCCATCCCGTGGTATGATGTCGATGTTGTGAGTCACAATCCCTCATATTGACTCTTTCCGAGGTATGATGTCGATGTTGTGAGTAACAATACCTCCTATTGTCTACATCACGAGGTATGATGTCGATCTTGTGAGTCACAATCACTCTTATTGACTTCCTCCCGGGGAATGATGTCGATGTTGTGAGTCACAATCCCTCCTATTGACTTCCTCTCGATGTCGATGTTGTGAGTCACAATCCCTCCTATTGACTCCCTCCCGGGGTATGACTCCCTCTCGGGGTATAGTGTCGATGATGGTGGTCACAGCCCCTTCTATTACCTATATTTCGTTATTTGTGACTTAGGATGCGATAAACAGATTAATAAATGGATAAATAAATAAAGATTATTGTCAATCTCATTCGATTGTTGAGAAGTAAAGACGCTTGGACAAAGGTTTCACAGTGTTAAGTTTTTTTTTTGTCTTCCAATTGAGAAAAAAGTTCGACCACACACTTATAATTTATCTCTAGCTGCATGCTTTGTACGATGTCACTTATGTGAGTTTTAGTTTATGTCAGCACAATATGTTTATTCAATACAGGTTTAGATACAATATCTTCATTAATTACATGTTTACATGTAATTGTTTACTCATATTACATGTGTAAAATACATTAAACCCATTGATACAAATCATTAATTCTTATCGAATAGGCATCTCTATATATCCGCTGGAAGATATTAACCAGAATATCACCGCTATAGTATAATCAATGACGGGAACAGATTTACTGTTGCTGCTGCTGCTGCTGAGAAAGGCTGATGAAGCGGCCTGTCGGAGATCCATCTGTGATCAGCTCGGTGTGAGGCTGTATCCAACTGGAAAGGAACCCGTGATAAGGACCGTGGTGTAAAAGTACGGATCATCGGATGCTAGGTCCCGCGAGACTCGTGAAGAGAGACAGCACAGTGATAGCCATGTATCAGAAGGGCTGGTTCTCCGTCTTAATTAAACACCGTACTCTTTTATAGAAACCACGAGTAAAACACGTGTTTACTGCATTCTCGTCTTATTTTATCGTTACAATTATTATAACCAGAATTTTTAAACATTTATTTCATTTCTAAGTCTTTATTTCCGAGATAATGCCAACAGTAGCTTTTATTTCAAAACTCATGTAATAACATGAAGCAATTTCATGACACAATTAACTTTACAATATATGAAATTATCGAATGACAAAATATTAGTATCTTCAGTGTAAAAATGATAACGCTTCTGCTTAACACATACTAGTTTTTTTTCCTTTTAAGATATTATTTATGATATTATATTAATACAAACAATCGATTACTTACTAATTTCTTAGTATTATATCCACGAATACAAACGTAACATAAGCATGAATTTTGAAAATTAAAATCTAGGATATTTTTTCGCAATAACATATTTCTAAATCCAAAATGGTTTCATAATCTGCAATCATTCGTTATGATAAATAGATGAAAACTGAAATGTATTTCTGAAATATTATCAAGGAAATGTTCAAATAAATAAATGTAAAGAGAGCAGTTATATATATAATATTAAGTGCTCTTAAAACAACTGTAAATCGTAAATTTCGTTTTATTTTGGTTAATTTTGGGTGTAAACTTTATCCACGAATACGTATAATAGTACAATTAAGTGAAGATAAATGATGTAAAAAAAAATGGAATGAAATTTAGTTAGTAAATACGTAAATTTCATCTGTAGTAATAAAATGAGACCCTTCCTTTCCCGAACACCTAAAAAGAGGTGATTTTTGCAGGAATCAATGAGCGAATCATTTCGATATAAACGTCAGATAACTGCATTTTTTAAAAGAAAGAATCTTATACAAAGAACACGTCTTAAATCTGAAACCTTCATAAAATGTATCTTTGAAACCTCAGTTCTATGTAAGACGGAATCCAGACATATACTTAACTATTCCGATGTCGAGAAGATTCGATCATAGGGATTTTCTATACACAAATAAACGACTCGATATTCCGTATATTTCGTGTAATCCGGACATATCCGGACAGCATTGATAGGATAAACGATAATCCGTTAGTGATCGGTGTGAATAATTAACAATAACATTAACTCTTTGTTACACTCAATATATTATTTTCCAACAAAACATACTGTTTTGATGAAGGAAGTTTAAACTGTCTAATTTAAGTGCAATTTTAATTTAGCATAAAAATGACAGAACAGACAAAAATGTCATATCGATGATTAGGTAGGTTATGAAATGAAACTCCCCTTCGTGTTTCATTATACTGTCTGTTCGACAATTCACTAATTCGTCATCTATTCTATGACCTATGATAAGAAATCATAAAAATTCGGCGTACATAGATAATCTTCTCTAATCACATGCTTTGCCATAAAGTGTCGGATAGGACAGGTTAATATAGGATATATCTTAGGACCACGAGGTGTCGGATAGGACAGGTCAATATAAGATATATCTTAGGACCACGAGGTGTCGGATAGCACAGGTCAATATAAGATATATCTTAGGACCACGAGGTGTCGGATAGCACAGGTCAATATAAGATATATCTTAGGACCACGAGGTGTCGGATAGGACAGGTCAATATAAGATATATCTTAGGACCACGAGGTGTCGGATAGCACAGGTCAATATAAGATATATCTTAGGACCACGAGGTATCGGATAGGACAGGTCAATATAAGATATATCTTAGGACCACGGGGTGTCGGATAGGACAGGTCAATATAAGATATATATATATATATATATATATAAGATATATCTTAGACCACGAGGTGTCGGATAGCACAGGTCAATGATATATCTTAGGACCACGAGGTGTCGGAAGGACAGGTATATATATATATATATATATATATATATACCGTAAGGTGTCGGATAGCACAGGTCAATATAAGATATATCTTAGGACCACGGGGTGTCCACGATATATCTTAGGTGTCGGATAGCACAGGTCAATATAAGATATATATAAGGACCACGGGGTGTCGGATAGGACAGGTCAATATAAGATATATCTTAGGACCACGAGGTGTCGGATAGCACAGGTCAATATAAGATATATATAAGGACCGTAAGGTGTCGAATAGCACAGGTCAATATAAGATATATATATATATATATAAGGACCACAAGGTGTCGAATAGCACAGGTCAATAAAAGATATATATATATATATAAGGACCACGAGGTGTCGGATAGGACAGACAGATATACGATAAAGCTTAGTCCAACAAGGTCCTGGAGGGGACAGGTAAATATAAGAAATATCTTAAGTTAGGGTCACAAGTTAACGGATAGGACAGCTAGATGTGAGCTTTCTGTACGCTACAAAGCTTAGGAAAATACAGATGAATATAAGAAATGTGTTAGGACAACAAGGTGCCAGTTAGGACGGATAGACTTCCGATAGATCTAAGGACCACGAGGTGTCGAATAGGACAGATCAATATAAGATATATATAAGGATCATAAGGTGTCGGATAGGACAGGTGAATTTAAGATATATCTAAAGTGTTGGAGAGGGCAGGAAAATATAAAAAATACCATAGGACCACAAGGTCTCTGAAAAGATAGATAAATAAAGAAATAGCTTAGCCCACAAGATAAATAAATATAAGAACTACATGTATGTTATATCAACAAAGTTGTGGATCGGACAGGTAAGTAAAAACTTTATTCCCGCTTAAGAAGGTGTCGAAGAGGACAGATAAGTACTAACTATATTTTAGGACGACAAGGTGTCAGATAGGACAATTTCTGTAGAGAATATTCGCGCTCTACAAGGCGTCGAGTAAGAAAGTCCACAAGGTGTTAAACTGAACAGGTAAATATGATGTATTTCAGAGTACACAGGATCCACTCTAGTTTGTTAAATGCTGGGATGTTTTTTTTTTCATTGATTTAGTTTTATCAGAAGATGATCAAACGGTTCCATAGTTGCTAATGGTTTATTGATGATTGTACTTCTACCGGGTCAAACATACTCCAATAAACATAGCCATACATTTCACGGAATTAAAAATTCATAAATCTTTACATTTTATCATCAGCCTAGCATTGTAATCCAAATCTTTATCTCTATTTCACGAGTCTTGTCTTTCTACACCGATAATGGAATATTAATTATTCATGAATCCTTTTCTATTTCTGTAGATGCATATGAAAGAGAGAATTCCAGAAATACATTACCTATTCTTCTCTTGAAAATATTACACAACAAGGAAACAGTGTTTTTTTTTTCATTTTTATTAAGATGATAACCATATATTTCCATTATCAAAATGAAAAGGGATGTAAAATCGCTTAAAAGTTAACTGAAAAGAAACATAGATACAAATTTTAACATATGCAAACTACATAGGAACATTTTAACAACATATAAAATTAGCATAGAGAAATACTTTTTCAGTCTTTGATGCTACCGGCATCTTCGAGTCTCTCCTTTACAACAGTGTGTCATCTGTCTGATGAAGTACTATTATCTTAAACAAAGGTCTCTATTTAACAAATACTCTCATACATAATTATTTGATTTGAAACAAAAATGTTTTTCTTCCGCCAAAATTCCAATCCTAAATATTCTGAAAAAATGCAACTTATATTTAAGTGTCTTTATATCTTACAACTATTGCATTTAAGTTTTTGTCTCTATTCTGAAACAATGTCCAGTACTTTTGTAGACTCTTCATGGTTTAAAACTAATTGATCACGTGTTATCAAAAATTGTAGATCTTAGTCTCAATATCATTTCTAGCAAGAACAAACCAACGTACAGTTAAACTTCCCTGCATCACGTGGGAAGTTAAAGATGCAAACCTGATTAGAAAATTATCCACTTGTAAATTTCATGATTTTTTTTTCGTGTATCAGTTGGTAAGTTTAAAAAAGTCATCTGGTCTTACATAGTTTTCTTTTCTATTATAAGGTTGATATGATATCTGCCTTGGTCACCTCCGTTTGAGTATCAAGAAAATGACATAGTCATTCAATGTCACATGATGTTACTTTTTTATCGATAAATCATCTAACAGAATAGACAATAATGAACAATAAATTGTGTTTATTTATCAGTGAAAATAATCTGAAAGATTAGATATAACATACATATTGTTTTGTAAGGCCTAGCATAAATCTCTAAACGTTGTTGATTTCCTAGGGGGCTTTTTTAAAACAAATACTGTTGACCCCTTTAGTGATCCATTTCAATAGCAATACAAAACGACAAAACGTGTGATTGTAATCTGTGACAGAAATTGATCCCTATTATTTTCCCAGCTGTCCTGCCAGTGAAATCAACAACATGTCGATTGCCGCCAGTCATTTCACCCCTAGACGTGTTTTCGGGAACACCTATATAATTTTTGGTCTGTTCTCTCAATGTAAATATCTGTATCATTTTCTCATATTACATGAAGATAATCGAATTAATTACATGGGGCGTTCAAAATCTATTGAAAATTAAAAACACAACTGATATTTCAAAAGCATTTCGTTTTTCATGACAGTAGGTAAATTTGCAAATTTTAAAAATATATATTACATATTTTGAAATGCTCAGATAAAACACCAACTCATTTTACTAAAAGATATTGGTAAACACAGACTACAACAAATTTCTTTACGGAAAGCCGTGTTTTGAAAAATAAAAAAAATTATTTCGCTTTGATAATGTGACGACCCCGATTATTAATTTTCAGAGAAAATATCAGAAGTTTTATTTCAAATCACTACAAGATTGTCTGCTAAAATAATTACATAAGATTGAAACATTCCATAATACACCGATGTGGGATTTTTAGTTGATCTGAATTGAATTTAGTTTATATCTTATAAGTTAGTACAGATTACGAAATTAATAATCTACTTTTCCCTCTGCACTATGTCTATAGAGCCATCAACAAATTCATTTTCATAGGCATGATGATCCTTCATCACGGAAGTTTTTCAGCAACTGGTATATTCAATTTTCTTTCATTTAGCATCTTGTTACACAAAAAACAGATGTTCGCAAATGATTCCTTTTTTTGTTAGATTTAAGACACGTGACATACCGACATAGAGCTCCTATACACAATGACACGACCTAGTGTATCATATTTCTGAATCAGAAAAAAAATCGAGGAAATATTTATCATCAACAGATAAAGACGGGTTGTATCAAATATTTGAGTCACGGCTGAAATTAACATGAACTTATGTACATACTTTTTAACTGTTTGCGGATAACGTATCAAAACCTACCTGTTAGCACTATTGAACACGATAAAATAATTCTATCATTTTTCCATCACATTTTGTCCTTAAATAAGTTTTTATGACACGAATATCATGAAAAATAAATAACATGACAAAATACAATTATGTTTTTCAAAAGAGATCATTAATCAATTCAATAGACTAAGTCTATTCATTTTCTGATCAAAGTAAATATTGATTTTCTAACATAATCAATATTAACTGATCGATATTGATGACTGAACACATATAATTGAATAAAGCAGTCTCTGTTTCTATTTTCATGTGCTGAGTTGTACGTTTTCTTGTATACGTGTTAAAAGAGTCTTGCTGGGTCTTTGAACACAAACGGGCACCGTACAGCAACCCATATTAGCACAGGACCCAATTTTAGCACCATACACAAATCCGGTTCAGGCTTTACTTACGGCAGTCCAGTCGTCCGTTTCCGATCGGAACATTGATGTTTTCCGACCATTTCCTCATATTCCAGCTGAGTGTGGTCCAGGACCGACATTTTTAAAATCAGAGTTTCATGACCACCAAATACAGGTTTCCACTGCACGTGTTTTTGCACGGTCGCGTGCAGAATTGTCCGAACCAACATCGACAGAGAGTATTACTGGTGATAACTTAGCTGAAAGGATCTAAGTTGATACCTCTGATTGTACCGTTCAGAAGGTCACGTGATTGTCCGTCAAACGTCCAGCGGTACGGGCCTGTATCACGTAGACCAGTATTAATTAAGCTTCCTCAGGTTTTCCGGGTGAAATTTACATCACAGCTGGGTGCCGATAGTGATCTTCTGGTTTCACTAATACATAAGCAACTGGTCTATGTACGTCCTGCGAGGGTAAGTAGCCCGGGGGACAACAGGGCACCAGATACTGTCCAGGGTGAGAATGTGCGGCCGGGGGTAGTCCACTCAAGGCTGATGCCGAGGAGTGAGAAGGAAGATAGGGCGAACCATACATACTGGGTAATTCTTGAGAACGAAGTGCACCTATTGAAGAACTGTCCAACTTTCCTGCACTATCAAGATGAGGATAAAATCCATGTGTTGACGAAGGTGGTAGAAATGCTCTCATTTTTTCACTTAAACTAAACGAAGCTGCGCTCCCCATCATTCCCTCTGCTTGGCTTGTCATGGGTCCGAAACCCGGAGGCATGGTCCCTAGAGACGGCCCAAAGCCTCCTAACATCGGAATTGGGAAAGCGTATTTGTCCTTTTTAAGAAGGGATTTTGGTTTCCTTCTGGGTCTATATTTGTATTCTGGATGTTCCTTCATATGAAGAGCCCGTAATCGTTTGGCTTCATCAATAAATGGCCGTTTGTCCTCCTCGGAGAGTAGTTTCCATTCCGCTCCTAACCGCTTACTGATTTCAGAGTTGTGCATTTTGGGATTTTCTTGTGCCATTTTTCGTCTTTGGCCTCTTGACCACACCATAAAAGCATTCATCGGTCTTTTCACGTGGTCATTGTTTAGATGTTTATTATTTTCCATGTTTATGTCAATACTTCCTCCTCCACCTGATGGCGACAGGTCTTGTGGGCTCATTTCACCACTAGTGCTCATTATGTCCGATGCTGTTTAACTCACCTTACGCCGATAAAAATATTTACCTGGATGCGGTTTTTCACCTGTAATCATCCACGTGTTGTTGGTAAATAATGCAGTTTACCACAGAATGTAAACATTCAACACCGACTTTTTCAAGGAGTCCAAGGAAAATGTCACACACAGCAAACGTTCAAACAAGTATTTCACAGTCTGTAATAATGACAGACATCAGTTGTATTCCGGTTTCAATATGAGAATCACCTGCTATAAACGACCTGATCCATACACAAGGACAAGCAAACTACTCGGATTTTTAACTTCAAAAGCTTAAATTACATTCTATCGACCTAAACTCACGCCCTACAGAATCTGTAGTGTAATGATGTCATAAGCAGCGTCAACCGCCAATCATTTCCAGAGACGCATGTAAGCTCCGCCCCCTCTTTTGTAAAAGCGGTTTTAATTGGTGAAGTATTGTAAACGGCGTGATATCTTAACAGCAGTAGGCGTTAAACTCTCTGCTATTGAACACGCCCTTTGGTGTCAGTAACACTTTGACTGGTTAGAAAAGACATAACGCTTTGTACAGCGCTGTTTC